>NW_006205141.1:245755-284290 GCF_000334495.1 Tupaia belangeri chinensis | reverse complement strand
CTTTGGGTCTTCTAAGTATACCATCATGTCATCTGCAAATAAAGATATTTTTGACACTTCTTTGCCTATTCGAATGCCTTTAATATTGTTCTCTTCTCTGATTGCAATAGCTAAGACTTCCAGTACTATATTAAAGAGCAGTGGAGAAAGTGGGCAGTCTTGCCTAGTACCTGTTTTCAGAGGAAAAGTTTTCAACTTTTCCCCATTCAGTATAATGTTAGCTGTAGGTTTTTCATAGACTGTTTTTATTGTGTTCAGAAATGACCCTTCTATACCAATCTTACTGAGAGTCTTAATCATAAAAGGACGTTGTATTTTATCAAATGCTTTCTCCACATCAATTGAGATGATCATATGGTTTTTATCTTTCTTTCTGTTAATGTGGTGTATTACATTTATGGTCTTATATATATTGAACCACCCTTGCATCCCTGGTATAAAGCCTTCCTGGTTGTGATGAATGATCTTTGTTATATGTTGTTGGATACGATTTGCTAGTATCTTGTTGAGAATATTTTCCATCTATATTCAGAAATATTGGTCTATACTTTTCATTTCTTATCCTGTCCTTCTCTATTTAAAGTATAAAGGTGATGGGGACATCATAGGATGAATTTGGGAGAGTTTCACCCTTATGGATCTTATGAAATAACATGAGTATAATGGTGGCTAATTCTTCTTTAAAAGTTTTGTACAAATCAGGGACAAGCAGTTGGCATAATGGCTATGTTGCTGGACTCCCATGTAGTCAACCACAGTTCGAGTCTTGGATCAGGTGGCTTATATGCACACCAGATGCATGTGCGTGCGTTTCCAAGATCCCGAGGGAAGAATGGAGGAAAAATAATTGTGGCCAGTCTAACCCCCCTGTGGGGTGATTTCTCTCTTTCTGTCTCAGTCTCTCTCTGTCTTTATGGCAAGAACTCTCATCCTATAGCAAAATATCCTCTCCCCCCCAAAAAAAAGACAAGTTTTATTGAATTCAGAGGTGAAGCCATCAGTACCAGGGTTTTTCATTGTTGGGAAGTTATTCATTACTGATTCAATCTCATGGCTTCTTATAGGCCTATTGAGATTTTCTGTATCCTCCTGACTCAATCTTGGTAGGTTATATGTGTCCAGGAATTTTTCCATTTCATCCAGATTTTCTTGTCTATTGGCGTATAGCTTTTCATAATATCTTCTAATGATGTTTTTTTATTTCTATTATGTCTGTGGTTATATTGCCTACTTCATTGCAAATTTAACTTTTCTGGTTCCTTTCTTCTTCTTAATCAGTCAGGCTAGTGGTGTGTTGATTTTGTTTATCTTTTTAAACAACTAGATTTTACATTTATTTATTTTTATATGCTTAGATTATTTTTTATTCAATTTATTTCTGCTTGGATCTTTATTATTTCTTTTCTCCTAATGTTTTTTGATTTTTTTTGCTATTGTTTTTCTAATTTTCTGAGGCATGGTGTTAGGTAGTCCGTTTGCTTTATTTCTATCTTCTTCTTATGGACATACACTAATTTCTATAAACTTCCCACTTTTGAATGCTTTTGCACTATTGCAAATATTATGAAAACTAGTGTACTTAATGTCATTGGTTTTCATGAATCTTTTGATTTCAGTCTTTATTTCTTAGGTAGTTGTGAAACCATTCAGGATTAGATTATTTAGTTTCCATGTATTTGTGAATTTTTGAGGAGTTTTCTTAACTTTAATATCAAGTTCCATTTCATCATGGTTGTAAAAGTTGCTCAATATAGTTTCTGTGTCTTTCAATCTGTAGAGGCTTGCTTTGTGCTCTATCTTTGTAAATATCCCATGCATGGGTGAGTTAAAAAGAGTACCTCATGGTTTTTGTGTGTAAGGTTCTATAGATGCCTGTTAAGTCCATTTGATTTATGGTATCATTTAGATCCTTTATCTCTTTGCTTATTTTTTGTCTAAATGATCTGTCCAAAGGTGATAGTGTGGTGTAGCAGTCCCCAACAATTAATGTGTGAGTCTATTTTTCCTTTTAGAGCTGATACTCTTTCATTTTCATATCTGGGTGCTCCTGAGTTAGTTCCATATTTATAAGCATTATGTTTTTGATGAATTAGCCCTTTTACTACTATATAATACCTTTCTTTGTCTCTTCGTACAGTTTTTGGTTTAAGCTCTATTTTGTCAGAAATTATTATTGTGACCACAGCTCTTTTTTTGGTTCCCATTTGCATGAAAAGTCTTTTTTTAGTCCTTCACTTTTAGTCTATGTACATCTTTATCCATGAGATGTGTTTCTTGTAGGCAACAGATGGAGAGTTTCTTTTTTTTTTCTTTTTTTTTCTTCCCCAAATTCAGTCTTCCCTAATTCAGTCAGCCAGTCTGTGTCTCTTGATTGGAGAATTCAACCCATTAACATCCAATGTTATTATCAATATTTCTGGACTCGTACATATCTTTCAGTTGGCTATTGTTTGGTTGTCATTTATTCCCTTATTTCTGGCTTTCATTCTTTAGTTTTTGTGGAACACAACTCTTTTTAGAGATTCTTTTTTTTTTTTAAGAGCTTTTTGCTATAGGGTGCGTGTGCTCACCAGAAAGACAGAGAGAGAGAGAGAGAGAGAGAGAGAGACAGAAACGAAAGCGACAAATCACCCCCTAGAGGGGATGATCACACTATAATCCCTTCTCCTCCATTCTCCTCTTGGGATCTTGGGCATGCATGCACACGTGCATGGCATGAGTTTAAGCCACCAGGTCCAGGACTTGAACCATGGTTGACTACATGGGAGTACAGTGACCTAGCCATTACTCTAACTGCTGGTCCCATCTGTTCAGAGATTCTTGAAGAGCTGGTCTGGTGTTGCCAAATTCTTTTAGGTTTTGTTTGTCTGAGAAGATTTTAATCTTTTTTTCCCCCCATGTAAAGGATAATCTTGCTGAATATAATAATCTTGGTTAAAATTGTTTCTCTCTTAACACTTCGAATATGTCTTTCTGTTCTTTCATTGCTTTCAGTGTTTCTGTTGAAAGGTTGAGGAAATTACCTTTGTAAGTCACTTGATGTTTCTCTCTTGTCAATTTTAGTATGTCATCTTTATCTTTGGTTTTGGTCAGTCTGACTAAGATGTGCAGTTGAGAGGATCTTCTTGGGTTGATTCTCTTTGGGATCCTTTGTGTTTCTTGGGTCTGGAGGATGAAGAGAAGATGACAACATTAGAGGGAAGTAAAAGAATATGAAAGACGAAAAAAGAAAAAGTCATGCATCGTGCTTGTGCATGCTGTGCGATTTTGGCAGGGGGATGCAGTTGGAAGTGTGCTCTGCTTGAGATCTGGAAGCTACCTTATGGGGTAAGAAGTAAAGAATTAGCATAAGAAAGATGGAGAAAAAAGCAGCCTAACTTTCTTACAGGGAGGAGTATTCCTTTGATGTTGGTAGAGCTGGGCTGAAGCTGGAGCTGAAACTGAAGTTTAAGTCAAAGAATATCCCTGCCTCAGTTTCCCTTCCTGGGGATGATTTCTTGTTTTTGTCTTTCTGTATCTCTCTGTCGCTCCAGCAAGCACACACATCCTATAGGAAAAAAATAACAGTGCTCTCAAAACTATTTTTCAAACAGAGGACAAAGGCTACTTTACTGCAGAGGTTTAGAAACCTTATTTACACACCTCCATATTAGTAGTACAGAAAAATCTCTGAATAGCAACTAAAGTTTAATCCTTTCTGTGTCTTGGCTTGACTGAGAAGTTCATCATGAATTACATGACCTTACAGTATTTTCTAATGCTCTCCTCTGTAATTAGGTACCATTGGGAAAACTACCATTTTGTATTGGCCTTTCTCTTTGCTATTGAAAAGATCAACAAAAGTCCCCTTCTGCTCCCCAACATTTCTCTTGGTTTTGATATCTACAATGCATTTCCTGATCACCAGAGGACCTTAGAGAATGCTCTACTTTTGCTTTCTGGAGTGAATCAGACTGCCTAAATACAACTGTGAGGTGCAGCAAAAATTTGTTGCCATCATTGCAGGAAACATTCCAATACTTTCAGCCCAAATTGGAACTCTTTTGGAGCTCTACAAAGTCCCACAGGTAAGTGCTTTGTTGGGTTGCAAACTGGTCTTTAAATCTCTCCTAATATGATCTTCTCACTTCTTAGTAAAGAAAATATGGAATCTGTGTGTACACATTCTTAGAGAGTTATAAATAGATAACAATTTCCTGGATCATGGGATTATTCACAGTGCAAAATGAGAAAGAAACAGGGCAGTGAAATCTGTGAGGCCCCATTCTGTCCATGGTCAATAATTCTACCTCCCATTGTTATGACTAGTTATTCCTGAAAACTCAATGATGTGTGCCTCCTAGAAAATGTACACAGCACAGAGAACAACCCCTTCTTGTGATAGGACATTATCAAGAGCATTTAGAGGACAATGAGAATTGTGAAGGTGTAAAGACCTTTGTATCTACTTATTTGAGACAAATATGATGGCACATTCCAGCTCTGGAGATCCACTACATTGGTGATGACTCAGGTATATCTGCTTTGCTTTACCAGCTTCCTTGGTCCTTCCTTAAAAGCAAGCTGTTGGGTCACTGAATGCATTTCCCAATCATTCTCCACATTAAAACCTTACAGCGTAGAGATTTTTCCAAGGGAATCTGTCCCAGAGCAATATTCAGAAGACATTACTGGGAAATAGAAATACCATTTGCTCAAAGGAAGTATGTCTTAGAAAATTTTTATTTTAAAAATATCAGAGAGGTTAAGTGATTGTATTTTTTTTTTGTCTTTTTTTGAAGAAGTTTTTTCTTCCACTATAGGGCGTGTGTGCTCACTGGACAGACAGGGAGAGACAGAGAGACAGAAAGCGAGAAATCACCCTCCGGGGGGATGGCCACGCTGAAATTCCTTCTCCTTCATTCTCCTCTCAGGATCCTGGGCACCCATGCACTTGCGCCCAGTATGAGTTTAAACCACCGGGTCCAAGACTCGAACCACAGTCGACCACATGGGAGTCCAGCAACACAGCCATTATGCTAACTGCTGGTCCCCAGATAAGTGATTGTATTTTAAAAAAACACACAAAGGTTTTGTTTCATGATAAGTTTTCGGTGTCAAAATATTAATAATAAAGATTTAGCCCCCAGAATTTATATTTAACATTGCCTCCCAGGCAAGGAAGCCTCTGATCTATATGTCACACGCACCCAGGATGGCAGAATTACCATTTTTTACACCATCTTTATAAAGTTTATGTTATCTTCATTTTGACTGTAGAATATGAAGGGTTTATTGAATCTTAAGGTTTTGCGTTGTTCTCAAAATGATTATATTGACTGTAAATAGTCACACATCCTTTTCTAAAACATAGGGCAATGAGAAACAAAGTCTGCTAAAGCCTGTAATGATAGAAAGGGGTGATGTTTGCAGTAGACTTTTTCTCTTCTCAAGATTCCAGTCTGTGGGTCTTAACAGGTAGAGAACACTCTCCCCTTTGTTTAAGGAAAAAACACTAGATCCCACTGTAGTAAACAAACAAAAAAATATGCTATTTGTTTTCTCATCCAGATCACATATGGTCCTTCTGATGCCACCCTAAATGATAAAGCTCAGTTTGCATCAGTTTATCAGATGGCCACCAATGACAGCTCTCTGGCTCGGGGAATAATCTGGTTGTTGATGCATTTTGGTTGGACATGGGTGGCACTTTATGTATCTGATGATATGAAAGGGGAACAGATTCTTCAGGTTCTAAATGCAGAGATGGTAAGAAGGCACATCTGTGTAGCTTTCACAGAAGTACTCCCTCCTCGATGGGGTATCGAAACATCCCATGATATTAGGACCAGAACCAGAGTTTCATCTGCAAATGTGTATATAATACTTGGTGATGAAAATAGTGTCTGGAACCTAGCAATCTTAGAAGAATTCTATTTAATTTTGGGAAAGGTGTGGATCCTGAGAAATTTCAGCTCATTACAGTGGAGAAGACTTTTGTCAGTCAAATCTAACCAGCCATACCTTTTCCATGGAAGCCTATTATTTTCAAAGTGGTAAAGGAGAATTCCTAGCTTTAAACAATTTCTCAAAACAGTCAGCCCTTTCCAATACCCAGAAGACTTTTACTTACATGAATTATGGACTTCCTTTTTGAACTGCTCAACTGGCCTATCACTATGTGGCAAAATTAGGCACTGTGCACCAAATTCTTCCTTAGAATTTATGCCATTTTCATTGAATATTATGACCATTTCTGAGTTCAGCTTTTTAATCTATCATGCTGTGTATATGATGGCCCAAGTCCTTCATAAGATGGTCTTGAAGAAAATAGAAGCCTATGCTTCTTCCCTGGCAGGTAAATATTTTCCACAACTATCATATGCAGTGGACACTTGATACATTTAGAAGTATTTTATTCAAATATGACATAATGATCATATTCACTTCTCAAGATTAACAGAATCAAGCGAAATGGAAAAATGTTCTTTTTATATTAGGTATATGTGTAATTTTATATTTATTAAGAGCATTCTGCCATTGGGGGTTGAATTTTAAGATACATAGCTTTATCAGATAAATATTTCCTAATGTATAATGAAATACTATATACATCCAAGAAAAAGACTTTACAAAACACAGCAAGGTAAAAAGACTTTACAAAACACAGCAAGGTAAAAAATTGACCAAATCTATATATGTTTCCTAAAAATGCATCCACTGTCGACACCAGGCGGACTGAGGCTGCAGGCCCGACCAACCTGGTACTGTCATTCATTGTCTGATCCATTTCCACTAGCCTTTGGAGTGTTTGAATTTTGGTGAGTTGAGTAGCGCGCGGTGCGCGATTTTCTTTTTCCATTTTGTTTTTCTTTGCTCTTGGGGTGTTGCTTGTTTGGTCAGTTGAAGGCTCACTACTCCTTAGAAACAGCGAGCACTTTGGGCCTTCCAGGGCTAGTGGCAACAGTTAATGGTAATTGTGAGTAATAGGTAGGCCAACCATAAGAGAAATCATCAATCTTCTAAGCCTGTACAACTTTTATGAATCAGAGATACCTGAAATAAGTTGGCAAGAAACATATAGATTACCTGATGACTAAAAACAATCGCAAAGGCTCAAGAAATATGAGCAACCAACAAAAGGCCTCTCCGTCAAGGGAAATCATCAATCCTACATCACCCACAGTCAATACAATGGACGTCGTGGACATGTCTGATAAGGAATTCAGAATATTTGTAGTGACCAAACTAACTGAGATGGAAGAGAAAAGAGACAAGGAGCTCCAGGAGATGAGGAAGTCCTTTAATGACTTGAAAGAAGAAATGGATACCCTAAACAAGAACCAGATGGAACTTCTAGGTTTGAAGAATGTGATAGAGGAAATCAAAACCTCCCTTGAAAGCATTAAATGTAGGTTAGACCAGGCAGAAGACCGAATCTCTAACGTAGAAGACAAAACATCTGACCTAGATAAAAGTATCAAGAAGATTGAGAAAACAACCATGAAAAATGAGGATAATATACGAGGAATACTGGACACCATCAAGCGCCCCAACATTCGGATAATTGGTATTCCGGAGGAGGAAGAAAATAATAAGGGCCTGGAAAATTTATTCCATGAGATCCTGGAAGAAAACTTTCCAAATCTAGAAAGGCATTCAAATATCCAGACCCAAGAAATACAGAGGACCCCAAGTAGAATCAACCCAAGAAGATCATCTCCAAGGCACATCATAGCCAGACTGGCAAAAACAACAGATAAAGACAAGATACTAAAGTTGGCAAGAGGGAAACGCCAGGTTACTTACAAAGGTCACCCCATCAGGCTAACATCGGATCTCTCAGCAGAAACAATGCAGGAAAGGAAAGAATGGGGAAGCATAGTCAAAGTGTTGAGTGAAAAACAATTTCAACCAAGAATACTATACCCGGCAAAATTATCTTTTATATGGGAAAAAAAGATAAAAACATTCTCAAATAAACAAAATTTGAAGGAATTTACCAACACCAGACCAGCTCTTCAAGAGGTTTTGAAGGGAGTACTATACCAGGAAAACTAAAAAATCAGAGACAGTTATACGAGAACAAAAAACAACTAAGAAAATGGCTCACTTAATGATAGGATCAGGTATGGAAATATCGATAATTACATTGAATGTCAATGGATTAAATTCCCCAGTTAAGAGACATAGACTAGCTGAATGGATAAGAAAACAGAAACCCTCTATCTGTTGCCTACAAGAAACTCACTTTATGGATAAAGATATACATAGACTAAAAGTCAAGGGCTGGAAAAAGATATTCCATGCAAATGGAAATCAGAAAAAGGCTGGAGTAGCGATATTGATCTCAGACAAAATAGATTTTAAAACAAAGACTGTAAGAAGAGACAAAGAAGGGCATTATATAATAGTAGATGGGGTAATCCAGCAAGAAGATATAACCCTTATAAATATCTACGCACCCAACTCAGGTGCGCCTAAATATGTGAAGGAAAGACTGCTGGAGCTAAAAGGAGACATAGGGAAAAATACTATAATTGTTGGAGATCTCAACACCCCGTTATCTCCTATAGACAGATCTTCTAGACAGAAAATAAATAGAGAGATACAGGACTTAAATGATACTATAAATGGAATGGGCTTGACAGATATCTATAGAACTTTCCACCCTACATCCACAACATATACATTTTTCTCACCCCGACATGGAACCTTTTCAAAGATAGATCATATATTAGGACACAAATCAAGCCTTTACAGATTCAAAGGCATAGAAACTGTACCCAGCATCTTCTCTGACCATGATGGAATTAAACTCAAGATTAATTTCAAGAAACAACCCCGAAAACACACGAACACATGGAAACTGAACAACCTACTTCTGAATGACTTCTTCACTACTGAAGAAATTAAGGCTGAAATAAACAAATTTATGGAAACAAATGATAATGAGGACACAAGTGTCCAGAACCTATGGGACACAGCAAAAGCAGTCATAAGAGGGAAATTCATAGCAATTAGTGCACATAAGAAAAGGATGGAAAGATGGCAAGTAGATAACTTATCATCATGCCTCAGAGAACTGGAAAAACAACAACAAACGAACCCCCAAAATGCCAGGCGAAAAGAAATAATAAAGGTTCGAGCAGAAATAAATGAAATAGAAAATAAACGAACCATACAGAAAATAAATGAAAGCAAAAGCTGGTTCTTTGAAAAGATCAACAAGATTGATACTCCATTGGCTAGACTGATCAAGAAGAAGAAAGAAAGAAACCAGATTAATCAAATATGTGATGAAACAGGCAATATTACCACGGACATAGCAGAAATACATAATATCATTAGAGGATACTATGAGCGACTTTACGCCAACAAACAAGATAACCTGGAGGAGATGGACAAATTCCTGGATGCATATAAACTACCAAGATTGGATCAGGAAGACATAGAGAATCTGAATAGACCTATAACAAGCCAGGAGATTGAATCAGTAATTAATAATCTCCCAACAAAGAAAAGCCCAGGCCCAGATGGCTTCACTTGTGAATTCTACAAAACTTTCAAGGAAGAATTAACCCCTATCTTACTAAAATTATTTCTAAAGATTCAAAAGGAAGGAAACCTTCCAAATTCATTTTATGAAGCCTCCATCATCCTCATCCCCAAAACAGATAAGGATATGACAAAAAAGGAAAACTACAGACCAATATCATTGATGAATATAGATGCGAAAATTCTCAACAAGATACTCGCAAATCGTATCCAACAACATATAACAAAGATCATTCATCACGACCAGGTAGGCTTTATACCAGGGATGCAAGGGTGGTTCAATATACGCAAGACCATAAATGTAATACACCACATTAACAGAAAGAAAGATAAAAACCATATGATCATCTCAATTGATGCGGAGAAAGCGTTTGATAAAATACAACATCCTTTTATGATTAAGACTCTCAGTAAGATTGGTATAGAAGGGTCATTTCTGAACACAATAAAAGCAATCTATGAAAAACCTACAGCTAATATTATACTGAATGGGGAAAAGCTGAAAGCTTTTCCTCTGAAAACAGGTACTAGGCAAGGCTGCCCACTTTCTCCACTGCTCTTTAATATAGTACTGGAAGTCTTAGCTATTGCAATCAGAGAAGAGAACAGTATTAAAGGCATTCGAATAGGCAAAGAAGAGTTGAAAATATCTTTATTTGCAGATGACATGATGGTATACTTAGAAGACCCAAAGGTATCCATGAAAAAACTGCTTGAAGTAATAAGTGAATACAGTAAGGTGGCAGGATACAAAATCAATATCCAAAAATCTATAGCATTTCTATTTATGAACAACAAGTTGAATGAAGCAGAGCTGAAGAAAGGAATCCCTTTCACCGTAGCCACAAGATGTATAAGATATCTAGGGATAAACCTAACTAAGAAAGTCAAAGACCTTTATAAAGAAAACTACGAGAATCTTAAAAAAGACATTGAAAGTGACATAAAAAAGTGGAAGGACATCCCATGCTCCTGGATTGGTAGAATTAACATAATCAAAATGGCAATTCTACCCAAATTAATCTACATGTTTAATGCAATTCCAATCAAAATACCAGAGATATTCTTCAGAGATCTAGAAAAGACAATTATAGAATTTGTCTGGAACCATAAAAGACCTCGTATTGCAAAAGCAATCCTGCGTAAGAAGAATGGAGTAGGAGGCATATCACTCCCTGATCCCAAGATATACTATAAAGCTGTGGTCATCAAAACAGCATGGTATTGGCATAAAAACAGACATGTGGACCAATGGAAGAGAATAGAGACCCCAGAAATAACTCCCAAAGCTTATAGCCAACTGATCTTTGACAAAGGATATCAGTCAATCCATTGGGAAAAGGAAAACCTCTTTAGTAAATGGTGCTGGAAAAACTGGGTATCCACCTGCAGAAAGATGAAACTGAACCCCCATCTTTCACCATTAACAACAGTCAACTCAAAATGGATCAAAGATCTGAACCTAAGACCTCAGACAATAAAACTACTTGTGGAAAATGCTGGGGAAACTCTGGGAGACATTGGAGTAGGCAAAGACTTCTTAAATAAGACTCCCAAAGCACAGGCAATAATCCCTAAAATAGACAAGTGGGACTATATTAGACTAAGAAGTTTCTGCACAGCAAAGGACACAGTAACAAGTGTGAACCGACAACCCTCAGAATGGGAAAATATTTTTGTTAAATATGCCTCAGACAAGGGACTGATAACGAGAATACATAGGGAACTCAAGTGCCTTATGCGAAAAAAAATGATTAACCCGATTAAAAGATGGGAAAGTGAGCTGAACAAAAGTCTCTCTAAGGAAGACATACGAACAGCCAAAAAGCATATGAGGAAATGCTCGACATCCCTCATCATAAGGGAAATGCAGATAAAAACCACAATGAGATACCACCTAACCCCTGTCAGAATGGCAAAGATTAAGAATATAAAAAGTGATAAGTGTTGGCGGGGATGTGGTGAAAAGGGAACCCTCCTACACTGTTGGTGGGAATGTAAACTAGTTCAACCACTGTGGAGAACAATATGGAGGTTCCTCAAAGATCTACAAATAGAACTACCATTTGATCCAGCAATCCCACTTCTGGGTATTTACCCAAAAGACAGGAGAACGCTCAGTCAGAAAAGTGCTTGCACATCCATGTTTATTGCAGCATTATTCACAATTGCCAAGACATGGAACCAACCTAAATGTCCACAAACTGATGAATGGATTGGAAAAGTGTGGTATATGTACTCTATGGAATACTACTCAGCGATAAAAAAAGACCCTGGTGGAATTTGATAGAAAATGGTCAGATACGGAGGATCTATTGCTGAGTGAAGTAAGCCAGGCTATGAAAGAAAGATATTGTATGTATCCACTCAATATATACCGACTATCCGCACTCTATAATAGAGAGCAAAAATTCGGAGGACATAAACACAGTGAAGGTACTTAATGAGAATAGGACAGTGTGGAATGGGGTAAGTGAAGAGAAGAGGATAGAGAAAGATAGCAAGTGAACAATAGAGAGACAGGACGTTAGTGAGAAACAGATAGGGGTTATTAACTGTTGATGATGACATGTATAGTATTCTCAACTGGATTGGTCTGAGAAGTATTTCATGATGGGCAAAGTATTTTTACAAGCAAAACGAGAAATAGCAATTGACTGTTTTATAAAAATAATTAGAATAATAAAAATAATGATTGGGGAAAACAGAAAAGATATGGAATGTAGAAGTGGGGAGATTAATGTCTCTGTACTGACTGACATGCATGGCATTCCCTTTTGAAAAAACAATGTAATACAATGTAAAGTTATATGTAATCCAATGTAATATAAAGAAGATTATAATGATAAAAATTAAAATTAAAATTAAAAAAAAATGCATCCACTGTCAATAAGTATTGACACAATGATCATATTTGTTCCCAACTATTTTGTCTTTACTGAAGTATATACTGTGGCCTATTCCCTCTATGTAATACTTATACTGAGAACAGAAATGGATTCTACATCATATCTTAAAATGATTCATGGAAAAAACTTGTTTCAGACTTAAGTGTACTTGAAATTTATTTAAAAAAATTTGTGAACACATACTGTGCTTTGATGTTAAAATGCAAAACTACTAACGATGCCTGTAAGCTCAGGCTATCCTACCTGGCTTATAAATAAGTTTGTATTTTAAACTAAACATACCTAAATCCAAACTTTATGTATAAAATATCTTTATTCACAGGGAACAAATACTTTAGTCAATTTTGTTAAGACAAGTTAATGTATATGAAAAATTGCCATCATCAGAAAGCTTAATTTACCATGTGATTTCTATTTGTACTACTAATAATAACATTTGACTGCCCCTTTGAGGAAATTTAATGATGACTCTTAGAAAAGCCGATAATTTGTCAAGATGCCTATCTAGAGTTGAAGGAATATGTAGATATTTCTACACTAAAAATTTAAATAATTAAATACCAGTTCTATAAAAAAGTTATTTTCTGTAACAGAATGGCAAACACCTGAAGGTTAAGAGATCAACATGATTTTAAAATATTCTTTTGGAACCAGCAGTGGGTGTAATGGCTATGTTGCTGGACTCCATGTAGTCGATAGTGGTTGAAGTCTCAGACCCCGGGGCTTAAACTCACACTGGGTTTGTGTGTGTGTGTGTGTGTGTGTGTGTGCCCAAAATCATGAGAGAAGAATGGATGAGAAGGGCTGCGGTGTGGCCATATCCCCTGGGGGGTGACTTCTCACTTTCTGTCTCTCTATCTCTTTCTTTCTGGTGAGCTCACATGTCCTATAGCAAAAATCTCTCTCTCTCAAAAAAAAAGACCACTCTTTTTAAATTTATTTTATACATACAAACACTATATATCACTAAGCTTGTAAGGTGAATTTACCCAACACGAAATACACTTCAGATAAGTTTAGGTGAGGATACTATAAATGTTATTATCAACAGTTAATAATAAAGCATTTCTTTGTCCAAAAAATTTCTTGCCTCTCTATTTTTATTTCTAATTTGTTTCCCAATGATTTTCCCCTCTCCTGCCCTTCGTCTACACTGTCTCCAGTGTCCATAACTGTTTTAAATGCTTTTATGTCCTCTAATCTTTCAGTCTCTACCACAGAGTGGGGACAGTCAGTACATGTTAAGTGGAGACATACAACATCTCATTTATAACCTGGCTTGCTTCACTCAGCAATAAATTGTCCCTATTCATCTACTTTCTACTATATGCCAGGGTGCCAAGGTCTTGTAGGTTTTTTTATGGCTGGATAGTACTCCATAGAGTTTATATGCCACAATTTTTCAATCCATACATCTGTCTGTGGACATTTGGGTTGGTTCCATATCTTACCAATTGTGAATAATGCTGCAGTAAACATAGATGTGCAAGCACTTTTCCAACTGAGCCTTCTCCTGTCCTTTGAGCAGATACCCAGGAGTGGATTTATTGGATAATATGGTAGTTCTTTTTGTAAGTCTCTGAGGAACCTCCATACTCTTTTCCACAGTGGTTGGACCAATTTACATTCCCATCAACAGTGTAGAAGAAATCTCCTTTCACCACAAGCCCACCAACACTTATTTTATGAATTTTTAATCTATGCCATTCTGACAGGGGTTAGGTGATATCTCATTGTGGTTTTAATCTGCATTTCCCTTATGATGAAAGATGTTGAACATTTTTCTGATATGCTTTTTGACTATTTGTATGTCTTTATTAGAGAATTTTTGATTCAGCTCCCTTTCCCATCTTTTAATTTTTTTTTCAGGTAAGCCACTTGAGTTCCCTGTAGATTCTGGTTATCAGTCCCTTATCTGAGGCATAGTTTATAAACATATTCTCCCATTTTGAGGATTTTTCATTCACGCTATTCACTGTGACTTTTACTTCTTAATCTGATGTAATCCCACTTGTCTTTTTCTGGGATTTTTGCTTGTGCTTTGGGGTCTTACTGAAGAAGCATTTATGTGCCCCTCTGTCTCCCAGAGTTTTCCCAGTGTTTCCCACTAGTATTGTTATAGTTTGAGGTCTTAAGTTTAGATCTAAGAGCCATTTTGAGTTGATTCTTGTTAATTGTGAAAGGTGGGGGTCCAGTTTCATCTTTCCACAGGTGGATACCCAGTTTTTCAAGCACCATTTGCTAAAGAGATTTTCCTTTTCTCCTGGATCGAGTGGTATCCTTTGTCAAAGATCAGTTGGCTCTATGTTTTGGGGATAATTTCTGAGGTCTCTATCTTGTTCCATTGGTCCACCTGTCTGTTTTTGTGCTAATATCATGCCGTTTTGGTTATTACTACTTTATAGTATATTTTGGGGTCAGAGAGTGAGATGTCATCCACTTCACTCTTCTTTCATAGGATTTCTTTGGCAATACAAGGTCTCTTATGATTCCAGACAAATTTTATTATTATCTTTTCTATATCTGTGAAGAATGTCTCTGGTAATTTGATTAGAACTGCATTAAATATGTAGATTAAATATGGGTAGAGTTGCTATTTTGCTTATATATATACTTCCAATCCAGGAACATGAGATTTCTTTCCACTTTTTTTTGTGTCTTTTTCAATATCTTTTAAAAATTTTTTCTAGTTGTTCTTTTAAAGGTCTTTGACAAGTTTGGTTAGGTTGATCCCTAGGTATCTTATTCATTTTCTGGCTATGTAAAAGGGATTACTTTATTCAGATCTAACTCAGTCAGCTTATTCATAGGGAAGAAAGTGGGTGAAGAAGTAGAGTCTGAGGAAGGACATTAAAAAGAAAAATAGAGAGGCAAAGCATTGATGGGACAAATAAATGGGGTATCATCTGTTGAAGATAGCTATATTATTATCAACTGGATTGGGCGCTTTCTGTCTCTCTGTCTCTGTCTGTCTGGCGAGCGCACACACCCTATAGTGAAAACCTCTCAAAAAATTTAAATTTAAATTTGAAAAAGAAGTTCTATAGATTTTTGGATGATAATTCTGTATCCTGTCACCATATTTATTTATTACTTCAAGAAGTTTTTTTTTTATGGATTCCTTTAAGTCTTCTGTGTATACCATAATGTGATCTGCAAATAAAGATATTGCCAACTCTCCTTTCCCTATTCAAATGCCTTTTATATTATTCCCTCTTTTAATTGCATTGGCTAGGACTTCCAGCACTATATTGAAAAGAAGTGGAGAAAGTAGGCAGCCGTGTCTCATACCATTTTTTATTGCTAAAATTTTAGCTTTTCTGCATTCAGTATAATGTTAGCTATAGATGTTTTATAAATGGCTTTTATTGTATTTAGTAGATTTTGCTAAAAGCCGTAATCATGAAGGGCTATAGAATTTTGTTGAATGCTTTTTCTGGATTGATTGAAGTGATCATGTGGTTCTTATCTTTCTTTCTGTTAATTTGGTGTTTTATTTTTTTTTCCATATGTTAAATTACCCTTGCATCCATGGAATAAAGCCTACCTGGTCATGATGGATAATCTCTTTTTACATGTTGTTGGATAAAATTTGCTAGTATCTTGAGAATTCTTGCTACTATATCCATCAAAGAAATTGGTCTGTAGTTTTTATTTTTGTTTGGGTCTATTCAGGCTTTCTATGTCCTCCTGATTCAATCTTGGTCAATTATATGTGTCCAAGAATTTGTCCATATCATCCAGGTTCTCTTGTTTGTTGGCATATAGTCACTCATAGTATTCTCTAATGATATTTTGTATTTCTATTGTGTCTGTCTTAATACTGCCTGTCTCATTGCAAATTTGATTTATCTAGTTCTTTCTTAAGCATTCTAGCTAATTGTATGTCAATCTTGTTTATCTTTTTACAGAATCAGTTCTTTTATTTATTTCATGTATAGTTTGTTTATTTTCTATTTCATTTCTTGCTGCTCAAATCTATTATTTTTTATCTCCCAGCATTTTTTATTTTTTTAGTTTTAGTTTTTTATTTTTAATTCTCTGAGGCATTCGTCCAGGTTCTCTTGTTTGTTGGCATATAGTCGCTCATAGTATTCTATAATGATATTTTGTAGTTCTATTGTGTTTGTCGTAATACTGCCTGTTTCATTGCAAATTTGATTTATCTAGTTCCTTCTTAATCATTCTAGCTAATTGTATGTCAATTTTGTTTATCTTTTTACAGAATCAGTTCCTGTATTTATTTTGTGTATAGTTTGTTTATTTTCTATTTCATTTCTTGCTGCTCAAATCTATTATTTTTTATCTCCCAGAATTTTTTTTATTTTTTTATTTTTTGTTTTTTATTTTGAATTCTCTAAGGCATGATGTTAGATTGTACATTTGCCACCTTTCTTTTTTTCTTCTGTGCACTAATTATTATGTACTTACCTCTTATGACTGCCTCTGCTGTGTCCCATAAATTATAGGAACTCATCTACTCTTTATCATTGGTTTCCATGAATCTTTTGATTTCAGTATTAATTTTTTCAGTGGTTGTGAAGTCATATAGGAATACATTGTTTAGTTTCCATGTGCTTGTGTATTGTCAATGATTATTCCTGAAATTAATATCAAGTTGCAGTCCATCATAGTCAGAGAAGATCCTGGATATAGTTTCTATGCCTTTGAACCTGTAAAGGCTTGATGTGTGCTCTATTCAAATGGTCAATCTTCAAAAAGGTTCCATGTTGGGGTGAGAATAATGTACATTTTATGGCTTGGGGGTGGAATGTTGTGTAAATATCAGTCAATTCTATTTGATTTATGATATCATTTAGGTTCTGTATCTATTTGCTAATTTTTTTTTCTATATGATCGATCTAAAGGAGGTAATGGAGTGTTCAGATTCCCAACATTTAGTGTTGCATCCTATCTGTCCTTTTAGATCTAGCAGTCTTTCCTTCATGTATTTTGGTGTTCCTGAGTTGAATGCATAGATATTTATAAGTGTTATGTCTTCTTGATGATTAGCCCTTTTACTACTACATAATGCCCTTCTTTGTCTCTTCTTATAGTTTTCATAATAAAGCCTATTTTGTCTGAAATCAGTTTAGTGACTCTAGCCCTTTTTTTATTTTTGTTTGCAACCTTTACCCTGACCTTCATTTTTAGTCTGTCTACATTTTTATCCATGAGCTATAGTTCTTGTAGGTGACAGATAGAGGCTTTCTGTTTTTTTAATCCATTAAGCCAGTCTGAGTCTCTTGATTAGAGATTTTAATTCATTAATATTGAACATTATTATTGATATTTACAGACTTGTTCTTTTCTTTATGTTGGCTAATTTCTTAGTTGTTTTTTGTTCTATGATTTCTGTCTGTCTGACTAGTTTTTCTGGTGTAGCACTCTGGAGTTGTTAAATTGTTTCAGATTTTGTTTATCTGAGAATGTTTTTATCTTTTCTTCCCATATGAAGGATAATCTTGCTGGGTCTAGTAATCTTGGTTGAAATTGTTTCCATTTAGCACTTTGAATATATATATCCCCATCCTTTCCTTGATGTATTCTTTCCAATGAGAGGTCTGATATTTGCCCGATGGGAAAATCATTGTAAGTACCTTGATATTTCTCTCTTGACAATTTTTTTTATCATGATTTTGCCTGTGGTTTTGGTCAACCTGGCTAAGTGTCTTGGAAAAGATTTTCTTGGGTTGATTCTATTTGGGGTTCTTTGAATTTCTCATGTCTGAATATTTGAATATGTCTCTAGGTTTGGAAAGTCTTTTTCCACAATTTCATGGAATAGATTATTAATGCCCTTACTATTTTGTTCACCTTCTGGGATACCAATTATCCAGATGTTTGGGCGCTTGTAGATATCTAGTATTTCTCATATATTGCCCTCATTTTTCCTAATTATATTCTCAGTCTTTTTGGTGATTTTTCTTAGGTCAGAGGTTTTTTTCTTCTATATCTGAGATTTGATCTTCTGCATAATCTCATCTGCTTTTGGTTGTTGTTGTTTTTAGAGAGTTTTTTTTGCTATACAGCTTTTGCGGTTGCTGGAGAGATTCCCCCAGGGGGGATGGTCACACCGCAATCCCTTCTCCTCCATTCTCCTCTCGGGATCTTGGGCACGCACTCACACGTGCCTGGCATGAGTTTTAAGCCACCGGGTCCGGGACACGAACCGCGGTCGACTACGTGGGAGTCCCAGCAACATAGCCATTACGCTAACTGCTGGTTCCCTCTTTTTGGTAATTTTTCTTAGGTCAGAGGTTTTTTTCTTTGACATCTGAGATTCGGTTTTCTGCACAATCTCATCTGCTTTTAGTTTTTTTTTTTTTTTTTTAAAGATTTTTTTTTTTTTTTTTTTTTTTTTTTTTTGCTATTCAGCTTTTGCAGTTGCTGGAGAGATTGAGAAAAAGAAAGCAAGAAATCACCCTTTCTCTGGGGGAGATTACAATGCTGCAACACCTTCTCTTTCATTCTTCTCTCAGGGTTTTTGGCACACATGCACACTCATCTAGTATGTCTTAAACAGCCAGGTCTGGGACTTGAACCATAGTAGACTACATGAGAGTTCAGTGATTAAACTATTATACCATCTGCTGAGCCCCTCTATTCTGCATTTCATACTTTCAATGGAGGTTTTGACTTTCTGTATTACCACCTTCATTGCTAACAATTTCACTTGATTATTTTTTATGGTGTCAGTTTCTTCTTTGAAATCATGGAATCATTTTCTCATCTTCTGGATCTTCTGGAGTTCATTGTCTCTTTTCTCTTGCATCTCATTTAGCTTTTTCAACTATAAATATTCTGAATTTTTATATGACATTTCTACAAGTTCCATTGTATTGCCTGTGAATGATGAGAAATTGATATTTTTCCATGGGGTAGTTATATTTTGGTTTCTCATATTTTGTATATCTCTGCGATAGTTTCTGGTCATCTGGTGAATTACACATTTCTTCCTAAATTCTTTGAGTTACTTCTGAATGTTTAAAGATGTGAGAGAAGGTGATTGGCAATTTCTCTGTTTTGCTGCCTCTTTGATGTTCACCAGCAATCTGCACTGTTGTTGCTGTACCCGGATAATTCAAAATTCTCTCAATTACTAGAGAACAGGTGCACCTGGGACTGAGCTGCTGAGCTTAAATTTGGGAAGACAGAAGGTGTGTGTGCTGCACACTTCAGGAAATGCTGAAATTTGAGAATTCAGAGGCATGTGGCTGAGGATGATTTATGATCTCTGCAGCTCAGCCACCCGACCGCTTACTATACAAAAAGGCCATCACTTGGATGGCTGTCCCAATTGTGCATGGAATGGGAAAAGAGGAATTATCCAAGTCCCAATTCTTTAAAAGATCAGTTTAAAATTCAAGAGTTTTAAATTTGTGTTTTGTCATAATTTCTTGTAATGTCACATGGCAATCATTCTTACAAAAAGCAAAAACAAACAAACTAAAAACCCCTACCCTCATAAAAAAGGGCCAACTCTGTGGACATGTAATTAGGCAACTGGATCCCATACGGTCTACCAAATAGAATAGATCCCAATCCAGATTCTTGAGAAACATGCTGTGCATGTGTTCATGCATGCACAAAATTCTGAAAGGAAGGGGAGATGAGCATGTGGGGATTGTGGCATGGATATTTCTCATGGGGACTAGTTTCTTCCCTCCTTCTCTGTTTGTCTCTATTTCTTTCTTAAAAGTTCATGTTCTCCCTACCAATTTTTTTTTAAAAGGAAAGAAAATGCATGTGTTCTCTTCTAGAAAGCCTTATTGTAATGTGCTTAATATTTTAAAAGTTGACCATAGTTAATAGCTATATTAAGATGAATGTGGACATATGCATATATTTGTACTATCATCAGCACTATTAAGAAACTAAATCAAGGCTGGCAGGGGGCATGTTGGTTAAGGGCACTGGACTCCCACATGACCAACTGTGGTTTGAGTCCTGGCTTGATTTTTCACTTTCTCTCTCACTCTCTCTGTCCCTCTGGTCAAAATAAAATAAATAATTAAAATAAAGTGAAATAAAATGATTCTTTTTAAAAAAAGAAAAGAAGAAAAGAAACTAAATCTATCCATGCATATTGCATTATTCATGAAGTACCAAGACTAGCTCTTTATTTCTTGGGAGATTTTTGCTATAGGATTCCTGTGCTTGCCAGAGACTAAGAGCAAGATAGAGAGACAGAAAGTGAGAAATCACCACCCCCACCCCCACCCCAGGGTTCATGATCAGATCAAAATCCCTTCTCCTCCATTTTCCTCTTGGGATTCTGGGCACACATGTGCATGTGTCTGTCATGACTTTCAAACTAGGACTCCAACTGCTGTTGGCCACGTGGGAGTTCAGCAATGTAACCTTTCTGCCATCTGCTGGTCCCCCAGGACTAGCTGTTAAGAAGCCCTAAATTTAATAAATATGGATTTTACCAGTCTAGACACAAATTGTCCTTTGAGAAACATCTGGAATTTTTCTGAGAAGATACAATTACCCTTCAATTGTTTCCATGAAGGAGAGAGTTCATGTCACATGAGCAAGAGATGGATACACCCACAACATAATTCTATCGGAGTTGGGAATGTAATTATTACCAAGATAGATATAAATCTTCCACCTCTGAATTAAATACACTCCTTATTTCTAATATTGCCTCTCATCTAGCTTCATCCATTTATGAAGAAAAGCCAATTTACAAACAGCACTGGGTATAACCTGTCCCTTGATGACACAAATTTGGCACAGTATGATATCCACAACTCTGTGAGGTTTTCTGATAAAAATCCAACCAGTTGGTTGCTTGTTAAAGTAGGAGAATTTATCTACAGGAGCCCCCATGATCAAGGCTTGGTCTTCAATAAAGTGATAATAAAATGGCCTGCTAGATTCAACGAGGTATGATGTCATTTCAATATTAAATTTATGCAGGGATATCTGAACAGAGCCCTGAAATAAATTGTGATTATTTTAACTCAGCATTAAATTTATCTTTTATGGCTTTATTTTCTATGATATAATTTTGCTTATACATTATCTATCTATAAATATAACAAGAACTGATTTTTATTAATAAGATAAATGTGTTCTCAGAAATTCACCTTCAGGCTATGTATGATACTGTACAAATATCATAGATAGCCTGGATATGTTATTGCCTATTATACACAGAAACTATATGGTCTAGACTATTATTTTATGGGAGCACTGCCATATGTTGACCTGAAGCCCTTTACATTTTGTAGACAGTCTGTATTATATGTTGGTATACTGTAAACACAAGTAGATTGTGAATGAAGATACATTCACTGGGCCAGATCATGGTTTGGATGCTAAAGCAGCTAGATCACATGTGGGTAGTGGTGACTACCCAGTTCCAGTCTTGTACCCAGCATGTGTGTGTGTGTGTGTGTGTGTGTGTGTGCAAGATTCCAAGAGGGGACTAGAGTAAAAGGGATTGTGGTGTGGCCATCCCACTAGGAAATGTTTTCTCACTTCCTCTCACTCTCTTTCTGTCTCTGTCTCACTCTGGTGAGAGCTCAAGCCCTATAACAAACTAAAAAGAAAAGAAAAAGATGGCATTCATCTCTTGGAAATATCATTCTCATTTCCCCTTGTCCTTTCATGTATAGTTTAGTCTTTGAATTTTCTTGGTCTAAGCATCTCAAAGCATTCACCATGATATCAGACAAATAAATTAGAAGGTGATTTCTGTAACAATCGTTCTTTATATGTGTGTTGGGTTCTTAATATCTGAAAAGCAGTGTCCCCTGTGAACTCAGAAGCCCAGAAATGGATTAACCAAAATCCATGGTTTATAAGCCATTCTCATTATTAATCTCTTGGTCTGTAATTTTTAATGATATGTAAACATATCAGATTAGGGTCTTTTTTCACATTATTATTTTTTTAATCTATAAGAAAAGTTTCCTAACCATCCAGATATTAGGAAATGATATAAATATACTGAGGATCTCAACTTCTCAGCATCTTTGCCATATAGTAATCTGTATTAAAATGATTTTGGATGAAGTGGTTAACTAACAGAAAATCCATGGGATAGTTCCAGTCATATATAAAATAGAGTGATTAGGTATCTTCTTAATATTTGGTAAACAGCTAATAAAGATGTTAGCTAATCATATGAAATTATTTAGAAGTCAATGTGATAGTGCCTAGCTCCATGGCCTGGTGGTTAAGAAAGCCAGATCTCACATGGTTGATTGCAAGTCTGAGTCCCAGAACTAGTAGCTTGAGAAACATGTTGGACTTATATGTATTCATGCCAAAACCCTCAAAGAAAAAAATATATGGAGAAGGAATTGCAGCATGACCATTCCCCACGTGGGATGCATCTCTCTCTCTCTCTTAGTTTGGAGTGCCTGCATCCTCTAGCAGAAGAATAAAATGGTCTAGGTAATATGAACATGGTTAAAATTGAGAAGATAATTATTCTGTGTGTGTGTGTGTGTGTGTGTGTGTGTGTGTGTGTGTACTTTAAAATTTTTACCATAGGGCATGTGTATTTACTGGAAAAGGACAGAAAAAGAGAATGAGAAATTACCCCCTTGAGGGATGGCCATGTCACAGTCTCTTGCATTATTTTCACCTCTTGAGATTTTGGGGGTGTGCGCATGCATGTCTGGCAGGATTTCCAAGCCTTTGTTCTAAATCTTGAACCATGGAGTTAGCCACATGGGATCCAGCATCTTATCCACCATGTTGTCTGCTGCTCCCTAGTAAAGGTATGTTAATTGACAATGCTTTCTCAGAGATAGACAAGAATGTAGACATCAATGCTGTGATACTGTACATAATTGTGACTAATGATTCTTTTTTGCATTCAGACTCCTGAATCTATGTGTAGCCAGAGCTGTGGTCTTGGATTCCAGAAAATTCTTCTGGAAAGAAGACCTGACTGTTGTTTTCTTTGTGTTTCCTGCACAGACACAGCCATTTCAAATCAAACAGGTATGAAATATATAGGTACCTTTTGATAACTCCACTCCATATATCTCCATAAAAAGAAAGCCAGTAATAGTGGAAATGTAATACAGAGAATCATTGTTCTCAATTTGTGTGTTCACTTACTGTTTCTATATATTTCATAAACATGATTGCTACCCTATTGTGTGTCACCACTTTTCTGGCTGTGCTCATCGTATCAGAATAAATTTTGAAACTGATTCAAGGTAAAACTTTCTTGCATCCAGTGCTGTATAAAACGGTTTTTATCTTAGAGCTCACACTGGAACATGTTGAAGTCTTCTAAAAAATCACCAATGCTACCTGTGAGTTAACATGAAAGTTTAAAAATGGCTATCATGGGAACCACCATCAGCAAAAGAGACAGTGAGTTCAAAGAGATCACATCACAGACCTCTTGCTGTATTCTGCCTATTCAAGTGTGTCTCTTACCACCTCCCTCCCTTGACCTTCACCATTAAAAACTCTGTGTCTTCTCCATAATGCAGCAACCAGCAGCAGTATAGAGGTGAAGAGCACAAAGGGACCATGTGTCAAAGACTGCATTTTGCCTGCCCAACAGGGCAGATTTAAGATTTTAAAGATGGCTGAAGTTTGTGATTCTTCCAGTTGACTCTTTCCAGCTCAGTCTCATTTGCACCTGGTTCTGAGAGACTGGGAAAGGAACCAATACCTGAAGCTGGACACATACACACTTCTCTGGTTGGAAGAGAAGTCCTTCTCCCAAGGACATACCTTAGAAGTAGAGCTCACCTTCTCCCCCCAGTATTACAGAATCAACTTCACACAAAGGTGTAAAATTGGATAATTCATCAGATGACCAGAAAACATCCAGAGTCATAGAAATACGAGGAAACAAGGAAATAGCTATCCCTCAAAGGAACAATTCATAGCACAAAAGAATTTGCAGAAATATCAGAAAAATAATTCAGAATATTCATACTAAAAAAACTAGATGAGATGCAAGAGAACAGAGACAATGTAATCCAGGAGGTGAGGAAGTCCTTCAAAGATTTGGAGAAGGAGATCGACATCATAAGTAAGAATCAAACAGAACTTCTACAGATAAAAACTCAATAAAGGAAATCAAAAACTTCCTTAAAAGTATGAATGGCAGATTAGAGGGCAAAGAAGACAGAGTCTCTTGTCTGGAAGACACACCTTGGACTTAAATAAAACCACCAAAAATAATTTTAAAAAAGAGGGCAACATAAAGAAAATACTAGACACTTTAATAGCCCAAGTTTCCAAATAATTGATATTTCAGAAGATGAATAATCTGATAAGGGCATAGAAGATCTACTCCATAAAATACTTGTACAAAACTCTCTAAACCTAGAGGAACATTCAGACATCTAGACCCAAGAACTACAAAGGACACCAAATATCATCAACATAAGACCTTCTCCATGGCACCTCATAGATGAATTGGGCATAATCAAAGGAAAAAAAGATTCTAAAAGTGGCAAGAGGAGAATGTCAAGTTACTTACAAAGGTTGTTCTGTTAAGCTAACATCAGACCTCTAAACCAAAATAAAAACAGCAAAGAAATAATGGAAAGACAGATTCAAAACATTAAAAGAATAACAGTAAATAAATCTAAAAATAACAATAAAAGAAATGTTCTGAAAGAAAAAAAGGATATAACAATATCAAATGGAATACTATACCTGACAAGATTATGTTTCTAAAGGGAAGAATAAATAAAATAATTTTCATGGAAATAAACACTGAAAGAATTCAGCTACATAAACCACCTTTTTAAGAAATACTGAAATGGGACCAGCAGCTGGCCTAATGGCTATGTTGCTGGACTCCCATGTAGTCAACTGCAGTTCGAGTCCCAGACCCAGTGGCTTAAACTTATGCTGGGCACGTGTGTATGAATGCCTAAAAGCCCTAGAGGAGAATGGAGGAGAAGGGATTGTTGTGTGGCCATCCCCCCTGGGGGTTAATTTCTCAGTTTCTTTCTCTGTCTTTCTGGAGAGTGCGCACACATTCTATAACAAAAACTTCTCAAAAATTTAAAAGTACTGAATAGAGTAGTGTATCAAGAAAGTTAAAGACAGATGAAGAAAAAGGAGGGATAAAAAAGAAAATGTCCAACAAAATGATAGGGATAAGTCCATAAGTATCAATAATAACATTGAACAGTAAAGAATTAAATTCTCCCATTCAAAGACATGGACAAGTTAAATGGATAAAAAAGGTGTGGGGGGAGCAATTTATAGGCTGCTTATAAGAAACACACCTAACAAATAAAGATAATAATAGATTGAAAATGAAGGGTATATAAATATTTTCCATGCAAATGAAAATTTTAAAAAGGGTGGAGTCATGATACTGACATTAGACAAAATAGAGTTTAAGATAAAAACTGTAAGAAGATACAAAGAAGGACACTATGTAGTACTAAAATGGCTAATTCACCAAGAAGATAAAAACATAAATATCTATGCACTCAACTGTGAAGCACCCAAATATGTGAAAGTTTACTAGATCTAGTAGACTGCAACACAATAATCATTGTGGATCTCAACACCCCACTATCTTCTTCAGACAGATCATCTAGACAAAAAAAAAAAAAATAAGCAAAGAGATACAGGATCTAAATGATACCATAAATCAAACAGACTGGACAGACATATACAAAATGTTTGTCCAACAACATAAAAGATACACTTTTCTGAACCCCACAAGGAACATTTGTGAAGTTTGACCACATGATAGGGCACAAAATTAGCCTTTACAAATTCAAAGGCATAGGAACTATATCCAGCATCTTTCCTGACCATGATGGAATTAAACTTGAAATTAACTGCAGAAAAAAACCTTTGAACACACACACATGTGGAAACTAAACATCCTAGTCCTATTTTTGAAAGACTTCACAAACACTGAAGTTAAGATGGAAATAAAAAGCAATTTATTGAAATCAATTATTATGAGTACATAAATTTTTTAAAGACTATTTTTACTTAACTTTATTTATTTTTAGTTGACCAGAGATTGTGGGGGGAGGGAGGGAGAGAGAGATAGATAGAGAGAGAGAGAGAGAGAGCCTCCAGGTCTGGGACTCAAACTGTGGTCAGCCATATGGGAATCCAGTGCCCTTAACCACCACATCACCTACTGGCCCCTGAGTACATGACTTTTTATAACCTATGTGACACAGTGAAAGCAACTGTAAGAGTGACATTCATGGAAATTAGTGCTCACAAAAAAAGAACTGAATGGTGGCAAATAGACAATCTACCAACATACCTCAGGAGTTCCTAAAACAACAACAACAAAATACCCAGAGAAATGAATACTAAAAATTAGAGCAGAAATAAGTGAATTAGAGAATAAATTAATTAAACAGAAAATAAATGAAACCAAAAACTTGTTCTTTGAAAAGATAAACAAAAGTAGCACAATGTTAGCTAGACTAATTAAGAACAGAGAAAGTAATCAGATAAATCTAATCAACCACGAGGCAGACAATATTACAACAGACATAACACAAATAAAAAGATTATTAGACAATACAGTAACAAACAAGAAAATGTGGATGAGATGGATACATTTCTGCACACATATAATCTACCAAGATTGAATCAGGAAGACATAGAAAGCCTAAATACACCTATAATAAACAAACTGAATCCATAATAAATATTCTCCAAAGAAAAGTCCAGGTCCCAATGGTTTCACTTGTGAATTCTATGTAACTTTTAAAGCACTAACTCTGATTCTACTCAAATTATTTCTAAAGGTCCCCAAAGCAAGGGCATAACAGCATAAAACTACAGACTAATATCTCTGATGAATATGGATGCAAAAATTCTCAAGATATTAGCAAACTGTGTCCATTAACACATAAAAAAATGATTGTACACCACAACCAGGTAGGCTTTACCCAGGGATGCAAGGATAGTCAACCACGTACAAAATCATAAATGTATTAAACCATATTAACAGAAAGATAAAAAGTATGTTTTCATATCAATCACTGCAGAAAAATAACTTCATAAAATACAACATCCCTTCAAAGTAAAGATCCTCAGCAAAATTGGTATACAAGGAAAATTTGTCAATAAAAGCCATCTATGAAAAAATGTATAGCTGGCACCATACTGAATGGGGAAACACTGTAAACTTTTCCACTAAAAACTGAAACAAGGCAGAGCTGCCCACATTCTCATCTCCTTTATACTTTTCACTATAATACTGAAAGTCCTAGCCAATGTAATAATGTAAATATAATAAAATAAAAGCCATTCAAACAGGTGGAAAAGAAGGAAACATATCTCTATTTACAGATGACATAATTATATACATAGAAAACAAAAAGAATCCTAAAAAGAAGAGCAACAACAAAAAACAACTCTTGGAATTAAAAAATTAATGTAGTAAAGTGACAGAATACAATATCAGCATTTAAGAATCTGAGGCTTTTTTTTTTTTTTGAGAAATTCTTGTTATCAGGCAAGAACACTTGCCAGAGAGAAAGAGGAACAGAAAGTGAGAAATCACTCTCCCAGGGATGATGGCCCATTTCATAGTCCCTTCTCTTCCACTCTCCTCTTAGGATTTTGAGCACACATGCACATACACCTGACGTGGATTTCAAGATGCCAGGTCCAGAACTTGAACCAAAGTTGGCCAGATGGGAGTCCAGCAACATAACTATTATGCCATCTGCTGGTCCCATCTACAGCATTTCAATACACTAACAATAAGCAGACAAGGTAGAATTGAAGAAAGCAACCCTATTTACAATAGCCACTAAAGATATAAGATACACAGGAATAAAACTAACCAAAGAAATCAAAGAACTCTACAAGGATAACTTTAGAAAATGAAAAACAGAAATTGAAAAATGACAAAATAAAATGGAAATTCATCTCATGTCCTTAAATTAAAAGAATGTAATCTAAATGCAAATTCTGCCCAAAATAATTTAAAATTTTAATGCAATCCCCATCAGAATATCAGACCTGTCTTCACAGAATTATAAAAAATATCATAAAATTTGTCTGGAATGATAAAAACCCTGTATTGCCAAAGTAATACTCTAAAAAGAATAAAGTGGGAGGCATCTAACATTTAGGCTCCAAAATATATTACAAAGCTGTAATCATTAAAACAGTATGATACTTGCACAAAATCAGGTATGTAGACTAACAGAATGGAATAGAGAACCCAGAAATATACTCCAATACATAAAGACAACCGTTTTTTTTTGATAAAGGGCACAAGAAAATCCAGTGCAGAAAAGAAAATCTCTTGAACAAACTGTGCTGGATATCCACTAGCAGGAAAATGTAAATGGACCCCTATCTCTTATCATTAACCAAAATCAATTCAAAATGGATCAAGGGTCTAAAAATAAAACCTCAAACTATCAAAGTACTTCTGGGAAACAGAGAAGAATGTCTTGGAGACATCAGAAGAAGTAAAGACTTCTTGAATGAAATCCCCAAAGCACAGGCAATAAACTCAAAAAGTGGGATTACATCGGTTTAAAAAGCTTCTGCAGAGCAAAAGAAATAATAATTAGAGTGACTAGGCAACCCTTGGAAGGGGAGATTGTATTTGAAAAATATGCTTCAGATAAGGGACTGATAACCAAAATACAAAGGAAACTCAAGCAGCTTATCCCCAAAAAGTTTTCAATCAAATTAAAAAGGAAACTCAAGCAGCTTACCCCCCCAAAAAATGTAATCAAATTATAAGATTGGCAAATGAGCCTAAAAGGGAACACTCCCAGGAAGACATACACACAGACAAGAAGCATTTAAAAATCACTCAACAAGATATTGAGCATATCATAAGGGAGATGCAAATCAAAACCACAATGAGATCATCTAACCGCAATAAAGTGGTTGAAAATAGAAAAATAAAGAATGATAAGTGCTGGCAGGCAGTGGTGACAAGGACACTTTCTTACACTGTTGGACAGAATGTAAACTAGTAAAGCCACTGTAGAGAACAATATGGGGGTTCCACAAAGACCTACAAATAGAGCTACCACATGATCCAGCAATTTCACTTGTTGGTGTCTAGACAAAGAACAGAAATACACTCAGTTGGAAAAGCATTTGCATATCCATGTTTATTGTAATATTATTCACAATTGCTAAGACATGGAATCAACTCAAATGTCCAAGAACAGATAAATGAACTGAAAATGTGTGCACATAGACAGTGTGGAATACTATTCAGTCATACGGAAAACATGAGACTGCCGGGTCATACGAAAAGAATGAGACCCTGACATTTGATAGAAAGTCGATGAATATAGATTTACTGCTAAGTGAAGCAAGGCACTCTATGAAAGAGGCATTGTATGTCCCCATTTCATATATTTCAAAGTCTACACACTGGCAGAAACTGAAAGGTATAAAAGCCTGGAGAGCACAACTGTGGATACTAGAGACAGTGTGGGAGGAGGGTGACAAAAGGAGTGAGAAGGAAGTAATCAATGGAATATTAAAGGTGGGTCTAGTGTAGTTCCACAATTGTTCCTTTGATGTAGGTGGGTCTCCGTGGAATGCAGTTTCCAGAAAGTGACTCCATCAAGCAGAGATTATTATCAGCTGATGCCTGAAAGTGTAAAAAAATAAGAAAATCTGAACAAATTTTATGGAACAATGAAATAAAAGTATGAGTTTATTCTGATGCAAAAAAAAAGCTTAAAAAATAACACAGGTATATTTCTAGATGAGAAGCACAAAGCAAGTAGGGATACATTATTTTAAAGATAGTTAATAACTTATCAGCCATGCTCAAAATTTGTTCAGTGTGGTAAAATTACTTAATATAAGAACGCTACAATTCAATTCTTTTGTTGTTGTAGTAAAGAAATGATGCATAATTTTTAAAAAATTGAACACGCAAAATTCTAATAAATTCCACAATCCAGAATCTTGAATAATAGCTGTTGTATAAAGTAAAATTAAAAAATCATATATTAAAGCAAGATGTAATATTGTCAGATATGAAATGTGAACATTTTCATTAAACCATGCTTCCATTTTCTAATACTTAAAGAATAAATATTATAATATATTTAATTCATTCACAGAATGCAATCTAGTCATCATATGAGTAGAAATCATTTGGTTTTAATGACTAGTAAGAATCCATAGATACTTTCTTGCTTCCCAGAAAGGCTGCCACAGTTTCTGGAGCAAAATCCTAGGTTGGGGGGACGCACAGTAGCATCCTTGCCAACATACTGAACTGACCGGAAGCGAGGGGGCTCAGACAGATGCTGGGGCCCTGCTGGGTTGGACTCCTCCATGAGACCCTGAAATTTGATAGAAAGTCGATGAATATAGAAGATTTACTGCTAAGTGAAGCAAGGCAGTCTATGAAAGAGGCATTGTATGTCCTCACTTCATATATATCAAAGTCTACACACTATGGCAGAAACTGAAAGGTATAAAGGCCTGGAGAGCAACTGTGGATACTAGAGACAGTGTGGGAGGAGGGTGACAAAAGGAGTGAGAAGGAAGTAATCAATGGAATAAAAAAAAGCAAAACAATTAACTGATTCAAAAATGAAAAATTATCTGTTGAAGATAGTGTGTATGGTAATATCTTTGATTGGACTAACACACAGTGTATTCTTGTTGGAAAAAATCATTTTGTATGCTGCAAAGATATACAGCAATTGAAAGTTTACAAAAATAAGAAAATACAAGAAAATTTTATGGAACAATGGAATAAAAGTATGAGTTAATTCTGATGCTTCAATCCAAGTTTTCAAATTTTACATGGAGGCGTTCATAAGAACTGTGATGACAAAATTAAGAGAGAAAAGTCTTGTGTTACTAAGTGGCATGTTATATGCAAAAAAAGAAATTAATAGTAGTGACAAGAGTTAGAGTATCCAGAATTAGGTAAGTTTATTTTTTCTGAGAAAATTTTATGGAACAATGGAATAAAAGTATGAGTTAATTCTGATGCAAAAAAGCTTAAAAAATAACACAGGTATATTTCTAGATGAGAAGCATGAAGCAAGTAGGGATACATTATTTTAAAGGTAGTTAATAACTTTTTTGACCATACTTCAAAATTTGTTCAATGTGTTAAAATTACTTAATATAAGAACCCTACAATTCAAATTTTTTTTATTGTAGTAAGGAAATGATGCATAATTTTAAAAAAATTGAAGGGAACCAGCAGTTAGCATAATGACTATGTTGCTGGACTCCCACGTAGTCGACCACAGTTTGCATCCCGGACCCAGTGGCTTAAAACTCACACCGGGCGCGTGTGTGTGCATGCCCAAGATCTCAAGAGGAGAATGGAGGAGAAGGGATTGCGGCATGACCATCCCCCCTGGGGGGGGTGATTTCTCGCTTTCTGTCTCTCTGTCTCTCTCTGTCTGTCTGGCGAGCGCACGCGCCCTATAGCAAAAACCTCTCCAAAAAAAAAAAATTGAACACACAAGATTCTAATAAATTCCACAATCCAGAATCTTGAATAATAGCTGTTATAGAGAATAAAATTCAAAAATCATATATTAAGATTTAGTATTGTCAGATATGAAATGTGAACATTTTCATTAAGCCATGCTTCTATTTTCTAATACTTAAAGAGTAAATATTATAATATATTGAATTAATTCACAGAACGCAATCTAGTCATCATATGAGTAGGAGAGAAGCAGAAAAAGAAAGTGAGAAATCACCCTCTCAAGGGGTAACCATGCCACTATTCTTCTCCAATCTTTTTTCTGGTTTTTGGGCATGCTACCGCATGCACCCAGCATAATTTTCAAGCCACAGGAAGAATAAGTTAAGAAAATATTTGTTTTCCTTTTGAAGACTTTGCAGCAGTTAAGTGCATAACATAGAAATAAAAAGGTTTGAGACCCAGAAGAATACATTCACCTGTTTATATGTGCCAATCATGACTCTGAGACAGAAGGCAGGAATTAGAATAATTCAAAAGGAATGTGATAGATGATCATTGTTTAAATTTGGAGTATATAATATTTCATCAATATTACCTAAAAAAAAACCTTAATAAAGAAGTGGGTAAGCTGCTATCATTTCTGTTAATAAAATGTAATTGACACACAGACCTGCACATTATTCCCAGATGCTCTATGACTGCTTTCATGCTGCATCAAAAGAGAAGAGAATAGTTGCAACAAAGACTCTACAATATGCAAGACTGAAAATACACCTATCACTCATAAAAAAAGGGTTAATGAACCATGGTAGAAGGTGAAAATAAATGGAAATTTAAAAAATATATACTCCGTACTTCAATAATATAAAAATAATTTCATAGAAATTAATTATATAGGTTCTAAAGAATTTCATTCAAAATCTAAAATCTAAATGTTTTCAGTTCAATCCAAGTTTTCAAATTTTACATGGAGGAGTTCATGAGAACTGGGATGACAAAATTAAGAGAGAAAAGTCTTAAATATTACTAAGTGGCATGTTATATGCAAAAAAAGACATTAATAGTAGTGAGAAAAGTTAGAGTATTCAGAATTAGGTAAGTTTAATTTTTCTGAATAAAAATAAGAAAATCTTTAATTTCAATTTTTATATTTAATATATTTTATTGTATTTTAATTTCTTTTATACATTTAATCACTATACATCCCTTAGCTTGTAAAGTGAATTTTCCAACATGAAAATACTTCACAGCAGTCTAGTTGGGGATACTATATACCTTATTGTCAATAGATAATAACCAATTTCTTTCCCTCTCTTTCTCTCTCTCTTTCTCTCTCTCTTTCTCTTTCTTTCTTTCTTTCTTTCTTTCTTTCTTTCTTTCTTTCTTTCTTTCTTCCTTCCTTCCTTCCTTCCTTCCTTCCTTCCTTCCTTCTTTCTTTCTTTCTTTCTTTCTTTCTTTCTTTCTTTCTTTCTTTCTTTCTTTCTTTCTTTCTTTCTTTCTTTCTTCTTTCTTTTTCTTTCCTTTTTCTCTCTTTCTTTTTCTTTCATTCTTTCCTTTCTCTTTCTTTTATTCTTTATTCCTTTCTTTTATTTTTCTTTTGCTGTAGGTCATTTACACTCATCAGAGACATAGAGAGAGACAGAGACAGAGAAGCAGAAAAAGGAAGTGAGAAATCATCCTCTCAAGGGGTGACCATGCCACTATTCTTCTCCAATCATTTTTCTGGCTTTTGGGCATGCTATCACATGCTCCCAGCATAATTTTCAAGCCAAAGGGTTCAGGACTTGAATCACAAAGTTGGTCATGTGAGATCCAACTGTCTAAATATTCCAGTCACCTGTTGGCCCAGAAAACCATTAATTTCTCTTGTTTTAAGGCAATATTAAAACCCATGGGAATTAAAGGCTTATAATGAGAAAAACTCAGTAAAGAAAATAAAATAGATCTGGAATAAATTAACCTTCTTGGTAACATCATTGAGTTACAAGATGGACCAATAAAAGTTCTCAAAGGCTGAGATCCACTGTAAATGGTTTCAATGTTACCTGCAGCTAAAAGAATTCTCTTAGTGTGGATACTGGATAAAATGTGAGAAGAGGGTGGGAGGAGGATAGTGTGAAAAAAGACATTAAGGAGAAAAAAAGAGTGGCAAGACATTTATTGGACACAGAAATTGATTATTATCTATTGATAATAATGTGTATAGTATCCTCACCTGGACTGGTGTGAAGTGTTTGTGTTGGGAAAATTCACTTTACAAGTTAAGTGACATACAGTGATTGAATGCATAGAAGAAACTGAATTAAAATAAAATAAACTTTAAAAAGAAAAATTAAAAAATGTTTCAAAAAAGGAATACAAAAAGCAATAAATAGATAAATCTGTGATGAGAAGGCTTTGAAGGTATGATACCCACATAATGAAAGTGAAACTTCCAGTCAAAGTTGTGCATCTGTTAAATTCCAGATTACTTCTTAATAGCTTATTGTTCAAATTACATAAAATATTTCTAAATAATAAAGACTTGATGGAGAAACAACAACAAAATAATCCACTTAGAGTCACCAATGTTTTTATTTTTGATTGTTTATTTTAGAGGTTTTTGCTTCAGGGTGTGTGTACTCTCCATAGAAACAGTGAGCAGGATAGTGAGAAATCATCCTCCAGGGGCGATGACCACTATGTAATTCCTTCTCCATGTCCTCCTGGGATCTTAGGCACACAAGCATATGTGCCCACCATGATTTTCAAGCCACCAGGTCTGAGACTTGAACTGTGGTTGGTCATGTGGGAGTACAACAATGTAACTGCTATGCCACCTACTGACACCAATGTAGACTCTTAGTTGGGTGTATGTCAATATAACATAGGGGGCTGTCTGTATGCAAAAATGACACAAACAATACTATTTACTTCAACAACACAGAGAGAGATAAAATAATTTTGAGACTGAAATACTGGGTTTTGCTTTTCTACCAGATGCAGAGCACTGTATCAATTGTCCAATTCAGGAGTATCCAAACAGTGAGAGAACGCACTGCCTCCCCAAGTCTGAAAGTTTTCTGGCTTTTACAGATTCTTTGGGGTTGTCCATGGCCTGCATGACTCTGTGTTTTTCTGTGGTCACAGCTATGGTTTTAGTGGTCTTTGTGAAGCATCGATGTACTCCCATTGTCAAGGCCAATAACCAAGTTCTCAGCTTTATCCTGCTCATCTCCCTCATCTTGTGCTTCCTCTGCCCTTTGCTCTTCATCGGCCATCCTAACACAGCCACCTGTGTACTCCAAGTCACATTTGGGCCTGTGTTCACTGTGGCAGTTTCCATTGTTTTGGCCAAAACGATTACTGTGATTCTTGCATTCAAAGCCCTGAAGCCTGGAAGAACAAGGTTCCTGCTGCTATCAGGAGCTTCTAATACTGCCATTCCCATCTGCTTTCTTATCCAAGTGATTATCTGTGCAGTCTGGCTGGGAACCTCTCCCCCTTTCATTGAAATGGACTCACACTCTGAGCCCAGACACATCATCATCATGTGCAACAAGGGCTCCATCATTGCCTTCTACTGTGTCCTGGGATACTTGGGCTTCTTGGCCCTGGGGACTTTCACCGTGGCTTTCCTGGCCAGGAACCTGCCTGACACATTCAATGAAGCCAAGTTCCTCACATTCAGTATGTTGGTGTTCTGCAGTGTCTGGATCACATTCTTCCCTGTCTACCACAGCACCAAGGGCAAGTTCATGGCGGCTGTGGAGGTCTTCTCCATGTTGGCCTCCAGTGTGGGGCTCTTAGTTTGCATCTTTGTTCCCAAGTGTTGCATTATTTTGCTAAGACCTGGTAAGAACTGCTTGGAAAATCTAAAAAACTTAAAAGGTTCCAGAGGAAACAGGCATTCTAAGGTTTTATCTGATAGGTCTGTATCACATTTTTAGGGTTTTGAGTCAAAAAAGCACCCTAAATTTAATTCTATTGAATTAATTGAAAATGATTCATGGACCAGTTGGTGATGTGGTGGTTATGGTGGCTGGGGGGGGGGGATCCACATGTCCCAGACCTGGCAGTTTGAAAAACATGCCAAGTGCATAGTTGCCCAAAATCCTATGAGGAGAATGGAGAAGGGATTGCAGTGTGGCCATCCCCTGAGGGAGTACTTCTTCACTTTCCCTCTTTCTCTGTTTCTCTCCAGGCAGTACACACAACCTATAGAAAATTTTTAAAATAAATGACAATAATTTGTCTTTGTTTTAATTTTGAAATTGTCATTATGTAAAGCTAAACTTAGCTAGCTATTAAAATTGCATTCAACTTACAATCAAAGTTATGTTTAGTGAGTATATAAAATTAAAAAAATTCAAAAGTGCAAAGAACAGTACTATCTCAGAATAATGACTTTTTCTGACCTTTTGGATACTGAGCAATTACTAGAGATTATTAGTTATTCATTATCCATTGAATTCTCCTGTATTGTTTTTATTTTTGTATGGTCAGTAATAATGTCTTCACTTGCATATCAATGTATTGATTTGTATCTTCTCTTAATTTTCTACGATAGTCTGCCTTCAGCTTTGTTAGTTTGTTGATCTCATGAAAGAAGCAATTGTGGTCTGTATGTTTTTAATATCTCTTATTCTTTTTTATAACCATTCTAATCATACTATCTTCATACTTGCAGGCTTTTTATTTACTTTACTTTTGTTTTTGTAGTTCCAAGTGTGTAAAGTAGTATGGACTATGTAACTACTGAAGAAATTAAGACTGAAATAAAAACATTCATGGAAACAAAACAAAACAAAAAGTAGTATGGATTTGATGTCTTTCATCTCATTTTTAAGAAGCTAGATTAAAAGTTAAATATTTTCTAAGCAGTTTCTGCAGCATTCCAAATTTTTGATATTATGTTTCCAAAGTTGTCTCAGGTATTTTTAGCCATAAAAATATGAATAATTATTATTCAAGTAAAAATACGTAGCAGACATATGATGCTTTTTTTTTTTGCCTGACCAGTATATCTGCATAATTCACCTTTCCTCTGTAACTGCAATAGCCCTGATTAAAGGCAATAGAATTTTCTAACTACAAATGAGAAAAGTGAAGGTCATTTGCATTCATAAGGTTCATTAATACTAGACCCCTGACACAGTCTCCATGGCACAGGTACTATGGGAATTGCTGCACAATTCTAGAAGCCATATGAGAGGGTTGTGGGTTTGCTTCCAGGATATGCCTGAACATATAGGTGCATGCATAATCTTGAATGGCTATAGAGAAAAGGGAGAATTTTAGTGAGATAACTCTAGAGAGGGTGTCTCTTTTTTCCTCATTAAAAAATCCATAAATAAATAATAAAATAATTGCCACATAATAGGTAAAAAGTTGTAATGGGCCTGCTGCCCTGCTTTTTTGTTATCAGCACTGCCTCACAGCAAGAGATTTCCAGAATCTTCCCAGAGTAAATTCCTTTTTAAAATATTTTATACATAAGTATTGTACATATTTATGGGTTTCAGTGTGATGTTTCAATAAAAGAATATAACATGTAATGATCAAATTTGTATAACTGTCCCATTTACCACCTTAAATATTTATCACTTGCTTGATTTCAGAATATTACCTATTTTCTCTTTTAACTTTTTTGAGATATATAATAAACTATTAACTATTTTGACCCCAATATGCTAGAACACTATTCCTATTTAGCTGTAATTTTGTAGCCTTAACCAATCTTGCCCTGCTTTCACCTCGATCCTATTACTCCATTCTTTGCTAACCAACAGCTGTCACTCTATTTCTATGATATACTTTTTAGTTTCCATATATGAGTAGCATGTGCAATACTTGTATTTTTATTACTGGCTTCATAGTACTAAGAAAAAAATATTTCTATAGTTTGAAAACAGTCATAGAAGACATGGAAGTCTCAAGGAATTGAAAAAGAAATACACAAACACATAAAAACAAGAACCAGTTGAAGGAATCAAACTACCGGCTTTTAATTATACTACAATATTATAGTAACAAAAACAGGATGGAGGAATCAGCAGATGGTGTAAGGTTATATTTCTGGACTCCAATGTAGTCAACCACAGTTTGATTCCCAGAACCAGTGGCTTCAAACTCATGCCAGGCATATGTACATGTGTGCCAAAGATCCTGAGAGGAGAGTGGGAGAGAAGAGATGCCAGTGTGGATATCCCTCCTGAAGAGTGATTTCTTGCTTTCTGTCTCTCTTGTCTCTCTCTCCCTCTCCAGTAAGTGCACACATCCTGTACCAAAAGAAATCTCTACATGTATAACTAAAACAGGGTGGAAATGAAAAAAAGTGCAACGAAAAGTGGTAGACACATAGACCAATTTAACATAATAGGAGAAATTGAAATAAACATTTGCTTTTTTTTCCATACGAGTTTTTTTTATTATAATTTATTTTTTATTATAATTTCTTTGTTTTCCCATCACAACACACAAATGAATTTTCTATCCAAAATACACTGTGCATTGGCTCAGTCAAGCACATCAACATACATGTTCTCAGCAAATAATTTCCCAATTCTTATGTCCTGCATACCTTGCTTTTTGTTTTGCCATCCTTGATTCCCCATCCCCTACCCTCTGCTATGACCCATCCTCCTCCCACATTGTCCCTGGCATCCACGGTTGCCCTCCATGCCTCTCCCCATACCACCTACATGACCT
>NW_006205141.1:242952-245006 GCF_000334495.1 Tupaia belangeri chinensis | reverse complement strand
TTAAGAGAGGTAAATTTTTTTTTTTTTTTCTGCTGCTTACAGTTGCAAGTTCTTCATCCTTGTTTTCGGCCTCAGTTTGCCGCCCACGGCCAGCAGCCATGCGCAGGCCCAGGGGCCACACGCAGGCCCAGGGGCCACGCGCAGGCCCGGTGGCCACTCGCAGGTGCAAGCCGGGCCATCCAGCGCCGGAGAGGCAGGGGGGGTCGGGGCCCCGGAGGGGGGTCCAGCCAAACGGCGTGTGGCACATGAGGCAGAGCCCCGGCTGCGTGAGCCCCTGAGGGGGCCCGGCCGAACGGCGCGCTGTGCGTGGGGGCCCCAGAGGGGGCCTGGCCGAACAGCGCACAGTGCGCGGGGCGGAGCCCCCAACATTTGCTTTTATTCACCTAAATTTCAGCAAATATATCAAGAAGATTGGGAAAGAAAGAACATTATCTTTAATAAATGTTTGCCAAGAAAACTAGGTATCCAGATGAGAAAAGTAAATTAAAAATGTAAAAAGAAATTAAGGCAAAAAAATGTATTACTATTCAAATAAAAACGTATAAAGCTAGTAGAAGAGAACAGGGAAAATAATTCAAGATATGGGTCTGTGAAGTTTTGTTGGGTAAGTCCTCAAAATCAGAGGTAATAAAAACAAATATAGTCAAATGAGATTATATCAAACTGAAATAATTCTACAAGGCAAATAAAAAAAATTAACAGTATATACAAGCAGCATGCAGAATAGGCAAAAAAAAATTCAGTTAATATTCAGATTATTGTTCAGAATATATAACAAACTCAATGAATCCAAAACCAAAATACATACATACATAACCTGATTACAAAATGAACTGAGGACATGTAGATACATTTCTCAAAGGAACACATACAAATGTCTAATATGTGAAGAATGGCTCAATATCGCTAATTGCCAGAAACATGTAAATCAACACCATCACAAGGTCTCAATGGCTATTTTTTAAAAGATGAAAGTTAACAAATGTGGGGCAATATGATGGTGCAGCAATAAAATATGACACTTTGCAAGGCTGACCTCATGGGAAAGTTTGAGTTTCTATCTAGAGACCCCCTGTAAGTGTGCTCATAACCTTGGATGGGTTGAAGCTGGTGGGTGAATAAAGGTGTTGAGCCTTGCTGGGATAATCTTTTTTTTTCTTAATTCTATTTCTCTCTCTGTCTTTTTTTCCATAAAAAGAGTAAATAAACTTAATTTAAAAAATGTATATGGCTGGCCCCATAACTTAATATCCCACATGGCTAACTATGGTTCAAATCCCAGCCTTGGATGCTTGAAAAACATGCCAGGAAGAGTTAGCCCATGGCATGGTGGTTAAGGGTGCCGGATCCCACATGGCTAACTGTGCAGTTCAAGTCCCGGACACAACTGTAAAAATTATGCTGAGTGTGTGTGCGTGCATGGCCACATTTTAAGAGGTGAATAAAGGAGAAAGGATTATTATCCATTCCTTCTGGCATGTGCTTTCTCTCTTTCTCTCTTTCTGTACCTTCATCAATGCAGTGAGAACACACATCTTTAAGAAAATTATAGAAGTGAATAAAATGGTGTATACATAGGGATATACCTAATTAAAGAAGTCAAAGACCTTTATAAAGAAAACTATGAAAATCTTAAAAAAGATATTGAAAGTGACATAAAAATTGGAAGGACATTCCATGTTCCTGGATTGGAAGAATTAACATAATCAAAATGGCAATTCTACCCAAATTAACATACATATTTAATGCAATTCCAAACAAAATACCAGAAATATGCTTCACAGAGCTAGAAAAGACAATCATAGAATTTGTCTGGAATCATAAAAGACTTCGTATTGCTAATGCAATCCTCTACAAAAGAATGGAGTGGGAGGCATACCACTCCCTGATCCCAAGATACACTATAAAGCTGTGATCATCAAACCAGCATGGTATTGGCACAAAAACAGACATGTGGACCAATGGAATAGAATAGAGACCCCAGAAATAATCCCCAAACCTTACAGCCAACTGATTTTTTCTTTTTTTTTTCCTTTTTTTTTTTTTTCCTGGAG
>NW_006205141.1:232490-242356 GCF_000334495.1 Tupaia belangeri chinensis | reverse complement strand
TGTGAATCAACAACCCTCAGAATGGGAGAATATTTTTTTAAAAATATGCCTTAGACAAGGGACTGATAAACAGAATACACAAGGAACTCAAGCAGCTCATATTAAAATATGATTAACCCAATTAAAAGATGGGAAAATGAGCTGAACAAAAATCTCTCTAAGGAAGACATACAAACCGGCAAATAGCATAGGAGGAAATGCTCAACATCTCTCATAATAAGGAATATGCAGATGAAAACCACAATGACATACCACCTAACCCCTGTCAGAATGGCAAAGATTAAAAATATAAAAAGTGATAAGTGCTGGCGGGGATGTGGTGAAAAGGTAATTCTCCTACATTGTTGGTGGGAATGTAAACTGGTTCAGCCACTGTGAAGAATAATATGGAGGTTCCTCAAAGATCTACAAATAGAACTACCATTTTATCCACCAATCTCACTTTTGGGTATCTGCCCAAAGGACAGGAGAATGCTCAGTAGGAAAAGTGCTTGCACATCAATGTTTATTGCAGCATTGTTTACTATCACCAAGACATCGAACCAACCACAAAGTGATGAATGGATTGAAAAAGTGTGGCATGAGACCAACAATTAGTGTCATGTCTATCTCACTGGCCTCCCATGTAGTCGACTACAGTTAGAAACCCAGATACAGTGGCTTAAACTCAAGCCGGGCACATGTGCATGCATGTCAAAGATCCTGAGAGGAGAATGGAGGAGAATGGATTAGGCATGGCCACCCCCCTGGGGAGTTATTTCTCGCTTTCTGTCTCTCTGTCTTTGTGGTAAGTGCATGCGCCCTACAGCAAAAACCTCTCAAAAAAAAAAAAAAAGTGTGGCACATATATTCTATGATATTCTACTCACATATATTCTATGATATCCTGCTCAGTCATAAAAAACAACAAGACCCTGGCATTTGATAGAAAGTGGTTGGATATGGAGGATCTATTGTTGAGTGAAGTAAGCCAAGATATGAAAGATATCGTATGTATCCACTTAATATATAATGACTATCCACACTCTATGGTAGAGATTGAAATATCGTAGGGCATAAAATCAGTGAAAATAGTTAATGAGGATAAGACAGTGTGGAATGGGGCAGTCAAAGAGAAGAGTATAGAGAAAGATAGCAAGAGAACAAATAGTCATGACATTAGTAGGATATGGTTTATTACCTGTTGATGATGACGTGTATAGTATTCTCAACTGGATTGGTCTGAGAAGTATTTCATCTTGGGTAAAATTTATTTTACAAACAAAGTGAGAAATAGCGATTGACTGTTTAAAAAATAATTGGAAGAATAATAATGATAATCAGAAAAAATGAAAAGCTATTGGATGATGAAATGGGGATTTTAATGTCTCTGTATTGACTGATATGCATGGTATTCCTTCTGGAAAAAGCAATGTAATACACTGTAAAGTTATATATGATTCAATGTAATATAAACAGGATTATGATGATGATAAATAAATAAATAAATTTAAAAGTCTGTGTGTTAAACTATAAAAAAGTAAATAAAATGGTAACTGAAATCTATCTCAGAAAAAATATAAAACCATTATTATTTTATAAATCATGCTAGGCACATACATATGCATACCAAATGACCATACCCATTAAGGGTAATTTTTCCCCTCTCTCTGGTGAGGACACATACTCTCTGGATATTAAAAAATAAATGAAAAACATAACAATAAAAATGTTTGTGAGGATGTGCATAAAAAATTCCTGGGGCACTTTTGGTAAATAAAATAAATTAGTAAGCCATGATGAAAAAAATAAAAAACACTATAAGGAAGGTGCCAGCAGGTGGCATGGAGATTAAGGTGCTTGATTTCATGTGACCAACTCCTGAGTTCAAGTTTCTGAAGTAGTGCCTTGAGAACATGCTGATAACATGTGTGTGTTCCCGAAATCCCAGGAGATTGGAGAAGGGATTGCAGTTTGGCCATCTCACCTGAGAGGTAATTTCTCACTTTCCCTCTCTATATATTTCTATCTCCAGTGTACATTTGAATCCTATATTAACAACAGCAACAAAACAAGCAAACAATGTGGAAATTTATCTAAAAACCAAAATATGATCTACTAAAGTCACTAGAAGGCATATATCAAAAGGGAGTCAATATGTCAAAAAAATGTCTTCGGTCTCATAGATTTCAATTCTATTGAATCAGTTCATCAACATATGGAAAGACAAGAATATATGTATACAAATTAAACATTGTCCAGCAATCACCACAATAAAATTCTGTCATTTGGGCAATATACATGAGCCTAGAAGACCACCAGTATAATATTCAAAGTAATTTGTAATTTCATTTGTATATTGTTCTTTCAAAAATTGGTTGTGGTTTTTTAATATCTGCATATTTGTAATTTCCTAGCAATCTTTGTTTTTAATTTCTAGCTTTCTTCCATGATCATCAATAAACATATTTTGTAAAATTTCAATCTTTTTAAGTTTACTGAGAATTGTTCTATATGGCCTAACATATGTTCAGTATTCAAGAAGATTCATGCACACTTGACAAAAATGGAGGTTTTACTGTTTTATGTAAACTTTTCTTTATATGTCTGCTCTAGTTCATAAAAAATCCTTTATCTATTACTTATTCTCTGTCTAGAAGTAAAACTACCAACTTACCACCTTTATTATGTCCATGTATGGTTCTTATATTTCTGGGCCCTGTGATTCCATCAGTGTATTTCTATTATCATTTCTCCTTCATGAATTGACAATTTCATCAGCATATAACATTTTTGAGTTACTATATTCCCTTTTAACATAAGGCCTATGATATTTGACATTAGTATAGCCACTATGTTCTCTGAAATATATTACATGAAATTTTGGGTTATTTTAGCTTTTACCAAGGAGATTAATTTTGTTTTATACTACCATGACTCCTACAGTTTTCTGTGTGTCCAGTCATGTGGCTGAGTGTATTCCAAAAGCAGCATCAGGGGTGTTCTCCCAAGGGAAAACCCATACCATCCTGACACGAGATCACTCGGGATGGCCAAGTAAGAAACAGTGACATAAGTTTCCAAGATGAATTGTTAAAAGTATTTGTTGAAGAAAGTTACAGACAGGGAACTGCAGAGTCTTCATGATAGATAATGAGTGGAATGTTATACTGAGGTATGTCATTATGGAGGATGGGCCTAGAATGTAAATGTAAGTATTTAAAAATATGCTTCAGGGGCAGGACTAGTTTTTACACATTCAGCAGCATGTTTGATCTTTCAGTATTTTGAGAAACAACCTATAAAACATGAACATTGACTTGAAAACTTTTTAAGAACATTTCAGACACCAACTAGGGTCCAAAGTTGTAGTAGAAACCTGAGTTGGCTGAGTCACATAATAGTTAAGTATTCTGGAGGAGTCCAACCTGGTGGGGCCCCAGGATCTGTTTTGAGCCTTTGACCTTTGAGCACAGCTTTTGTCGGCTCAGCACGTTGGCAAGGCTGCTGCTGTATGCCCCCCACCCCAACCTATGAGCAAAACTTGGGTTGACTTAGCATGTTTGCAAGGCTGCTTTCTGTATGCTCCGGAGACTGCAGTAGCCTTGCTGGGAAGCGACCCCCCTATGACTCCCTGATGTACATAGCTCTCTCATACATCCTGAGTATATGATAAGATTTCCCGAAAGTCCCCCGACTGTTCCCCTTTGCCCTGACCACCTACTGTTAATTACAATGCTTCATCCCTGTGGTCACAATGGAGGGTGTGCTGAAGTTACATCTAGGCAGAAATCTTCTTGACCTTTGGAAGGCCCTTCAAGACACATTTAACATAAGCTTAAAAATAACCTTTTAGGCCAAAAGTGGCCCAGGACATCCCCACCCCATGGTAGCTAATGTTCTAACAAAATACATAACAATGGCACCACAGACAAAATAGAATGCTTAGGTATACCACAAACACACTTTAAAGTTCTTCATTAACTTGTTAGTCACTTTACCACCAGTTGAAAAAGCTGTTTAAAGTATCTCTGCCCTCACCAAGTGAACAATAGCTTCACCCCTTTAAAATAGATAAATATATTAGGATTCCTTGAATTAAGTTTTAGATCCCTATAAAATTATACAAGTATCATTCTTTATTGAAATCCATAAGAACTAATATCTATACTTGAGATTTTCTTTTCTTAGCATTGTGCTCAGTAATCACAAGATGGCTGCTGCCATATCAGCTGATAAATATCTCTGCTTGCTGGAGCTGCTTTCCCAAAACTGCATTCCATGAAGACCTGCCTACATCAAACAAACAATTGCTGAACTGTAATAGACCCACACTTAATCCAACCCTGAATGGAGTCTATGTTCCCTATTGTTAAAACTTTATAAACTGATAATTAGAACACATAGCCCCTCACTCATTTACTTGCATGTATCACATTTTCAATAAAAAGGCACTGTAATTCCTAGCAGTTGTCACTCTACAGAGAGCAATCTCTGGGGGTGTCCAACTGAGGACGTGCATGAAAAAGGCACCAAGGCCTCAGTCTTTCCTTCCTATGTTACCCCCAACAAGATAACACACCAACACTGAGGCTGGACCCCGGCAGTATTCTGTGTATTTTTCACTCAGAAAAAAAATTTAGGGAACTGGGGGACCTTTTGAGTAGCATTAATAAACTGGTTCTGTGCAGCCGCATCTACTATACAACATGTTGACTTCAGTTAACATTTAATCTATTAACTACTGGGATAGTTCTATTTTTACCTGTGACCAACATGGGAACCATGTTAATAGCAAAATATTGTACACCTGAAAATTACTGAGAAGATGAGTTTTAAGTGCTCTTACCACAAAAAAATTGATATCTGTGGTAGTAAATATGCAGTTGTCTTCATTTAGTCATTCCATGATATACAGATATTTGTAAGATGTTCACAACATAAGAATGAATGAATGAATAAAATAAAAACAAAAAATATGTTCACAACATAAATACTTACAATTTTTCATCATTCAAAAATTATCAGAAAAATAAAAATAATATCTAGCTTTGTTCATTGAGCAAAATGTCCTTCAAATTTGTTATGTAGTTGAAAATGACAAGATTGTCCCTCTATTAAAGTCATATCATTACATTGTGTATATAAACATTTATTTCATCTATTTATCTGCTTTAGACTTAGGTGGTTTCTGTATTATGGATATTGTGAATAACACTTCAATAAGAATGAGAATGCAGGCACAGCCATGTTATCCCACATGGTGACCTGTCAGACCATGGTGCTGGAAGCCATATGGTGACTGTGGTTCAAATCCTCAGCCTGATTGGCCTGAAACATGCTGGTCATACATGCAAAGTGCCCAGGGTCTGATAAGCTGGAAGACCGGAGGAAGTTAGATTCTGTGCAGGACACTCCTCTCTTTTTCTCTCTCCCACATGCATATGTTACATTACTTTCTAAAGACCATATATCTCAACTCCTTCCACACTATTTTCTCCTACATTTGATCACTTTTTCAGGATTTCCTCCTTGGTTTCTGTTTCTGCCTTTGTGATAAGCATGTCTCCCTTTGAAGCCTCAGCCTGGTTTCCCCTGGGCTTTCTAAACATTCATTAAGATTGTTTGTATGAGGGGGGAATTTGCTTAAGTTTGGCCATGAACAAGAGTTGGGCTAATAATCAAAGAAGTAGAAAGAAAATTGTGTTAATCTATTCTTCCTTTGTCCATTGCATGGGCCCAGAGAAAATTGGTACCTCTTCATTGATATAGAAATTGGTGAAGCACCATCTTGATAAAATATTATGCAAAATAATAGATAAAATGAAATGTCTCGGGTCAAAATTAATAAAGAATCTGAGGATATGTTGTGAGTCACCTGCAGTCTTGTTTTCAGGGAAGGCTGAGGTGTCTAATGATATTGCCCATGTGGTGGCATCCCTGTACCATAGAACCAAAGAAAGCTCTGATGGGGGTAAAGAATAGAGCATAATGATAACTGGAGGTGATTATTTTTAAACATTCTAACCAAAAACTCTTGAGTGATTATTTTACATAATTGCTAGTGTAGACACTGGTGGTTAACAAAGGGCAACTTTGTATCCCAATGAACTTTTGTCACTGACTGCACGCATGTGTATATGTGAAAATCTCAGGGGAACTATCTTAAGGAGTTTTCACTAGTGTGTAGTTATTAGAGTCCAGGGATGCTTCAAAGCATCCTACTACACATAAGATAGCCCTCATCACAATCATCTGTCCTGAAATATCAATATATGAGAAAACGAGTCAGAATATGAGAAACTGGGTATGAGCTAATGATTGTTGAATAAGTAAATGATTGGAGGTATGACACTCAAATATTATGAAGTATCTGTCAATTGAATATTTAGGGGGACTCTGGTCTTAGCAGAGTGAGACACCAGATATTTTCCAGGTGTTGACTGATGTGTTATCAAAATGAAAATCTATAAGTTGAACACTTCAATATTTATATCAGAATCAATCTCAGTACTGCCAGACACAGGTACAGCATTGGGTTCTTCCTGTGCATTTAAGCATCAAAATACTTTCCTGCTTCATTTGTAGATTGTTTCTCAGATTTAGTCCCATTAGATCTGGTGATGGGTCTGAGATTTTTGAAGAGACTTCTTGCATTTAAATAATGTTAATTGTGTGGGTCTAGCAGTGATAAGGTGGTTAAGGTGCTTGACTCCCACATGGCTGACTGTGGTCAAGTTCCAGACTTAGCAGCTTACTTTCTCACATTCTCTCTTTCTGCTCACCTCATGCTGAGGGCAAGTGCCCTGTAGCAAGTTTAATAATAATAATAATAAAAATAATAATATTAAATTATCCTTTGTAAAATAATAATGTTAATTGATATCTTTAGACTTTTCCCATTACAAATTTTTACCATAGGTTTATTTATTTTTTGAAAATGTTAAAATATGAAATACAGATATGAGAATATGAATCATAAATACACAAAATGTGATATTTTATATCACATTTAATAATATAATGCATACATAATATTTACTCTCTTGTCCATCTATTTCTGTAGTAACTAGATTTTCTCATAGATCAAATCAATAATAATAAAATATCTGGCATGAGATAGCTGACACTTCATTTTCTCAACTCTTCACCCAGAGCCCAATCCAATTGCCAGGTACAACAGAACTATTTTAAATATTCTCTCCAAATACTATAATCTGAGTGCCAAGATTTGGATGTAATGTGGGTAGTCCAGGTACAGATCCAATGGAACTATAATACTTGCTCCTACAAGGGTACCTACTATGCCTTTAGCACAGAATAATGACCATATATCTCAACTCCTTCCACACTATTTTCTCCTACATTTGATCACTTTTTCAGGATTTCCTCCTTGGTTTCTGTTTCTGCCTTTGTGATAAGCATGTCTCCCTTTGAAGCCTCAGCCTGGTTTCCCCTGGGCTTTCTAAACATTCATTAAGATTGTTTGTATGAGGGGGGAATTTGCTTAAGTTTGGCCATGAACAAGAGTTGGGCTAATAATCAAAGAAGTAGAAAGAAAATTGTGTTAATCTATTCTTCCTTTGTCCATTGCATGGGCCCAGAGAAAATTGGTACCTCTTCATTGATATAGAAATTGGTGAAGCACCATCTTGATAAAATATTATGCAAAATAATAGATAAAATGAAATGTCTTGGGTCAAAATTAATAAAGAATCTGAGGATATGTTGTGAGTCACCTGCAGTCTTGTTTTCAGGGAAGGCTGAGGTGTCTAATGATATTGCCCATGTGGTGGCATCCCTGTACCATAGAACCAAAGAAAGCTCTGATGGGGGTAAAGAATAGAGCATAATGATAACTGGAGGTGATTATTTTTAAACATTCTAACCAAAAACTCTTGAGTGATTATTTTACATAATTGCTAGTGTAGACACTGGTGGTTAACAAAGGGCAACTTTGTATCCCAATGAACTTTTGTCACTGACTGCACGCATGTGTATATGTGAAAATCTCAGGGGAACTATCTTAAGGAGTTTTCACTAGTGTGTAGTTATTAGAGTCCAGGGATGCTTCAAAGCATCCTACTACACATAAGATAGCCCTCATCACAATCATCTGTCCTGAAATATCAATATATGAGAAAACGAGTCAGAATATGAGAAACTGGGTATGAGCTAATGATTGTTGAATAAGTAAATGATTGGAGGTATGACACTCAAATATTATGAAGTATCTGTCAATTGAATATTTAGGGGGACTCTGGTCTTAGCAGAGTGAGACACCAGATATTTTCCAGGTGTTGACTGATGTGTTATCAAAATGAAAATCTATAAGTTGAACACTTCAATATTTATATCAGAATCAATCTCAGTACTGCCAGACACAGGTACAGCATTGGGTTCTTCCTGTGCATTTAAGCATCAAAATACTTTCCTGCTTCATTTGTAGATTGTTTCTCAGATTTAGTCCCATTAGATCTGGTGATGGGTCTGAGATTTTTGAAGAGACTTCTTGCATTTAAATAATGTTAATTGTGTGGGTCTAGCAGTGATAAGGTGGTTAAGGTGCTTGACTCCCACATGGCTGACTGTGGTCAAGTTCCAGACTTAGCAGCTTACTTTCTCACATTCTCTCTTTCTGCTCACCTCATGCTGAGGGCAAGTGCCCTGTAGCAAGTTTAATAATAATAATAATAAAAATAATAATATTAAATTATCCTTTGTAAAATAATAATGTTAATTGATATCTTTAGACTTTTCCCATTACAAATTTTTACCATAGGTTTACTTGTTTTTTGAAAATGTTAAAATATGAAATACAGATATGAGAATATGAATCATAAATACACAAAATGTGATATTTTATATCACATTTAATAATATAATGCATACATAATATTTACTCTCTTGTCCATCTATTTCTGTAGTAACTAGATTTTCTCATAGATCAAATCAATAATAATAAAATATCTGGCATGAGATAGCTGACACTTCATTTTCTCAACTCTTCACCCAGAGCCCAATCCAATTGCCAGGTACAACAGAACTATTTTAAATATTCTCTCCAAATACTATAATCTGAGTGCCAAGATTTGGATGTAATGTGGGTAGTCCAGGTACAGATCCAATGGAACTATAATACTTGCTCCTACAAGGGTACCTACTATGCCTTTAGCACAGAATAATACTGCCAATTTATCTGTTTTACATACAAAAGAAAAAATATAAGGCAGACTCTCTAGGATGAGGTCAACATTAGATTTGTGGGATTCATTCATACTTTTCTTCTGTCACATATTTATGCGTCCTTATACTGTGTTTATTTCCTTTGGATACCAATAAACATAGTATATATGCATTCCACAGTTGACAATAATGTGGTCTATTTCTATCAAAAAGATAGTATGTCTGGAGAAGAAGCCGGGCCTTCAGAAGAAGTTTCCACACTGCTCCAGCAAACTAGATTTTTCAGGGAATGAAGATTTTCTACTGATAATTCAGCCTCCAGCAAACGAGCTAGTGGGTTAAAATATTCCCCAATATCTACTGAATCTGCTGCACTAGTGATTATAACAGAATGGCAAAGATATTCTAGATCACCTCTGTCTGCTTGCTCCTTAACATTCAGACTGAACTTCAAGAATTTGAAAGAAACACACCATCTATCAGATGACAAGAAATCACTGCTGGATCATGAGAAATATGGGAAAATGAGAAAATACCTCTTCTCCAAGGGAAAAGAGTAACTCTTCTTCATCCACAAGCAGTTCGGTGAAAATCATGGAAATGTCTGATAAGGAATTTAAAGCATTCATAATGTCAAAGCTAACAGAGATGGAAGAGAAGAGAGATAATGAACTGCTAAAGAGAAAGGAGAAAGAAGTTGA
>NW_006205141.1:224533-231771 GCF_000334495.1 Tupaia belangeri chinensis | reverse complement strand
CCAGAATTTAATCAGGAAAATTGAACCAGAACAGAAGATAAAAGTACATGAGACTGATAGGTTCATGCACCTACCATTTGAACAGAATCCTAACCTGTTTCCTGGCTTTAAGCAAAGTTCCTTGGCGGTTCTTTGATTTAAGTTAAAACTGGTTTTCTTAGTAGTAATGAGTGAACTCACCATTGAAAGTAGTTAGATTATGTAGGAAATTGTGTGATCAATGCAATGTGAGTGGGAAGGGAATGAAGGACAATTGTGGACACCAGAGGTGGTGTGAGAGGAGGGTGAGATGGGACAGAGGGTCAGAATTGGAAAAACTTTCAAAATGTGTTGGCCTTTCTCTTTGCCATTGAGGAGATCAACAAGAGCTCCCATTTGCTTTCCAACCTTTCCCTGGGTTATTATCTCTATAATGCACTTCCCAGTAACCTAATGACCGTGGAGAACACTCTGTTTTTGCTCTCTGGAATGACTCAGACTTTGCCTAACTACAACTGCCAGACACAGAAACAATTTGTTGCTATCATTGCAGAATACACACAGATATTTTCAGCCCAAATTGGAACCCTTTTAGAGCTCTACAAAAGCCCACAGGTGAGTGGTTGTCAATTCTGGAAAATGATGTTTGGGTCTCTTCTAATGCAATTCTCTCACATGTGAAAAAGAAGATGTATAAGATAGGTTTTCATACCACTTGAGAGCTGGAAACAGACCAGAGGAAATTTTCTAGGTCATGAGATTATTAACAGTGCAATGATAAGTCTTTCCGTGGAATCTGAGAGATTTGACCCAGATTTCTGTTTGGGGCCAATAGCACCACTGAAAACCCAATGATGTGTGCTTATTAGAAAATACACACAGAACAGGGAACTACCCCACCTTTTGATAGGGTGTTATCAAGGTACATTCGGAGGACAATGACAATTCGATATGAAGTTATAAATACCTCAAAATCTGGTTATCATTTGGGACAAATATAAAAGAATATCCCAGCAATTAGCATAATGGCTATGTCACTGGACTCCCACCTGGTCGACTGCGGTTTGCGTCCCGGACCCGGTGGCTTAAAACTCACGCCGGGCGTGTGTGCGTGTGTGCCCAAGATCCAAAGAGGAGAATGGAGGAGAAGGGATTATGGCATGGCAATCCCCCCTGGGGGGTGATTTCTTGCTATCTGTCTGTCTGTCGGTCTGGCGAGCACACACACGCCCTATAGCAAAAACCTCTTCAAAAAAAAAAAAAAAAAGAATATCCCAGCACTGGAGATCTACCGAACTGGCTATGACTCAGTTAAACTTTTGTACTTTACCAACTCCCTCTGTTCTTCCTCACATCTATCCAGGTGAATCTCTTGAAATTACTTCCAGTTATTCTCCACATCACTGCTTTCCACCTCAGAGATTCTTTGCAGGAAAACGGCCTCACAAATTTCATAAGACAATATTGATAAACATATATAGAATATTCTTAGAGAATTATGTTCTTGAAAAATATATTTAAAAAATACCAATGACAAAGTAGAAAACCAATACATTTTGATAGCTTTTCCAATTCTTCCTAAACTGGGGGACAGCATTAGAAAATATGGTCAAATCATATACTATTTAATCAAGTCAAGAGAGAAAATGTTGGACTTTGGCAGTTATGCTGAGATGCTCTTCATTGGTATAAGGAGCTGGTGTAAATAATGTCCCGGAGCTCTGGAAAGCTTTGAAATGACTTTTTCCTTCTGTTTAATCACCATGCTAGCAGATGGCATGATGGTTAAGGCACTGGACTGTCAAATGGCCAACCACATTTCAACTCCTGAATCTGGCAGTTTGCTTTCTAAGTTTTCTTCTTTCCCTCTCTCTCTCTCTGTCTCTCTCTGGTGAGCACACATGCCCTTTAGCAAATAAAAAAATAATAATAATATTACCAGAGAGGGTAATGATTGTATTTTTGAAAAACAATATAGGTAATCCTCTGATGATAAGTCCACATTACAAAAAGATCAGTACAATAAATGTCTTTCCTTTTCTCCTAGGAGTTTGCATTTACTATTAAATGATAGAGAACAGCTTGAACCAAAAAGCTAGCCATCTAGAACCTTAACCTCCACACTTCTTTAAAATATGCAAGTGGCCAAATTCACTCTAGTAGATAGAGAAAATCAAAACCGATTATCATAGAAAAACTAATTAAAGAAACCCCTTACTAAAAAGTATCAGGCCCAGAATGTTCCATGGAGAGTTCTATCAACCATCAAAATTAAATAATCTCAATGTTGCTTAATCAATTACAGAGTTAGAACAAGCCCCTCTCCCCCCAAAAAAAGAAAAAAGCTCAAATTAATTTTAAAAATTTATTTTTTTATTACTATTATTATTTTTATGTTTTAATTTGACCAGAAAGAGACAGAGAGAGAGAGAGAGAAAGGGAAAATGAGAAGGAAAGCCACCAGGTCTGGGACTCAAACCAAGGTCAGTCATGTGGGAATCCATTGCCTCAACCACCATGCCACCTGACAGCTCCTCAAATTAACTTTTTTAAGGTGAATGCACTAGCCTTGATTCAAAAACCTGACACAGATTGTACCAAAAAGAATTTTATAAACCAATCTCAAATATCAATGCAAAAGTTTTAACACTATTTAAGTAAACAATCCAACAGCACTTTCAGAAGGTAACAAATCATGCGTAAGTTTGGCTTGTCATAGAAATGCAAAAATAATTTACTATTAGGCAATCTATTAATAATTCTATTAAGACAGTTAAATATTTATACGGCTAACTCAATCTTTGCAGAAAAGGCATCTGGTCGAAATGAGCACTTGTTTTATATATATTCTGTAAGTAGAAACGTTGTTAACAAATTAGTTAACTAATTTATTGACATTGGACCTCTGTACAAAAGCCAACATCTTTTTGGATCAGAAGAGGCTTTCCAACTATATTCTGGACCAATATACACACTCAGCTCCTTAGTTACTTAACATCTTGTTGGGAGGTTTAGTTAATGAAGTTAAACAAAACAAAAACATGAGAATTTGAAATAAAGAGGTGAATTTTTTGCAGATCCTGTATATCTGGGAAACCCAAAGTAATTTGCTAAAAAACTAAACAATGAAAGAACTGAGGGTAAAGTAGCAATTAAATACATTAGCATACACCCATCAGTAGCCTTCACCAGACACAAAAAAGTAGATCTCTTTTAGATGAAGTTCAGAACAGGCAAAGTTTATGGCTGGTGTCAGAAGTCAGCACCCTGTTCCAGTCACTGCCTCTTTTCTCAGAGGTAAGCACTATCATGATTCTAATCACCATCATTTAGTTTCGTCTACTTTTGAACTTTTATGTAAGTGGAACTATATTGTACATCTTGTTTTATAAGTGGCTTATTTATCTCAACAAAGACTTGTAGTGTAGAGTGTACATACAGAGCTCTGTGATGATGGTAATATCCTGTTTCATGATCTAGGTGCTGGTTACATAGGTGCACTTACTTCATAAGTATTTATCAAGCTGTAAACTAAAGTATATATATGTAACTAAAGTTCAATGAAAAACATTTACTAAAAAAAGGTAGAGAAAGGACTTTACAAGTCACATACATAGCAAAATCATCAACATTTTGTTGTTGTTGTTATTGTTGTTTCACCATGTACATAAGTTTTATGCCTCCTTCAGTAACCACCATAGAAGATGAAGGGTGTTTCAAATCTTATACTTCTTTTCTTCTTTGTTCTGGGAGTGATGATTAATCTGGGCTAGTCATATATGCTTTTCTAATTAGCAGTGGTACTGAAAATTGTCTTCTAATGCCCAGAATAAGACAATAGAGTCATCTCCACAGCAGACTTTCTCTTGTGGTCCTTCAGCCTTTCCTCCACAGACGGGGTGGGAGCTCTCCTGGAGAAGCCTTGTGGGGTATACAAAGCCTGTGTAAGAGGGGCAATCCCAAAATACACTTAGGTCAGAATCAGGCTATTTCTTTTCTTATTCAGGTCACATATGGACCTTTTGATCCCATCCTAAGTAATAAAGACCAGTTTTCATCAGTTTATAAGATGGCAACCTAGGAGAGCTTTCTGGTCCATGGAATCATCTGGTTGTTGCTGAAGTTTGGCTGGATGTGGGTGGCACTTTATGTATCTGATGATATCCAAGGAGTGCATTTCCTTCAGGATCTAAAGGCACAGATGATAAAAAAAAGGTATCTGTGTGGTCTTTACAGAAAAGCTCCCTGCCACAACTGGTACTGAAACACCGCTAGATTACGATCGTATGGCTAGGATCAGGGTTTCATCTGCAAATGTGTACATAATATATGGAGATATAGGGAGTGTCTGGAACCTGGTATGGGCAAATAAATTCTATTTAATTTTGGGAAAAGTGTGGGTCATGAGAAATCTCTGGTCATCCCACTGGAAGGACATTTTTTTTGTCATGAATCATATGCCATACCTTTTCCATGGAAGCCTTTTAGTTTCAAATGAGAAAAAAAAAGATTCCTGGCTTTGAACATTTTCTAAAGACACTCAACCCTTATCAACACCCACAAGATATTTTATTGACTGAACTGTGGACTGATGTTTTTCAATGTTCACTTCCTGGATCACTATGTATCAAAATTTGCCCACCAAATTCTTCCTTCGAGTTTATACCATTTTATTTGGACATGATGACTGTGTTTGACTCTAACATTTTTATCTATCATGCTGTGTATATGGTGGCCCAAGTCCTTCATAAGATTTTTTGGCAGAAAATAGAAATAGGCTCTCCAGAAGATGAAGAGCAGATTATACTTCTTCCCTGGCAGGTAAACATCCTCTACACTACGACATGCATTTGGCACCTGATAAAGTTGGAAGTATCTTATTAAGATACAATATCATGGCCATATTTTCATTTCAGAATCAAAAGTGGGCCAGCCGGTGTCTTGGTGGTTAAAATTATTGGATACCAAATGGCTGAACTGTTCTGGACTCAGAACAGTCAAGTTCTGGACTCAGAGGTTTGAAAAGCACACCATGCACATGTCTATTTGTGCCCAAATTTCTCCCAAAAAAGGGAGAAATAGAGAACAAATTAGTGCTAACATCACTTATGGGAAGGGTTACTCACTTTACCTGCCTCTGTCCTTCTGTCTTTCTCCAGCAAAGTGTACATGCCCTCTGTCAAAATAAGTAAATAAATAAATAAATAAAAGGATTAGGCAAAATAAAGAGTTGCGATTTTGTTTTACACACTAGATATAAGTATCTGTAATAGTTATATCTATTTAGAGAATTCTGTTATAGGAGACTTAAATTTAAAATGTTTAATTATATCAGGAAAAAACATTTTCTAATGTAGAATAAAGTATTTTAAAATATCTAAGAAAAGAGTCAAGGTAAAGCATAGAAATATTTTTAAATTGTCAAATCTATACATGTTTTCTATAACTGTATCAAATGTCAATACAAATTGACATAATGACCATATCTGAATCCAGCTATTTTATCTATACTGATGCTCTGGCCCAATCCCTACATGTAATCTTATGAAGAGAACAAAAAAGGGTTCCACATAATATTGTATAACTCTTAGAAAAATTTTTAGACATTACTGTACATACAACATACGTAAAAATCGTGGAAGGAAAAACTGTGGTCAAGTTTTAAAATATGAAACCTTTTACTATGCATATAAGCTCAGAATATTATGCCTGATTTACAAGAAATATTGTACTTTAAACTAAATATATTTTAATCAATAATTATGCATAAAATATCTTTATGCCCAATGGATACTACAACTGAGTGGGGAAAACAGACATTGCTGGGGCTGGCAGGTAGTGTGGTGGTTAGAGGCACTGGACTCCCACATGGATGACTGCAGTTTGAGTCCTGGAACTGGTGGCTTGCTTTCTCACTTTCTCTCTCTCTCTCATTCTGTCTTTGCCTGGTCAAATTAAAATAAATAAATAAATGCATGAATAAAATAATTCTAAAAAAAGACATTACCTATCCTGTATATAGTTATTCCAGAAAGATCAAAGAAAAACCAAGAAAACAAAATTAATGGTACTCATCATAATGGGATGTTCATTGTGGAAATTATAAATATGTTTTTAACTTTAATTTCACTATCACACACTGTGTGTCCGCTTTGATAAGAAATAATAAAATAGAGGGCCAGCAGGTGGAATGTTTGTTAAGAAACTGGACACTCCAACATAGTTGAGTATGGTTCAAGTCCCAGGCCTGGTGGCTTACTTTCTCTCTTTCTCTCTATGTCTCTCTCTGATCAAATTAAAATAAATGAAATAATTAGGTTTAAAAATAAAAGCAAAAAAATTCATGACAACCAAATGTAAATAATAAATGACCATAAAAAGATAAGCAGAAAAGAACAAATACAAGAGTCCTAATTACTGAGTAAAATAAGTAAATTAATAACTATACATAAAATATTAACCCCAGAAAGTTTTGTTTACCATCTAATTACTATTTGTACTAACAATGGTAACATCAGATTTGCATTTTGAGCTAATTTGAAGTTGACTCTTAGAAAAGCAGGTCATTTTATAAAAATGGACACCCAGATTTGACTACAGATTACTTAGATTGCTTCTATCTGGAAAAGTAAAAGACATAACAGTTTTATAAACAATAATAGTTAATTACTGTTTCCACAGAATGTTATATATAAATATTTTTAAAGTCTTTTTAAAATTCAAGCGTTTTAAGCTTATATTATGTCATAAATCATTTCTTAATATCTGTCACATGATAAACACACTCTCAATGAAATGTTAAGAAATTAACAGAAGAATTGATGTTTCCTTTTAAAAATCTTTTGAGATGTATCTTATGTACAAAATATTTCATATATTTAATGTACAAATGCATACATTTATCTTATTATCACAATGATCAAGAAAATAATCATATCCATCCACATTATGCCCTTTTAAAAATAACAACATTGCAAAAATAAATTTTAAAAAATATTTAAAAGAACCAGTAATTGGCATAATGGCTATGTTGCTTGACTCCCATGTAGTTGACCACAGTTTGAGTCCTTGGCCTGGTGGCTTAATCTTCACTGGGTAAATGTGTGTGTATCCTCAAGATCCTGAGAGGAGAATGGAGGAGAAGAGATTGCAGCATGACCATCCCCCCTGGGGGGTGATTTCTCACTTTCTGTCTCTCAGTCTCTCTCTATCTTTCTGGTGAGCACATGTACCCTATAGCAAAAACCTCTACAATAAAT
>NW_006205141.1:222996-224519 GCF_000334495.1 Tupaia belangeri chinensis | reverse complement strand
AAATAAATAAATAAATAAATAAATACAATACAATACAATACAATACAATACAATACAATAATAACATTGCTGCCTCTGCTGCCCTTTCTGGGTGCAACTTCATGACTGTGAAGCCCACATTCCAGGACCTCCCCTTCCAGACTCCAGTGCTAGTCAGGTAGGCAAAGTCTCTCTCTCTCTCTCATTTTTTCTTGTCTATTCTAATTTTTTTCTCTATGACAAAACACTTTTCAGTCCCTTTATACTTTCTCCTGCTAATTGGTCTCTTCTTCCCTCACCTAGGACATCTCCATCTTTGCCTCTGCTGCGCTTTTCATTTGGCAGAGCAAGCACATCATGTGGTTTTCCATTTATAACTCAATTTTTTTATTTTTTCTTAATTTTAAATAATTTTAATGCAAACTTAATATAAACTGTTTCAGTCCCTCAGCATGTAAGATACTGACTCAAAATACTTCTATACCGTTTTTTTTCCAAGTATTGCACAATATAGGTACAAAATTAATATTTATGATTACATTTTCTTCCATAATATATAGCAAAAATCTTTAAACTTTAACAGAAAATACATTTTTTGAAAAAACAAATATTTGTATATTTTAATTCCACCACTAAAGAATATCCTGTACACAATTTTTAGAATAGTTGATGTCTTTAAGATGGATATTTTACAATTTTAGTAAAAAAAAATACAACATGAAGCTGCTGCTGTCACAGATCACTGTAGTAAAAAGATATAAATGTGGTTTGGGACGAAATCGACCATCCACGAGATGACTAGAAGTCGCCGCAGGACCACAAGAAATATGGGGAAGCAGGAAAATACCTCTCCTCCAAGGGAAAAGGATAACCCCTCTTCATCTGCACACAGTTCAATGGAAGTCATGGAAATGTCTGATAAAGAATTCAGAACATTCATAATGGCAAAGCTTACAGAGATGGAAGAGAAGAGAGACAAGGAACTACAGAAGAGAAAAGAGAAAGGAGTTGAAGAGTTCTGGGAGGTGAGGAAATTCATGCAAGATCTAAAAGAGGAATTTCACACATTACAAAAGAATCAGATGGAACTGTTTGAGATGAAGGCTATAATAAAAGAAGTCAAAATTTCCCTTGAAAGTATTAAAAGCAGACTAGATCATACAGAAAATAGAATCTTAGATGTAGAAGAGAAAATTGCTGGCCTAGAAAAATCCACCACAGCTTTGCACAGTGGCAGTATCATAGCCAATGAGGTTTATCCAAGGCGCAATTATTGCTAATTGAAAAATCCACCACAAAGACTGAGAAAATGGCCCAAAAATTTGAGAACAATATACGAGAAACAGTAGATAAAATTAAACGTCCGAACATCTGGATAATAGGCATCCCGGAAGGCGAAGAAACTCATAAGGGCATTGATAATGTATTCCATGAAATCCTGCAAGAAAACTTTCCAAACCTGGAGAGGCACTCAAAGATCCATTTCCAAGAAATACAAAGGACCCGAAATAGAATCAACCCAAGAAGATCTTCTCCAAGACACA
>NW_006205141.1:221049-222620 GCF_000334495.1 Tupaia belangeri chinensis | reverse complement strand
TTGCTGCTTTTCTTCTAAGCTTTGTTTTCCAGTTTTAAGGATTTTTGTCCTGTCTTGAGCTGTCAATGGATTCATGTACCTACTATTTGAACAGAATACTAACCTGTTTCTAGGCCTTAAGTTTTAAGGAAATATCCTTACCAGTTCAAAACTGCTTTTCTTGAAACCATCAGCTGAACTTGCTATTGTAAGTAATTAGATTACTTATGATATTGTGTGATCAACGAAATGTTGGGGGAAAAGGAATTGAAGATAACTGTAGACAGCAGAGTTAGTGGAATAAGACAGTGGAATAGGGCAGAGGGTCAGACATGGGGTAAAAAACATATAGATATGAAAGTAGAAATGGAATATTATGGATGATAACATGCATGATTAAGCCACTACCCAGTTTATTCAAGATGGGAAACCACATTTTGTATGTTGTGATGATGCTCAGGGAATGAATGTAAATTAATAAAAAAAATATTTTTTCAGAAGAAAAAAAATGGCATTAAAAATACCTATCACTGTGAAGCCCACATTCCAGGACCTCCCCTTCCAGACTCCAGTGCTAGTCAGGTAGGCAAAGTCTCTCTCTCTCTCTCATTTTTTCTTGTCTATTCTAATTTTTTTCTCTATGACAAAACACTTTTCAGTCCCTTTATACTTTCTCCTGCTAATTGGTCTCTTCTTCCCTCACCTAGGACATCTCCATCTTTGCCTCTGCTGCGCTTTTCATTTGGCAGAGCAAGCACATCATGTGGTTTTCCATTTATAACTCAATTTTTTTATTTTTTCTTAATTTTAAATAATTTTAATGCAAACTTAATATAAACTGTTTCAGTCCCTCAGCATGTAAGATACTGACTCAAAATACTTCTATACCGTTTTTTTTCCAAGTATTGCACAATATAGGTACAAAATTAATATTTACGATTACATTTTCTTCCATAATATATAGCAAAAATCTTTAAACTTTAACAGAAAATACATTTTTTGAAAAAGCAAATATTCGTACATTTTAATTCCACCACTAAAGGAATATCCTGTACACAATTTTTAGAATAGTTGATGTCTTTAAGATGGATATTTTACAATTTCAGTAAAAAAAATACAACATGAAGCTGCTGCTGTCACAGATCACTGTAGTAAAAAGATATAAATGCAATACCATGTCGTAGAAACAATATATATATATATCCTCTGATATTTTACAAACTTTGTACTAAATTAAATTATACAATTAGAAAAGACCAATAAACCCACTTATTAGTGCCAATTTTTTTATTTAAAAAAAATCAGCCATGTCCTTGCTATATATCTTAAATACTGTAAGAGGCCATATCTGAGAGTATACTTTAAAATATACAGTCTGTATAAAATAACTGTGCTTGGCTGGCAAATGAAAAATTATGCATGTTTTATTTTTGTAACCAAGCTTGAATGTATCTTTACTATAAGCTTAAAAGAAATCTCAAGGAGGTGAAAAAAAAAATCCCCCTTGGACATGTGCATTTGAATCTGTATGATACATTTCTGTTTTTTTTTTTTTTTTTTTTTGGTTAGCATTCACTACCGTTAATAAGTTG
>NW_006205141.1:202229-220840 GCF_000334495.1 Tupaia belangeri chinensis | reverse complement strand
GCGGTTTTCTGCTTTTGCTGCAGTGGCTGCTGCTGTGGCTGCTGCTGGCCTCCCAGAAGGCGAGCCCGTACAGAGAATGCATTGAGGAAGAGATGGCTTTCTGCTTCAAGAGGTCATTCACATTCAAGCGGAGGTTGATGGGAGAAGTAAGAGCAACCTTGTTGCTATGGCCTCTATTCTTCATTTTGGTAGAGCCGAACTTGGTGGCAGCAAAAGTGGCAGTGGTAAAGGTTAAAGGCTGAGTGGACCGGGGCATGAAGGTAGGGCTGACAGCAGCAGAGTGACCAAAGGGAGGCGATGGAGAGCTGGACACTGATGAGGCTGGGTCACTTATGGGCATAAAAACCTGGACCTCTGGGTTAAAGCTGTTTTTGATCTCCTTATCCAACTCACATCCATTTTCATTATTATCATCCATATAAAGCACCTTCACTGGTCCCTTCTCACCAGTTTGGTCGATCCAAACACTCAGATCCTGCAGCAGATTGCCACGAACATCGTCAATATCCAAACCACTCTCCTTGGACACTTGTTCAGTCATTGGGTCCACTTTCTCCCCCACGTGAATACATCTAAACCCTGATCCTTTGTATGGCTTTTCAGGATACCAGTGTCCTTCATATTTCTTCTTAAAATATGAAGTAATAAAATTTAGTGCTACTTGGATTTCAAGCTGCATAGCTGCTGTGCCACAGTTAGGTTTCTTTCAACTCTCCCACCAAAAAAATGAACGTCACTCCGTTCGTGACAGAGAAAATTTCAAAGTGCTGGTATTAGTAGGTTATCCTTCACCTGGAGTGGTCTTGTTCGCGCTGCTGGGACCACAGATCGGCGCTGGGCGGGGGAGAAGGGGCGTCACGGCAGGCACACGGGAGGGTCAGGAGCAGCGACCTGGCTGAGTGCAAGACGCGCAGGACTGAGGACGAAAGCCAGGGCAGACCGCAGGAGCTCAGAGCTTCTGGCTCCTGGTGGCAGGGACAAGGTCAGGTGAGCGCGCTCACTTCTCCATACAGCCCGGTGCCCGGCCCAGCATCCCCGTGGAGCGCCCACTCCACACCGGGATAGAGCTTCACTCCTTCCTTAACTCAATTTTATTTTCTACAACGTGTTTTTTTCTCAAATTTTTGTTCTAGTTCTTTCCTTTTTATTCCTTTGCTTTTTTTTTTTTCCCCTATTTCTGTTTCCTACTTTCTTTTTCTTTTACCTTACTTTCTTACTTTACTGCTCAGCCCATACCCACTACCAAGAAAAGTCTACATGTGTAGTAGCTAAACATCTGAATATTGTGAGATTTAGAGAACTCTTTGCCTCTCACTGTACAGGTGGTAAAAAGAGTGAAACTACCCTTCATAAATCCAATTTCAAAACTCCTTCAGTGATTCCCACACTGGAGGACGTAGAAGAAGGGAGAAAATAGCAGTGAATTATTTCACAGCAAAGGGAAACACATGAGCTCACAGTTACAGAATCTTTATCCAACAAATCTTTATAGCCAAAAGTGAATATATTATCCAATGACTAAAAATCAGAGAAGAGCCTCAAGGATGAGAGAATCAAGTAATACATTTCCAGCAAGGGAACACTGTAACTGACTCCTAGTAGGGAAAAGTTAGAGGATATTACTGAAATGTCAGAAAAAGAATTTATGGTAACAAAACTGTGAGATAAGAGAAAAGAAACATTGAGCTCCAAGAGATGAGGAAGTCCTTCCATGATATGAAAGAACAAGTCTTAAGTTTCTCAATAAAGAAAAAAACTCCATAAAACTTCCTATTTAAAAAAATAATAATAATCAAACAGAAATATTAGATATAAAGGCTGTAATACTGGAAAACAAATCCTCCCTCAAAAGTATTAAAAGCAGGTTAGACCATGCAGAAGATTGAATCTCAGAAGTAGAAGACAAAATCAGAAATCTAGAAAAAATTATCAAAAATACTGAGAAAATAGCCAAGAAAAATGAGGATAATGTACAAGAAATATTAGATGCCAGGAAACACCCAAACATCCCAATAATTGGTACCCCAGAAGGTGAAAAAACTAATAAGTGCATTAATATGCTATTCCATAAAATACTGGAAGAAAACTTTATAAGTACAAAGAAGAACTCAAACATTCAGACAAAAAAAAAGAAAAAAAAGAAAAAGAAACTCAAATAGAATAAATCAAGAAGATCCTCTCCATGGAACATCATAGCCAGACTGACCAAAACCACAGACAAAGATACTAAGACTGGCAAGAGAGAAACATCAAGACACCTACAAAGGCTATCCCACTGGGCTAGCACCAGATCTCTCATCGGATACAATGCAAGCAAGAAAAGAATGGAGAAATATATTCAAAGTGTTAAATAAAAAACAAAACAAAACAAAACAAAACAAAAAAACAATTTCAACCAAGAATACTATACCCAGGATGATTATCATTCATATGATAATAAAAATAAAATCATTTTATCATTTATATAATAAAAAATAAGAAAGTTTAAAATGTTCTTATATAAACAAAATCTGAAAGAATTCACCAACTCCAAAGCAAGACTTCAAGAAATTCTGAAAGAAGTACTATACCAAGAAAATTAAGGCAGATAGCAATAAGAGAACAAAAAGACAGCCAAGAATATGGCCAATGTAATAATAGGGACAAATCTGGAAATATCAATAATAAGGTTGAATGTTAATGGATTGAATGCTCTGATTGAGAGACACAGACTGACAGAATGGATTAAAAATCAGAAACCTTCTATCTGGTGCCTACAAGAAACCCACCTCATGGATAAAGACGTACATAGATTAAAAGTGAAGGGCTGGAAAAAAGGTATTCCATGCAAATGGAAACCAAAAGAGAGCAGGAGCCACTATACTGATTTGGGACAAAATAGGCTTTAAGACAAAAACCATAAGAAGAGACAAAGAAGTGCATTATATAGTAGAATATGTTATATCATCAAGAAGATAGAAAGCTTAAAAAATATCTCTGCACCCAAATCAGAAACACCAAAACACATTAAAAAAAAAAAAGGACTTCTAGATCTAAAAGGAAAGATTCACTGTAATATAGTAATTGGAGATCTCAACACCCCAATATCTCTTTAGACAGGTCAATGAGATAAAATTAACCAAAGAGATTCAAGACCCAAATAATACCATAAATCATATAAACTGAACAAATATCTACAGAACTTTCCACAAAAAAACCCCCACAAAATATACCTTTTTCTCAACCTCACATGATACATTCTCAGATTTACTACATGATAGAGCACAAAACCAGCATTTACAGATTCCCAGACATAGAAACTATAGCCAGCATCTTCTCTGACAATGATGGAATGAAACTTGGTATTAATCCAAGTAAAAATCCTCAAAATCCTCAGAAATACACAAATGCATGGGAACTATATAACCTACTTCTGAATGACTTCATGACTACTGAAGAGATTGAGACTGAAATAAAAAGATTCATGGAAACAAATGATAATGAGGGCACAAGATTCCATAATCTATGGGACACTGCAAAAGCAGTCATAATAAGGAAGGTCATAGCAATTAGTGCACATAAGAAAAAGGTAGAAAGGTGGCAAAAGGACAACCAAACATCATGCCTCACAAAACTGGAAAAACAAACAAAAAAGTCCCCAAGAAAAAGCCAGAAGAATAAAACTAATCAAGATTCAAGAAGAAATAAATAAAATAGAAAATATACAAACTATACAGAAAATAAAGTAAAGCAAAAGCTGGTTCACTGAAAAGATAACAAGATAGAAACACCATTAGTTAGACTAATTAAAAAGAAGAGAGAAAGGAGCTAGATAAATCAAATTGGTAATGAATCAGGCAACATTACAGTAGATATAATAGAAATACAAAACATTATTAAACTATAATATGAGCGATTATACACCAACAAAGAAGAAAATCTGGATGAGATGGACAAATTCCTGGACACATATAATCTACCAAGACTGACTAAGGAGGACATACAAAGCCTATGGAAACCCATAACAAGCAATGAGATTGAATCAGTAATAAATAACCATTCAACAAAGAAAAGTCCAGGTCCCAGTGACTTCACTGCTGAATTTTACCAAACTTTTAGAGAAGAAGCAACCCCCATTCTTCTCAACTGTTCTAGAGATCCAAAGAGAAGGACTCCTTCTAAATTCATTCAATGAGGCCTCCATCACCCTCATTCACAAAACGAATAAGGATATAACAAAAAAAAAAAGAAAGAAAGAAAACTACAAACCACTATCTCTGGTGAATATATATGCAAAAGTTCTCAACAAGATACTTGCTGTGTTCAACAACATATAAAAAAGATTATTCATCACTACCAGGTAGGCTTTATCCCAGGGATGCAAGGGTGGTTCAACATGTACAAGGCCATAAGTGTAATACACCATATTAACAGAAAAAAAGATAAAAAACATATGATTATTTCAATTTATGCTGAAAAAGCATTTAACAATATACAACATTCCTTTATGATTAAGACTCTCAGTACAATCAGCATAGAAGGATCGTTGCTCAGCATAATAAAAGCCATCTTTGAAAAACCTATAGCTAACATTACACTGAATGGGGAAGAGCTAAAAGCTTTTCTAGTAAAAACTAGTACAGGACAAGGTTGCCCACTCTCTCCACTCCTATTCAATATAGTACTGGCAGTCCTAGCCAATGTGATCAGAAAAGGGAATGAAGACAAGAGGATGAAATAAAAGGCATTTGAATAGGAAAAGAAGAGTTGAAATTACCTCTGTTTGCAGATGACATGATTATATGCATATAAGACCCTATAATATTCACCAAAAAACTTCTTGAATTAGTAAAGGAAGACAGTAAAGTGACAGGTTACAAAATTAATTTACAAAACTCAATAACATGTCTGTACACAGAGACAGAACTGAAAAAAGTAATCCCTTTACCATAGCCACAAAAAGTATAAGATGCCTTGAGATAAAACTAACTACAAAAGTCAAAGACCTTTACAAGAAAATCTTAAAAAAGAAATCAAAAATTACACAAAAAAGTGGAAAGATAACCCATGTTTTTGGATTGACAGAATTAAGATATACAAAATGGCAATCCTATCCAAATTAACCCATATATTTAATAAAATCCATATAAAATTACAAGAAACCTTTTATGCAGGTATAGAAAAGAAAATCATAGAATTTGTCTAGACTTATAAGAGACCCATATTGCAACAGCAACCCTATGTAAAAAGAGTGGAGTGGGTGGCATCTCATTTCCTGATCCAAAAATATATTACATATCTGTGATAATCAAAACAGCATGTTATCAGCACAAAAACAAACAAGAGGACCAATGAAACAGAGTAGAGACCCTAGAAATAAACCTCAAAATATTCAGGCAACTGATCTTTGACAATGGGTACCAGTCCACTCAGTGGGAAAAGGAAAATCTTTATAGCAAATGATGCTCAAAAAACATGGATATCCACCTGCAAAAAGATGAATCTGAATCCCTATCTGTCACCATTAACAAAAATCAACACAAAGTGGATTAAAGATCCAAAGTTAAGACCACAAACTATAAAACTACTGATGAAAAACACTGGGAAACTGGGAACCAGCAGTTAGCATAATGGCTATGTCGCTGGACTCCCACGTGGTCGACCGCGGTTCGTGTCCTGGACCCGGTGGCTTAAAACTCACGCCGGGCGCGTGTGCGTGCGTGCCCAAGATCCCGAGAGGAGAATGGAGGAGAAGGGATTGCGGCGTGACCATCCCCCCTGGGGGGGTGATTTCTCGCTTTCTGTCTCTATGTCTCTCTCTGTCTGTCTGGCGAGCGCATGCGCCCTACAGTGAAAATCTCTAAAAAAAAAAAAAAAAAAAAAAAACCAAAAACCAAAAAAACCCTGGGAAACTCTGGGAGATATTGGGGTAGGCAAAGATTTCTTAGGCAATACCTCCAAATGCAGGCAATAATCCCCTAAATACATAGGTGGGATTACATAAGATTAAGAAGTTTCTGCATAGCAAAAGACACTGTAATTAGTGTGAATCAAAAACTTTCAGATTGGGAGAAATTTTTTGTTAACTATGCCTCAGATAAAAGACTGATAACCAGAATTCACAGGAACTCAGTCTGCTTACCTGGAAGAAAATAACTAAGTCAATTAAAGTTGGGAAAATGAGTGGAATAAACAACTCTCGAAGGAAGGCATATGAACAGTCAAAAAGCATATGAAGAAATCTTCAACATCCTTCATCATAAAGGAGAAGCAGATCAAAACTACAATGAAATACCACCTAACCTCTGTCAGAATGACAATGATTTAAAAAGAAAAAGAAGATAAGTGCTGGTGGGGATGTGGTGAAAAGGGAACTTGGTGGGAATGTAAATTTGTCCAGCCACCCTGGAGAACAATATAGAAGTTCCTCAAAGACCTTCAAATAGAAGTACCATATGATCCAGCAATTGCACTCCTGGGTATCTACCTAAAGGATAGGAGAATGCTCAGTTGTAAAAGCACTGGCACAACTATATTTATTGCACTATTATTTACAATTGCTAAGACATGGAACCAGCCCAAATGCCCACAAACTGATGAATGGGTTGAAAAACTGTGCACATATACTCCATGGAATACTATTCAGCCACATAAAAGAAGACCCTGGAATTTGATAGAAAGTGGATGTACATGGAAGATTTATTCCTTAGTGAAGCAAGTCAGGCTATGAAACAGAGATATTGTATGTCTCTACTTAACAGATACCAACTGTCTACACTCTATGGTAAAGACTGAAAGACTGGAGGACATAAAGCATTGAAAATTGACATGGACAATGGGGACACAATGGAAGGAGAATAGGAGAAGAGAAGAGTGCAGGAAGGGAGATTTGGGAAATAATGGAAAAGTAAGGCAAATAGACATAGATATGATTTGTTGCCTGTTGATGATGTCATGTATAGTATTCTCAATCCACCTGCTGTGTGACATATATCATGTTGGGTAAAACTCTATATAATCTAAATGATGTAGAGCTATTGAATGTATAAATAATAATAAACAATAATAATAATACAAATAAAAATAAAATAACAAGATTAACTTCCAAGAAGCCCTAACCTGACTTTATTATTCTGAATTATATCATAGTCAATGTACCAATCACCCTGTGGCCAACATTCTAGAATTATTTTGATAAGTTACAGATACTACTACATTGTTTTCATGAAGAAAAAGAGAGTTCATTTCAAATAAGCTATAAGAAAGTGACCATCAAAGCAAAATTAAACCTCTACCATTAACTCCATTAAGTAACACCAAAAAGGAAACCTAATTCAGAGAGGTGGAATATAAGGGTTATTTGATAGTTTTGGACTTTCTACTTCTACACTAAATGCACTCCTAATTTCTAAATTGTTCCTTTCATCCAGCTTCATCCATTTCTGAGGGAAAGCTCATTCATAAACAGTGTTGGTTACAATTTGCCCCTAGATGAAAAAGTAAATCTTACAGCACAGTATGATATCTACAACCTTGTGAGATTTCCTAATCAGAGTTGGCTTCTAGTCAAAGTAGGAGATTTTGTCTATAGAAGCCACCATAATCAAGGCTTAGTTATCAATGAAGAGATGATAAAATGGCCTGTTATTTTCAAAGAGGTATAAAGTCATTTAATATTCAATTTATACAAAGGTATCTTGACATATTTCTGAAATATAATTGTATGAATATTTTATCTCAGCATTGAACCCACATTTTGCATCTTGACTTTGTACTGTGTGATTTTGCTTATACATATTCTAACCTGTAGTTATGTTATAAAGTGGTTTAAATAAGCTGCTGTTTTTCATTTTGTTTTTAGTTTTTGATTTTTAGTTTGGTATAGGGTGCATGTGCTCATTGAAGAGAGGTGGACAGAAATATAAAGACTGACAGTGACAAATTATCCATGGGGGAATGGTCACATCACAATTTCTTTTCTTCTATTCTTCACCTGGGAATTTGGGTACACACACACACACACACACACCCACACACACACACACACCAGCATGTTTTTCAAGCTGCCAGGTTTGAGAATCAAACTATTCAGTTGGCCACAATGAATCCAGCTGCCTTAATTTCCTTGCCACTTGTAGACTCCAATAAGCTGTTGTTTTCTAAAAGCCATATTTTTATTTAGGTGGAAGTCCAGTGAATATAATCACCAAGCTGATGAATATTTATATGCAGTTAAACATTACTTAATGAGAAAAATGTGTTTTGAGAAATACATCTTTAGGCAATTTTATCATTCTGCAAACATCATAGATTGAACTTACACAAGTTTAGATAATATCTCTGGTATACAGAAAATCTATGTAATCTCTTACCTTATGGGACCAGTCACTTATATGTGATTCATTATTGACCAAAATGTTTTATGTATTCAGAAAAAACTTGTCATTTCTGGACAGACTCCTTTTATATTTTGCTATGCTGTAAACACAAGTATATGATAGATTGAAATATTATTCATCTTTTGGTAGATACCATTTACATTTTCTTTTGCCATTTTGCATAACATTCAGCCTTCCACCACTATTGAACTAAGCATTCCAGAGCATTGGCTATAAATTCAGAAAATTATTCTAGGCAGATGGTCTATATAACAAACATATATTTTGTTGTTAATGTCTGAAAGCAATGCTTCACCTGAACTCAGAATCCCAGAGTGGATTAATATCTACATACCACATAATTTAATTTCATTTGATGTCTAGGACCTAAAAATTTCAACCTAACCACATATGAGAGCATGTTATATTATATTTAGTATACTAAGAACCACAACCTCTGAGTTTAGAATTTTCTCAGTGTAGAAATCATTGAAATGGTTTTGTATGAGGTGGCTAAATTAATATTTGGTAAACAGCTTAAAAATTAAGAGAAAAGTTCACCATAGTAAGGCTTAATTAAAATTCTAGGTGATATCAGCTGGCCTATGGACTGGTGAATAAGACAGATGGATTTCACATAGCTCACAGTGTAATTCAAATCACAACCATAGAACATTCAGAAACACGATGAACACATGTGTGTGCAATGCTCAAAATCCCTAAAGGAGGGAGAGATGAAGAAGAGACTGATATGACCAATCTCTATGGAGGCTGCTTTCTCCTCTCTCTACTTGTTTTCATCAAGTGCTCATGAAATCTAGCAAAAAAACAAGTCTAAGTAATATCAACATGATGAGAATTGGGAGGATAGTGAAGACAATTCACTAAATGATGAAGTTTTCTTAGAGATGGAGATAAATGTAGATATCTTTTTAAAATAACTGATCATGTATGTAATTGTGACTAGTGATTCTTTTTTCCACTCAGACTCCTGAATCTCTGTGTAGCCATAGCTGTAGTCCAGAATTTCAGAAAATTCCCCAAGAAGGAAGACCTATTTGCTGCTTCATTTGTGTTTCTTGTACTGAGAGGGCCATTTCAAATCTAACAGGTATAAAATATGAAAGTACCCTGATAAATCTATTCTGTAACACTTTCTCAATGAAAATAAATCAATGATATTGGAAATAAACCATTGAGTACCATTCTTCTTCTTCTTTTTTTTTTTTTTTTTTGAGAGGGTTTTTTTTTGGCATGCGCCGGCGCATGCGCTCGCCAGACAGAGAGAGACAGAGACAGAAAGCTAGAAGTCACCCCACAGGGGGTTGGCCATGCCACAATCCCTTCTCCTCCATTCTCCTCTCGGGATCTTAGGCATTCACACACACACGCCCGGTGTGAGTTTTAAGCCACTGGGTCCGGGACGCGAACCGCGGTTGACTATGTGGGAGTCCAGTGACATAGCCACTATGCTAACTGCTGGTCCCGAGTACCATTATTCTTAATTCACATGTTTACTCATTGTTGCAATATATTTATTTTTATTTATTTACTCTTTTAGAAAGAGATAATTGCAATTATTGCTATATATGTATTATATATGGGTGTGTGCATTCACCAGAGACACAGAAAGAGATTGAGAGAAAGTGAGAAATCACCACCTGGAGGAGTTGGGTGTCCATGCAACATTCCCTTCTCCTTAATTCTTCTCTTGGGATTTTGGACATGAATGCACACATGTTGGCAGAAGTCTCAAGCCACCCAGTCTAGAACTCAATATTACCTAAAAAACTGTACCTTAAGAAAGAGTAGTGGGACAAGCAGTTGGCATAATGGCTATGTCACTGGACTCCCATGTGGTTGACCACGGTTTGAGTCCTGAATCCATTGGCTTAAATTCTCACTGGACATGTGTCATGCATACATGCCTAAGATCGAGAGAGGGGAATGGAGAAGAAGGGATTGTGGCATGACCATCTCCCTTGGGAAGTGATTTCTCACTTTCTGTCTCTCTGTCTCTCTTTCTTTCTGGTGAGTGCATGCGCCCTATAGCAAAAGCCTCTCCAAAAAAAAAAAAAAAGGAGTAGGAAATCTATCATCTAGTTCTTTATTTTATTTTAATCTCTTCTATGCATTCAGTCACATATGTAAAATTTAATTGAAACATAGACATGCACATTAATTCCCATATGCTCTATCACTACTCTACTACTATCTAACAATAGATGTGAATAGTTGCAGCAGAGACTTTATAATGTACAATGGTAAAATATTTATTAACTACAACATACAAAAAGGATAAGGAAACCATGCTTTCAGGTGTAAATAGATAAAAATATTAAAAATTACACATCATTCTTTTATAATATAATTAAAATACCAGTTTCTAAAAAAAAAAAAAAGACAATTATATACAAGCAATGGAACGTCATTCAAAATCCAAATGTTTTCAATTCAACAAAGTGCTTTCCATATTTATGTGGGAAAATAAACAATAGTGACAGAAAAATTTAAAAATGCAATCTGAAAAGTCTTGAATTATTAGGTGATAGGTCATAAACAAAAATATAGTCAATAGAAATTAGAGTGGTGATGAAAGTTAGAATAGCTCAGAAAAACAAGGTAAAGTTTACTCTTTTTCTAAATAACAATAAGAAAATTATTTTCTCTTGTATTGATCAATATTATAAGCCATGGAATTAAAAGGCATATCAAACAAAGAAAATAACAAAAGAACAACATAAATATAGACATACATATATATATATATATATAATAACAGAAAAATTCTAAATGCTTATGAATAAAACATGAAAAAAGTAGAAAACACATCTAGAATAAATCTACATTCTTTTTTTTGGGCGGGGGAGAGGTTTTTGCTATAGGGCGCGGGCGCTCGCCAGACAGACAGAGAGAGACATAGAGACAGAAAGCGAGAAATCACTCCCCAGGAGGGATGGTCACACCGCAATCCCTTCTCCTCCATTCTCCTCTCAGGATCATGGGCACGCATGCACATGTGCCTGGTGTGAGTTTTAAGTCACCCCACAGGGTGTTGGCCACGCCGCAATCCCTTCTCCTCCATTCTCCTCTCAGGATCTTAGGCACGCACACGGGTCCGGGACACGAACCGCAATCGTCTACATGGGAGTCCAGTGACATAGCCATTAGCTAACTGATGGTTCCCAATAAATCTACATTCTTGATAACATGGTTGAGCCACAAGGTGGATCCATGAAGATCTTTATATGCTGAGTTACAATTTCAATAGGTTTATTTTTATAAGCTGAAAAAATTCTCCTGGGGTCATTAATGCAGATTCTTAATTTGGTGTATTTTGAGTGTACATCAGACTGTCTGTACTCAAAATGACATAAAGTTAGTAGGACCAGCAGTTAGCGTAATGGCTATGTCGCTGGACTCCCGCATAGTCGACTGCGGTACGTGTCCTGGACCCGGTGGCTTAAAACTCAAGCCGGGTGTGTGTGAGTGCGTGCCCAAGATCCCTAGAGGAGAATGGAGGAGAAGGGATTGCGGCGTGGCCATCCCCCCTGGGGTGTGATTTCTTACTTTCTGTCTCTCTGTCTTTCTCTGCTTTCTCTGTGTGGGGAGGGTACGCGCCCCTATAGCAAAAACCTCTCCAAAAAAAAAAAAAAAAGAATGATATAAAGTTATTCATTTCTTTCAACATGACAAAGATTTTTTAAAAAATGTTAAACTGAGGGACCAGCAGTTAGTGTCATGGCTATGTCACTGAACTCCTATGTAGTCTACCACAGTTCGAGTCCCAGATTGGATGGCTTAAACCTCACACTGGGCACGTGTGCGTGCGTGCCCAAGATCCCGAGAGAAGAATGGAGGAGAAGGGATTGAGGTATGGCCATCCCCCCGAGGGGTGATTTTTCACTTTCTCTCTGTCTCTCTTTGTCTTTCTGGGGAGCACACATGCCCTATAACAAAAACCTTTCCAAAAAAAGAAAAAAAATTATTAAACTGCAACACTGGGTATTATTTTTTTTCACCAGATGCAGAACAGTGTATCCAGTGTGCAGCTTAAGAGTACCCAAATGATGAGAGAACTCACTTGTGACTTACCTGGATTTCAAGGATGCTTTGGGGCTGTCCATGGCCTGCACTGCACTGTGGTTTTCTCTGGTTATAGCTGTGGTTTTGGGGGTCTTTGTAAAACACAGAGACACTCCCATAGTCAAGTCCAATAACCAGACTCTCAGCTTCATCCTGCTCATTTCCCTCCTCCTATGTTTTCTCTGCTTCTTGCTCCTCATTGGCCATCCTAACATGGTCACCTGTATCCTCCAACAAGTCACGTTTGGACTTGTATTTACTGTGGCAGTTTCCACTGCTCTGGCCAAAACCATTACTGTGATTCTGGCATTCAAGGCCATGAAGCCTGGAAGAACAATGAGGTGCTTGCTGCTATCAGGGGCTTCTAACTCTGTCATTCCCATCTGCTTTCTGATTCAATGCATAATCTGTGGGATCTGGCTGGGAACTTCTCCCCTTTTCGTTGGCATAGATTCACACTCTGAGCCCAGAAACCTCATCATCATGTGTAACAAGGGCTCATTCACTGCCTTCTATTGTGTCTTGGGATACCTAGGCTTATTGGCTCTAGGGAGTTTCACTTTGGCTTTCCTGGCCAGGAACCTGCCTGACACATTCAATGAAGCCAAACTCCTCACATTCAGCATGCTGGTGTTCTGCAGTTCTGGGTCACCTTCCTCCCTGTCTACCACAGCACCAAGGGGAAGTTCATGGTGGCTGTGGAGCTTTTCTCCATATTGGCCTCCAGTGCAGGGCTCCTATGCTGCATCTTTGTCCCTAAGTGTTACATTATTCTGATAAGACCTGATAAAAACTGCCTAAAAGTTTTAAAAATCAAAGGAGGTTCTAGAGGAAACAGGCATCCCAAGGTTTTATTACATAAGTCTGTATCATATTTTTAGAATTTTGAGCCAAAAAAAAATCTTGGTTCTATATTCTAATTGCTATTAAGTAGTTGAAAATTATTTACCTTTTAATATTCACTTTCTTTTTAAAATACTAATTACATGAAATTAATCTTGACCCATTTTAACACTGCAAACAGGAATGCTATTTCACATTAATGGCTATTTCAGACACTGGATATTGATTAATTGCTAAATTATTTTTGTTATTCTTTACTTATTAGTCATTGTGTTCTCCTACAATCTTTTTACTTTGTTATGGTCAGTAATAATGTTTTACTTCTGTATCTGACATATTGATTTGTGTCTTCTCTGTTTTCTAGGGTCCTATTTAAAGTTTTATTAGTTTGTTGATGTTGTTAATGAACCAGCTAATGGTTACATTAATGTTCTTTGTGGTTTTTGTATCTTTTATTTATATCCATTCTAATCTTATTATCTTTGTTTCATTTGCTTTTAGCTTACTTTGTCCCTTCCAATTCCATAATGTGTTAACTAATATTGATTTTATATATTTTATCAATTTTTTAAAAACCTGCAAAAGACTGAAATATCTCTATAACAAAGTTCTGCAGCATCTCCAAAATTTTGGCTTGCCATGTTTTCAATTTTGATGGTCTCAATATTTTTGTTAGTAGAAAATGTAAAGTATTATTAAGTAAAAATATGGAGTATGTAAAAAACCTTTTTGCTTAATATAATCACATAATTTATCTTTTTTTTAACATTGACAGTAGCCACCTCATCCATTCTCAGTGGTACAGGTACTATAGGCACTGCTGCACAATTCTGAAAGCCATATGGCAAGGTTTGGATTTGCATCCAGGATCTACCTGAGCTTGGTTGGTGCATTCATAATCCTGACAATACCAATCTCTCTGTTGTAAAAAGATAAATAATTTTAAAAGCAATTGGTACTTAATAAGTGCATACTTGCAATGTATTTTTACATGTTAATTTCTCTTATGGTATCTATTCATCTTTATACAAAAATATTTTTTTATTTTAATTTCAATTTTTTAACATTGAATCACTTTGTATCATTACAGCATTCCAAACGACACTTCCCACTATAAATACACTGTATATTGGTTCAGCCAAAGATATTACCATACAGATTATAATCCACAGATTTCTTTCCATTTTGTGTCCCTTAAATATATTGGTTCTTTCTTCTTCCCCTTGATTATTCTGTCTTACTTTTCACCATTTCCCTCTCTGCTTATGCACTGTTGACAGCATCATCATTGCTCTCTAAGCTTTTATACTTTCCAATATTTCAGTTTCAGCTGTAGAATGCAGACATTCAGTATATATTGTGTGGGGACATACAATGCCTCTCTTTCATAGTCTAGCTTATTTTGTTTAGCAGTAAATCTCCCATATTCATCCATTTTCTATAAAATTTCAGGATCTTATTGTTTTATATGACTCGGTAGTACTATGCAATGTACATGTTCCTTATTTTTTCAATACACTCATCTGTCTGTGCACATTTTGGTTGGTTCCATGTCTTAGAAATTGTGCGTAATGCAGCAGTAAACATGGATGTCCGAGTGTTTCTGAGTGAGCATTTTCCTGGTTTTTTTGGGGGTAGATACCCAGGAGTGGATTTGTTGGATCATATGGTAGCTATATTTGTAGGTCTTTGAGAAAACTCCATATTGTTCTCCACAGTGATGGTAATGATTTACATTTCCACCAAGAGTGTAGATTTCCCTTTTCACCAGTCTTACTAGCGCTTATCATTCCTTACTTTTTAAATCTTAGTCATTCTGGCTCATGTTAGGTGGTATCTCAAAGTGGTTTCAATTTGCATCTCCCTCATGAAAATAGATGTTTTATATATATATATATTTATATGCCTTTTGGTCATTCATATGTCTTCCTCAGAGAGTAATCTGTTCATATTTTTTTTTGCCCGTCTTTTAATTGAGTAGATCATTTTTTCTTTGGGGGAGGGTAAGCCACTTGAGTTACCTGTATATTCTGGTTATCAGTCCTGCATCTGAGGCACAGATTACAAATATACTCTTCCATTCTGAGGATTATAGATGCACTCTAATTATTGCTTCTTTTGCTGTGAAGAAGCTTTTTAATATGATATAATCCCACTTGTGTATTCTTGGGATTATTGCCTGTGGTTTGGGGATCTTAAGAAATCTTGTGATCAGCAGATGGCATAACGGTTATGTTGCTGGACTCCAACATAGTCAACTGAGGTCCAAGTCCCAAACCCATGACTTAAAACGCATGCCAGACGAGTCAGCATGCATGGAGCTCTTCAGCACCTGGTTCCCTCGGCCCCATCACCACTTGTAGACCCTGCTGTGGGCTCTAATTTTGCTGGGAAAATGTCTGATGAGTTTCATTAGCATTACCGGAACACTCTGCTGCCAAAACCTCTGCTGTGAGCAATACAAAACCTGGCCAACCTCCTCAAGGCTGGCCAGGTTCCAACCCTTGGAATAACCTAAGTTCTCCACCATCTGTGTCATCTGGACTCCCAACAAGTGCAACACCTTTCAATGTGCCTTTTGGACCAGCACCAACAGGAATGTATCCCTCTGTGCCTCCCACCAGACCACCTCCAGGACCCCAAGTGCCCTCTCCTCCTCTGGACCACCATGTCCCCCACCTGGTGGTCCTTATCCAGCCCCAGCTGTGCCAGACCCTGTCCCTGTAGGGTCATATCCTACACCAAATATGCCCTTTTCAGAGCTCCCTCGACTGTATGGTGCACCTACAGATCCAGTAACACCTGGTCCTTTAGGTCCATTGGGGTCCATGTCTTCTGGACCTTGGGCACCAGGAATGGAAGGGCAGTATCCTAACCCTAATATGCCATATCCATCTCTAGGGCCATATCATGTTCCTCTTCCTCCCCAAGCACCAGGGGCCGCACCATCTGTTCCATGGGGCACTATTCCAGTGGGAGCCTGGGGACTACTGGCCCCATTTCCTGCCCCGTAGGATCATACACCACACCAGGACTCTATCCTACTTCTAATAATCATTTTCAAGTGCCTTCAGGACCTTCTGGCACTCCACCAATGTCAGGTAGCCCCTATTCTTACTATTAAGTTAACAATGGGTGAAGAGATGACACTTTGCTTTTTATTTTTTTGAGAGATTTTTCGCTATAGGGAGCATGCACTCACCAGACAGACAGAGAGAGACAGTGAGACAGAAAGTGAGAAATCACCCCCCCAGAGGGGATGGTCACGCCGCAACCCCTTCTCCTCCATTCTCCTCTCGGGATCTTGGGCACGCACGCACACGCGCCCGGCGTGAGTTTTAAGCCACCGGGTCTGGGACTCAAACCGTGGTCAACTACGTGGGAGTCCAGTGATAGCCATCACGCTAACTGCTGGCTCCCAACACTTTGCTTTTTGAAATACATATGTATGCACATTAATGCATATAAAAATGCTGGTTGCACTATTCTTAGAGGGTATTTATGAAAAGAACAACTCTTGCGTCTCTCAGAAGATATCTGCCTCTTGTAATTGAGTGTGTAGTTCATCAGATGGGTATAATCAGATAAAAATATAGAAGTAAATAATGCAGATATGATTTTTATTTGGTTTTCATGTGAAGTTAAAGTAGTTAAGTGTGTTGAATAACTCTTTGACACAATTTGTTTGAATGATGTAACTAAACAGTTACAAATCTAAGGTGAAATGAATTGTTAGAATCTACAAATTCTTTGGCAAATTACTTCAAGTATTTTCTATAATTTTCCCCTTAAGAAAACTTTAAATACAATCACTTTATAACCTAAACACATAATGCCTCTTAACATTTTGGGCAGCTTTAGATGTAGAATGAATAAATCTCGTCCTCTCGAGGTTATATTTTGAATAAGCACTTGAAAGCTGTCAGTAATTATCATCACTTGTAGAGTTCATTAGCCAGCCAGTGTTCATTTTTTTTTCCTTGAACTTTTAGTGAAATCAGTTCCTGATTTGTTCTATTTTTAGCCATATGGGTCATACAACACTAAAATCTGATATTTATGAAGAAACTTATGTACTCCAGGCCAAAATGTGTATAAATGCTATCCTTAGAAAACTAGTGCTTTCATTTTGCTTTAGAATGGATTATTCAATATGCATATTGTTTTGGGAAGAGCTCAAGGAAGGAAATACTTCTATGCTTTGTTTCGAAACTCAAAACTAAATAAAAGCTGGGAATTCCTTAAAAAATTTTAAAAAATAAAAGTAAAAACAAAAACACATGCCAGGCATGTGAGTGTGTGTGCTCAAAGTCCCCATAGGAGAAGGGAATGCAGTGTGACCATTCATTCCCTTGAGGGTTGATTGCTCACTTTCTCCCTCCCTTTCTCTTTCTCTCTCTCTCATAAACCATGCACCCTATAGCAAAAAATTTCTCAAAAAAAGGAGTTATTGGCTACTCCTTTGTCTATGAGATTTTCTCCCTGTGTTTCCCACCAGTAGTTTTAGTCTGAGGTCTTAGGTTTAGATCTTTCATGTATTTTGAGTTGATTTGGTGAGAGATAGGTTTCCAATTCCATTTTTCTTCAGGGGGATATTCAGTTTTTTTAGTTTCTTTTAGGTTTCTTTTCCCCACTGAATTGATTGGTGCTTATTGTTGAAAATCATTTTCTGTAGGTTTGGGAGTTTATTTCTGAGGTCTGTATTCTGTTCCATTGGTCCACATGCCTCTTTTTGTTCCAGTACCATGCTGTTTTTTATTATTGCAATTTTGTAATATGTTTTGAGGTCATGGAGTGAGATTTCTCCTACTCCACTCTTCTGGCACAGTATTGCTTTGGCAATACAAGGCCTTTTATGATTCTAGACAAATCCATGATTCTTTTTTCTAAATCTGTGAAGAATATCTCTGGTAATTTGATTCAGATTGCATTAAATATGTAGATTAATTTGGGTAGAATAAACATTATGATTATATCAATTCTTCCAATTAAGGAACATAGTATGTCCTTCCATTTTTTTGTGTCATTATCAATTTCTATTTTTAGATTTTTATAGTTTTCCTTGTAGAGGCCTTTGACTTCTTTGGTTAGAATTATTCCTAAATATCTTAAACTTCCCCTGGTTATTGTAAATGCAATTGCTTTTTTCAGCTCTACTTCAGTTGCTCATAGATGGTGTGCAAAAATGCTATAGATTTTTGATGTTGACCTTGTATCCAACCACATTACTTTATCACTTCCAAGAGTTTTTTCATGGAGTCTTTTGAGGTTTCCTTGTAAGTAATAAAATCATCTGCAAATAGAGATACTTTCACTTCTTTCCCT
>NW_006205141.1:199974-202218 GCF_000334495.1 Tupaia belangeri chinensis | reverse complement strand
CCCTATTTGAATGCCTTTTATTTTATTCTCTTTTCTGATTGCATTGGCACGTGTGTGTGCATGCCCAAGTCCTGAGAGGAGAATGGAGGAGAAGGGATTTCGGAGTGGCCATCCTCCTTGAGGGGTGATTTCTCACTTTCTGTCTCTCTCTATCTTTCTGACCAGCACATGCACCCTATATCAAAACAAAAGCCTCTCAAGTAAAAAAAAAAAATAAGCTGGCAATATAACAACAGACATAATAGAAATACAAAACAGTATTAGAATATGAGAGGATGCTATAAATAACTACACGCCAACAAACAAGAAAATCTGGATGATATAGACAAATTCCTGGACACATATAATCTACCGAGATTGAGCCAGGACAATATAGAAAGTCCGAATAGGCCAATAACAAGCTAGGAGATTGAATCAGTAATAAGTATCTTCCCAACAAAGAAAATCTCTGGTCCTTATGACTTCACCTCTGAATTCTGCAAAATTTTTAAAGAAAAGTTAATTCCTATTCTGCTCAAGTTATTTCTAAAGATCCAAAAGGGTGAAACTCTCCCAAATTCATTCTATGAAGTCTCCATCACCCTTATCCACAAAACAGATAAGGAAAGGACAAGGAAGGACAATTATACAAATATTTCTGATGAATATAGGCATAAAAATCCTCAACAAGATACTAACCAATCATATGCAACAGTATATAAAAAAGATTATTCATCACGACCAGATAGGCTTTACTCCAGGAATGCAAGGTTGATACAACATATGTAAAACCATAAATGTAGTACACCATATTAACAAAGAAAAGATAAAAATCAAATAATCATATCAATTAATGCAGAAAAAGCATTTGATAAGATACAACACCCCTTCATGATCAAGACTCTCAGCAAAATTGGCATAGAAGGGTCATTTCTCAATATAATAAAAGTATATATATGAAGAACCCATAGCTAACACCATCCTGAATGGAGAAAAGCAGAAAGCTTTTTCACTACAACCTGGTAGAAGACAAGGATGCCCACTGTCTCCACTCCTTTTTTAACATAGTACTGGAAGTCCTTGATAACACAATCAGAAAAGACAATAAAATTTAAGGCATTCAAATAGGAAAAGAAGAAGTGAAACTCTCTCTATTTGTAGATGACAACATTGTGTACATAGAAGACCAATGGTATTTATGAAAAAATTTCTGGAAGTAATACATGAGCACAGTAAAGTTCCAGGATACAAAATCAACATATGGAAATAGATAGCATTTCTATATACGAACAACAGGTAGACTGAGATAGAACTGAAAAAAGTTATTTCTTTTACCATGCCCACAAAAAGTATAAGATACTTAGGAATAAATTTAACCAAAAAAGTTAAAAACCTCCACAAGGAAAAGGATGAGAAGCTAAAAAAAGAAATAGAAAATGATACCATTGGAAGGACATTCCATGTTCCTGGATTGCAAAAAATAATATAATCAAAATGGCAATTCTACCCAAATTAATCTACATATTTAATGAATGTCCATCAAAGTTCCAGACACATTCTTCACAGATCTAAGAAGACAATCATAAAATGTGTCTGGAATGATAAAAGAACCCATGTTGCCAAAGCAACTCTGCATAAGAAGGGTGGAGTGGGTGGCATCTCATTCCCTGACCCAAAAATATACTACAAAGGTGTGGTAATCAAAATAGTATGGTACTGGCACAGAAACAGACATATGCACCAATGGAACAGAATAGAGTTCCCAGAAATAAATTCTCAAATATACAATCAGCTCATTTTTGACAAGGGGTACCAGTCAATCTAGTGAGAAAAGAAAAACCTCTTCAGCAAATGGTGCTGGAAAAACTGGATTTCTACCTGCAGAAAGATGAATCTGAACTCCTACCTCACCTTTGACAAAAATCAAATCAAGGTGGATGAAAGATCTAAATCTAAGACCTCAAACTGTAAAACTCCATCTGAAAAATACTGGGGAAACTCTGGGAGTCATTGGGGTAGGAAAAGACTTCTTAAATAAGACCCCCAAATCGTAGTCGATAATCCCCAAATTAGACAAGTGGAATTACATCAGACTAAGAAGTTTCTGTATGGCAAAAGACAGAGTAATTAGTCTGAATCAACAGCCTTCAGAGTTGGAAAATATTTTTGTAAATTATTTATCAGATAAGTGACTGATAACCATAAAACACAAGGAACACAAGCAGTTGTTCTGAAAAAAGATAATCAACTCAATTTTTTTTTTTT
>NW_006205141.1:196516-199585 GCF_000334495.1 Tupaia belangeri chinensis | reverse complement strand
AAAAAAAAAAAAACACTCTCTAAAGATGACATTCGAATAGCCAAAAGGCATATGAAAAAATGCTCAACATCACTCATTGTAAGGGAAATGCAGATCAAAACAATAGATACCACCTAACCCCAGTCAGAATGACTAAAATTAAAGAAAAAAATAAAAACAAAAACTGATAAGTGCAGGTGGGGGTGTTGTGAAAGGGGAGCTCTCTTATACTGCTGGTGGAATATAAATTGGTTCAGACACTGTGGTCCTAACCCCAGTCAGAATGACTAAAATTAAAGAAAAAAATAAAAACAAAAACTGATAAGTGCAGGTGGGGGTGTTGTGAAAGGGGAGCTCTCTTATACTGCTGGTGGAATATAAATTGGTTCAGACACTGTGGTGAATAATTTGGAGATACCTCAAAAATCTACAAATAGAACTACCATATGATCCAGCAATCCCAGTCCTTGGTATCTACCCAAACGACAGAAGAATTCTTAATTGGAAAAGTGTTTGCACATTGATGTTTATTGTGGCATTATTTACAATTGCTAAGACATGGATCCAACCCAAATACCCACAAACAGAAGAATGGATTGAAAAACTCTGGAACATATACTCCATGAAATACTATTCAGCCATAAAATAAACAAACAAAACAAAACAAAACAAACAAACAAAAAAAACCCAAAACAGCAAAACCTTGGCTTTTGACAGAAAGAGGAAGAATATGGAAGATTTACTGCTGAGTGAAGCAAGCCAGGCTATGAAGGAGAGATATTGTATATCCTCACTTAATATATACTGAGTGTCTGCACTCTATGACTGAAACTGATTGACTAAAGGATACAGAAACATAGTAAATGGATGTAAATACCAGATATAATGTGTGTGATAGAATAGAGTCTGAGGAATGACATTTAGAAGAAAAATAGAGAGGCAAAGCATTAATGGGACAAAGAATTATGGTATTATCAACTGGAGTAGGAGAAATGTTCACATGTTGAAATATTTAGTTTGTAAGCTAAATAATGTGATTGAATGTGAAAGAGAAAATGAAATAAAGTTTAAAAATATTTATTAAAAAACTATATGATAACAAAAAAGAAAATCTGCATGATATGGTCAAATTCCTGGACACTTGTAATCTACCAAAATTGAGTCAGGAGGATACAGAAAGCCTAAATAGTCCCATAACAAGCCATGGGGTTCAATCAGTAATAAATAACCTCCTAACAAAGAAAAGCCCTTTACCTACAAATTCTACAAAATTTAAAGGACAGTTAAACCACTTTCTATTCAAGTTATTGCTAAAGATCCAAGAGGGTGGAACTTTCCCAAATTCATTTTATGAATTCTCCATCACCCTTATCCTTAAAACAAACAAGGACAGGAAAATTATAGGCCAATATCTCCGATGAATATAGACACAAAAATTCTCAACAAGATACTAGTAAATCATATCCTACAACATATAAAAAAGATTATACATCATCACCAAGTAGATTTTATAATTTTTTATTTATTTTTATTTCAATTTCTTTTATACATTCAATCACATGTTACTTAGCTTACAAAGTGAATATTCCAACATGTGTAATTTCTCAACAGTCTAATTGACAATATTACAAAAGTTACCTTCAATAGATAATAATTTATTTCTTAGTCCCATTAGTGCCTTGCTTCTCCTTAAAGTCCTTCCTCAGACTCTGGTCCTTCACCCACGTTCTTCTCACACTGTATCTGGTATTCACAACCATTTACTAAGTTTCTATAACCTTTAGTCATTCAGTTTTGGCCATAGAGTTCGGACACTCAGTATATATTAAGTAGAGACTACAATGTCTCTCTGTCATAGCCAGACTTGCTTCACTCAGCAGTAAATTTAAAGCCTACAAGAAAATGTCTTCTTTAAGTTTCAAATGTTCCCGTAAACCTAGCTGATTCTTAGCTTCTTCAATAATATCCTGAATTGCTGAAATAAATGACTCTTAATAATCAAAGTTCTCTTCTGCTCTGAGATAGTCAACAATGGCCACACTGTGGATTTTCTAATAGAAGTCCTCTTTAAAGGCATGGATATGACTTTCCATGGACTTTTTCGTGTTCACATAGTATGAGTTTCATCCCAGACTCACCATTGGAGTGAGTATGTCCATTTTATGGACACTCCACTTCCAACGCTGAGACAACCATGGTGGAAATCCTACACCAGTTGGAGGAGACAGAATTCAGACAGAAGACTCATGACATGGCCCACACCAGAGCACACAGGTGGGCAGTAGGACTGGCTAAGGAAGTGACGCCCCACGCCTGCGGTTTTTTCTAAGTTGATTACTTACATATAGGTCTTGGTCCTTGTGTAGTCTCAGGTTGCTTATTTGAGTATCCATTCATAAAAATTACAAAGAGTTTAATAAATGGGCCACCTTTTTAATGTTTTTAGAGTGTGGGAGCTGAGTAAGGTGAACGTACTGCTGAACATTTCCTTTATTGTAATTTCGTGGAGAACACAAGAAAATATATATCTGCTCATTGCTAAATATGACATATTATTTTATATTTCTTATCCTGAGGGTCCTTAATTGAAAAAAAAAAAAAGAATAAACAATAAGGCCAGAAAAAAAAGAAAAAAGAAAAAAAGAACTCAGCAGTTGAGATGTATGAACTGCCACCTATTTTCAGGGATGCCTATTTTCCAAAGCACAAAGTGGTCCCTCAGCACTTATCCCAACAGGCTTCACTTGGTGACCTCAGGGGAGGACTCAGGGCAAGAACTCACCACCCCCAAGGCTGACCTAAGACTCGCACGCCCACCACCAGGCAACCCCCTAGCCCGCCGCGGACGAAATCACACAGTTCCCCAGACCGTCTCCAGGGACGTCACCCACGTGGCGAGGCGGTTCGGTCCCAGGCCAGGCACCGCGAAGGGTCCGCGGCAACCGGAGGGCGCGGACTGAGGCCCGGGAGGGCGCGGAGGGGACTCCCCGGAGGAGGGTACAGGGACGCCCCCGGCTCCCGGCGGCCAAGCCTCCCCCAGCCCCAGGCGCCCACCCCGCCGGCCTCGCCGCCGGACCCCGACCCCCCCAC
>NW_006205141.1:185659-196456 GCF_000334495.1 Tupaia belangeri chinensis | reverse complement strand
GCGGAGCTGGCGCGGGGGGGGGCGAGACTCTCCTGGCGACTGACGACCCGCGCAGCTCCGGCCGCAGGACGCCGCCCTCCGTCCGGGACCCCTTCCCACAGCAGGGCCGGGAGGGGACGCTGCTCTCCACCGGCGACAGTCGCTTCAGCCCGCGTGCGGAGAAGAGGCGGGGACAGGGCCCGGGCGCCCTCTCCGGTCTGGAGAAGCTCCTCTCCCCGCCGGGTCCCCGCCTGAGTGGGGCCTGGAGCTGGGCAGCACACGGAGGACGAGCCTGCAGGGCCAACCAGCAAGGGGAACAAGGGGTGGCCCCTGACAGGAAAGGCAGCCCTCCATCCCAGAGAAAGACAAGAGAGGAGCAAGGTTGGGCAGAAGCCTCACGCCTGCCTTCCACCACCAGGAAGCGCTAGGAGGAGAGGTCAGGGCCTCCAGCAATGCGGTGAGAGCTGCCCATGCTTCAGGAAGGTCTGTCCCACTTCTGCTGCGGCTTATGCCAGGCCAGGAGAGCATCTCAACCCCACATGAATCAGGTGTGCATATTTTATATTAGCAGCTTTTTAATGATAGAGTTTTGCTGTAGGACATGTGCATTTGCCGGAGAGACAGAGACAGAGAGACAGAGAAAAGTCACCCCACAGGAGGGATGGCCACTCCACAATCCCTCCTCCTCCATTCTTTTCTTGGGATCTTGGGCTCACACACACATGCCCCATGTGACTTTTAAGTCACCAGGTCTCAGATACGAAGCGCTGTTGACTATGTAGGAGTCCAGCGACATAACCATTAAGCCATCTGCTGATCCTATATTCACGAATTTCATAAAGAAGGTCAAAAAACAGAAAAGGAGAAATCCTTAGGATGAGCATCTTAGCTCAAAAGTATAATTTATTCATGAAAAGACCTGTAATTCATTCCCACACCAGCAATTTCACACCTAGTTTGTGTACTATACAGTACAAATTTTTATTTAGTGGAATTTAGTAATTTCCAATGTTAGCATCAACCTCATTAACTGCTTGTAAGTTTATGTCTCATAATTCTGTGAGAGAGAAACACACATGCTTACTGCTTGAGCCCCTCAGACCATGGCATTTTGAGGTAGCAGCCTGAGCTGAGGTCCCTCTCGTTTGCCTTCCTCAAGTTAACCACATATGGCATCATAGGATTGTTGCATATGGAGTTGTTTTAAAAAGTGGGAAATCCTTTTTCCCATCACTCTGTGCTTCTGCACATTTTCTTGATTGTGATGTAAATAGCTATTGTTGTGAGTGGACAGGGACTAGGGAGAAATAGGTAGTATAATCAAGTGTGGTGGGTGAGAGATTGAGGAAGATATTGTTTAGGAAGGACCAATGGTATTACAGGAAGTCCAAGTGCCCTGTGGGAAATACCAAGTCCAGAGGCCAGCATCAGCCAGGAGCAGTGGACCTCAGCAGGCCTGAAGGAACAATGAGGAAAAGCGGTTACCAGCACCCAGGGAGACCCAGAGCTTCAGCAGAGGCAAAGGGGGCAGGAGCCATGGCCATAGCAGAGGAAAGCAGGCCAAGCCTCCCCTTAGGACAGCAGGTGGCAGACAGGAGGACAGTGCTACTATTCTTCTCTCCACCTTGCTGCCTTCCTGCTGTCACCTGCCATTGGCTGAACCAGTCAGAAGCCAGAGGCCATGGGAGTCTGACAGATGTGCTCAAGGTCAGCTTCTGGGGACCAGAGCAGGGTGGGAAAAGAGAGTGGTCTTTCAGGTAAACAAGTGTCTTTATGAGCTTATGTGCCCCAGCTTTGGAAAGTTTGGGGAACTTCTTGGAAGTGTCAGCATACATATACAGTGATCAAATGTAAAATAAAAAAGTAAAATATAAGAAGATAAACTGCCAAGACCAGCAGTTGGCATAATGGCTATGTCACTGACTCCCATGTAGTAGAACACGGTTTGAGTCCCGGACTCAGTGACTTAAACTCACGCCATGCACATGTGTGTGTGTGTGCCCAAGATTCCAAGAGGAGAAGGGATTGCAGCGTGGCCATCCCCCTGGGAGGGTGATTTCTCACTGTCTCTCTGTCTCTTTCTGTCTTTCTGGCGAGTGCACACTCCCTATAGCAAAAACCTCTCCAAAATAAAATAAAATTAAAGTGTTAACATATTCTCCCTTCTCTCTAAAATCCCTCACAAGCCTCTCATTCAAATTTCCATAGAGAAGTGAAAGAAATTGGATCGTGTGTCTTTTTCTGTTATAGTACACCATATGCCAAAGGGAGCTGAATAAAAAAGGGGAACTTAAATGTACAGGGCTTGATTAAAAAATCTTCATTCTCGAATTTTTTACAATGGTTTAAACTGAGATTATTTAAACTCTTAGTAAAATGGATGTCAGGGGTCCACCAATCTCATGGAATACAAAAAGTGTTACAGAATAGCTCCTGTAGTAAAGTCGACTTTCTTTTTTTGTTTTTGAGACTTTTTGCTATAGAGCCATGTGCTTGCTGGAAATGCCCTAATCCCTTTTCTTCCATTCTTCTCTCAGGATTGTGGACACACATTCACATGTGCCTGGTGTGAGCTTCAAGTATCTGAGTCTAAGATTCAAACCGCAGTCGGTCATCTGGGAGTCTAGCTATGTAACTGCTACATCATCTCCTGGTCCTAAACTCAACTTTCTTTTCATTTTTTAAAATTTATTTAAAAAATTTTTTATATACATTCAATCACATTATTTAGCTTACAAAGTGAACATTTCAATATGTGAACATTTTTCCCCAGTCCAGTTGATCAAAATATCTTCAACGGATAACACCACACCTCCCCAGCCCATCGATGCTCTGCCTCCATATCCCTCCTCAAAATGTCCTTCTTTAAGGCCCCACTCCTCCACACACACCACATCTGGCATTCACGCCCATCTCTTGTGTGTGTACGACATTTAGTCAATCAGTTTCAGTAATAGAGTGCAGACACTCGGTATATATTAAGTGGATACATACAATGTCTCTCCTTCATAGTCTGGCTTGCTTCACTCAGCAGTAAATCTTCCATATTCTTCCACTTTCTGTCAAAAGCCAGGGATTTGTTGGTTATGGCTGAATAATATCCCATAGAGTATATGTGCCAAAGTTTTTCAATCCATGCATCCCTACGGGGGCATTTGGGTTGATTCCATGTCTTAGCAATCGTGAATAGCGCTGTAATAAACATCCATGTGCAAGCACTTTTCCAATGAACAATTCCGTCCTTTGGGTAGATACCGAGGAGTGGGATTGCTGGATCATATGGTAGTTCTAGTTGTAGATTTTTCAGGAATCTCCAAATTGTTCTCCACAGTGGCTGGGCCAATTTATATTACCCCCAGTGGCTGGACCAATTTACATTACCACCCGCAGTGTAAAAGAGTTCCCCTTTCACCACACTTCTGCCAACACTTACCATTTTTTGTTTTTTTAATCTTAGTCATTCTAACTGGGGTTAGTTGGTATCTAATTGTTGTTTTGTTCTGCATTTCCCTTACAATGAGGGATGTTGAGCATTTTTTTCATATGTCTTTTGGCTATTTGTATGTCATGTTTAGAGAGTGTTTTTTTCAACTCCTATTTCCATCTTTTAGTAGGGTTGATCATCTGTTTTCCAACAAGTGGCTTGAGTTCCTTGTTTATTCTGGTTATCAGTCCCTTATCTGATGCAAAATTTACAAAAATATTTTCCCATTCTGAGGGCTGTCGATTCACACTAATTACTTTCAATAAATAGTGGAGTCATGAATATGAGAGCCTCTCACCAATGTCCTTCCTATGATTAAGGTTAAGATCTTCTGAGTGTGACTTCCTGAAAATAGAATCAGAGCTACAATTCCAGCAGTTCTTTGTAAGCATCAGGTAATGTACTGTGGTCTGAATATTTTCCCAACATCTCCTGTGGAATGCTTAATCCTTGATGCAACAGGGTTAGGAGGTGGGCCCTTGGGAGAAGTGTTCAAGGGCTCCAGGACCAAATCTTTTTCTGTCATGTATGTAAATACTTTATCAATACTTGAGTCTGTCTGGTTTTTTTTTTTTTTTTTAATCTTTGGCTACTTTGCATGTAGTATCTTTTGCCATAACCTTTTTTGGTTTGTTTGTTCATTGTGTTTGGTGTAGGGCACATGTGCTTACAGGAAAGAGACAGACAGATGGAGAGAGAAAGTGAGAAATCATCTTCCAAGGGGAATGACCATGCTGTAATCCCTTCTCCTCCATTCTCCTCTTGTAATTTTGGGAATACGTGCATACATGCCTGAAGTTCTCAAGTCACTGGGTCCAGGACTTGAACTTCTTAGTTTGCCATGTAGGATCCAGTGCGATAACCTCCATGCCACTAAACTTTTTTAAGGCTTTATGAAATTAAATTAATTTCTAAAGTGACTTCTGAATTTCCTTTTCTTAAGAAAATTTTTGAAAAGTGGATATTTTATTTTATTTTTTATTTATTTTATTTTATTTGATTTTTCGCTATAGGTACATGTGCTCACCAGACAGAGAGAGACAGACAGAGAGACAGAAAGCAAGAAATCACCCCCAGGGGTGATGGCCATGCCACAATCCCTTCTCCTCTATTCTCCTCTTGGGATCTTGGGCATGCACGCACACACACCCGGCGTGAGTTTTAAGTCACCGGGTCCAGGACTCGAACTGTGGTCGACTACGTGGGAGTCCGACGACAATGCCATTATGCTAACTGCTGCTCCCAAGAAGTGGATATTTTAAATAAAATATTTTACATATAAATTCTTCTATTTTTTCTCATATTGAAGAATTTATAGCCTCCTCTTTAAATGCAAAAGCCTTGGGACCAGCAGTTGGCTTAATGGCTGTGTCACTGGACTCTCACATAGTCGATAGCGGTTCAAGTCCCGGACCCAGTGACTTAAACTCACACCAGGTGCGTGTGCATGTGTGCCCAAGATCCTGAGAGGAGAACAGAAGATAAGGGATTGTGGCATGGCCACCCCCTCAGGGGGTGATTTCTCGCTTCCTGTCTCTCTGTCTCTCTCTCTGTCTTTCTGGTGAGCATACATGCTCTATAGCAAAAATCTCTCAAAAAATAATAAATCCAAAAGCCTTAAATTACATCTTTTGTTTTAGTTTTAAATTATTTCATTATTTTACAGGATTACCCTTTGTACTGACCACATACCATTAATTGAAAGAGCATGCTCCTCTCAGCCTTTGGGTGAAAATCTGCAATTTCGGGACCAGCAGATGGCATAATGACTATGTCACTGGACTCCCATGTAGTCAACTGTGGTTCGAGTCCGGGAACCGGTGGCTTAAACTCATGCTGGGTGCATGTTTGTGCATGCCCAAGATCCTGAGAGGAACATGGAGGAGAAGGGATTGTGGCATGGCCATTCTCCCTGGGGGGGAGATTTCTTGCTTTCTGACTCTCTGTCTCTCTCTGTCTTTCTGGCGAGCACACATGCCCTATAGCAAAAACCTCTCTACTCCCCCCCCCCAAAAAAAAAAAGAATAGAAAAAGAAAAGAGAAAGAGAATATGCAATTATTTCTCTAGATTTATCACAAGCTGATAGCATATTTAGAAAATCTACCACAGAATTCCACTTATTTTTTCCAGAGAGATTTTCATTATAGGGAGTGTGAATTTGCCAGAGAGAGACAGAAAGTGACAAATCAACCCTCATGGGAGATGGCCATGACACAATCCTCCTCCATTTTTCTCTCAGGATTTGGGACACAGAAACGCACCTGGCATGAGTTTCAAGCCTTCGGGTCCAGGACTCATACTGCAGTCAGCCATATGAGAGTCTAGCAACATACCCATTACATCATCTGCTGGTCCGAGAGTTCCACTTCATTGCCATTAAAACAGTTTAATTGGACAAGAAGAAATAAAAAATAATACCATCAAAAGTTAAGCTCTAGGGAACCAGCAGTTAGCGTAATGGCTATGTCGCTGGACTCCCACGTGGTCGACTGCGGTTCGTGTCCCGGACCCGGTGGCTTAAAACTCACGCCGGGCGCGTGTGCGTGCGTGCCCAAGATCCCGAGAGGAGAATGGAGGAGAAGGGATTGCGGCGTGATCATCCCCCCTGGGGGGTGATTTCTCGCTTTCTGTCTCTATGTCTCTCTCTGTCTGTCTGGCGAGCGCACGCGCCCTACAGTGAAAATCTCTCAAAAAAAAAAAAAAAGTTAAGCTCTATTAATTATTTAACAGGGTAACTTAGAATAGTCTGATAATTGAAACAGAAGTCATAGGTTTAATTTTTTTCCCATTAAATGCTTTAAAAACTGTCACCAAACTAAAAAATTAGTGTTACTAATGACAAAATCATTTTATGAAATTCTTTCTATTAAATTAAATGTTTACAGTTCAGTTTGAAGTGGCTTTAAAGAATGTTTGTTTCATTCCTTAGTACAAAGATTAATTTTAGCATTTCTTATGCCAATAGTTTATGAGTGTAAATATTTAAACATACAAATGTTTTTGCTATTAATAGGCAATTTTGTGTGTGTGTTTGTAAAGATATGTTTTGGTCACAGTAGAAGGAGTGTATTTTCATTAAAATAATAAAACTCACATACTCTCAGATCTAAGCCAAAACATGATCATGTCTATTTGAATTGGTGATTTTTTTTTTAAAGAGATTTTTTTGCTACAGGGTACGTGTGCTCACTAGAGAGAGAGAGTTAGAGAGACAGCTAGAAATCACTCCCTGGAGGGATGACCATGTCACAATCCCTTTTTCTTCATTCTCTCTGAGAATTTTGGGCATGCACACACATGCACCAGATGTGAGTTTCAAGCTACTGGGTCTGAGACTCCAACCGTGGTCAGTCATGTGGGAATCCAGCCACCTGTTAGCCTCTGATGATATTTTTTGCCTTCAAATAATCTTTTACTTTATCTCACTGATGAAAGCTGAAAGAAAACTGAGATGAAAAAAATAAAATGGTGAATCAACTGTTGTACCATTTCCAGTAATATAAGTTTTCTATTTGCTAATCTTTGATCAAATTCAACAAGTTTAAGACTATGGGTTATTGAGAAATAAGTGAATTTCAGAGTTATTTATTTATTTATTTTTTTGGAGAGGTTTTCGCTATAGGGCACGTGCGCTCGCCAGACAGAGAGAGACATAGAGACAGAAAGCGAGAAATCACCCCTTGGGGGGATGGTCACGCCGCAATCCCTTCTCCTCCATTCTCCTCTCGGGATCTTGGGCATGCACGCACACGCGCCCGGTGTGAGTTTTAAGCCACTGGGTCCGGGACGCAAACTGTGGTCGGCTACGTGGGAGTCCAGCGACATAGCCATTATGCTAACTGCTGGTTCCCGCGAATTTCAGAGTTAGAAAGAGAAACAGTAAAGACCAAGGAGGAAAGCAGGAAAATGAGATAATAGAGACTCTTACGTCAGCAAAGACATCATTGATGTGGGTTTTTATCAGGCATCTGTATCTTATCCCACTGTTCAGGGTTTGCTGTGCTCTCTGACAAGTCTTTCTACTTCATGGCTCTGATCCCAGGCTCCTTTTGAGAACCTTCAGGCAGATCAGCAGCTCCCTGCCGAACTTGAAGATGGTGAGAGGGGCCCACTGAAGATTCACATTAGAGCAGATTCTGGGGCCATCTGATCTAGCCTGAATTCATCTTGGGATAGTCACTCTGAGTCTGCAGACACCCTTGAGGGGAAGTTCAGTGCTAGAACTTCCAAATCAGACAAGATTTCTCCCATTTCATGGTCGTCACAGAGGTAAACTGAATAGCAGCTGATAAGGGGAGAAGGAGCCTGAACTCAGCACTGACTTGAGGGGGGGTCATTCAACAGGCTTGAACATGCTACATCCCTAGGGTGGCTATTATTGAACCTGCTCACCTTTTTCAGGGGCTGACAGAAGGTGGGATGGATATTGAGTGACCAGGGAGGAGGGTGATAAGCCCTGCTGCCCAGTGACAGTGGGTTTTCTATTCATGCCAGGCTGCAGGGAGTCTCGGGCCTTCTGAAACTTGGAAACTTCATAAGAAATAAAATTTCCCTCTAGGAAGTGGCCCTGGAGCCACCTATGGAGCAAACCATTTCTAATACTCCAAAGAAGTTTCCTAGGAGAGAAACATATTTGTGGAAGTTGCTGGATCTTATCACACACACTGAGCCAAAATGAGTAAATGATCTTACACTTTCCTGTTCATCACAGAATGGTTTTCCAAAAAGAAAATAAAAATGGACCACTGGTATATTACAAAGACAGACTATATTTTTAAACTAGGAATACTCTTGATAGGTATCAGATATATACACAATTCTTTGCCTTCCTGACTTTTTCTTTTTTCTTGTGGTTGCTCTTGCACGATATAGTTGTGGCTCTCACAATGAATACATAAGCTGTGTTTCTTACTTAAAACAGATTATTTCACTCCATGTTTATTTAGAGGAGACCAATATATGTACACATCTAACTATGGGGTCATGCATAAAGTCAGACTGGTGTTTGCTATGTCTGATTTAAGAAAAACAGGATTAACTCTTAGTATTTTAAATTTTTTAGATTTATTTATCTCCATTTGTTATTATTATTTTTTAATTTGGCCAGACAGAAAGAGAGAGAGAGAGAAAGGGAAAGTGAGAAAGCAAGCCACCAGGTCCAGAACTCAAACTGTGGTGAGCCATGTGGGAATCCAGAGCTTTTAAGCACCTGGCTACCTGCTAGTCCCAATTGTTAATATTTTAAAACAACAGCCACATCTTCTAGTAGCCCCCACCAGGGGACAATTTCAGGCAGTGAGTCTCTTGGGGTGTTACTATGATTTGCCTTTTGTCTAGAGAGAATGGTTTACCAACTGGCCAGCAGCAGTGATGTATCCCTGATCTCTAAGCCCATTTATTTTGTGGGTTCTGGTAGCCATCACCTCACAGGCTCCCAGCCTGGGTGAGAGAGTGCCTTGGTGTGGTCCCACAGGCTGTGGAGAGGTGTGATGTAGGGACCGCCCACAGCAGCATGTCTAGCCTGGCTAACTCCGTGTAGGCGGCAGGGAAAGCAGCAAGCTGCAGATCCAGGAAGGATCCATCCAACGTCTGTGCAGCCTGAGCTCTCTTGGCGCTGCCTGGTGTTCCAGGAACAAGTGCTGCTCTGAACTGGAGTCACAGGTGGCAGTGGCCAGAACCTAGGCTCTGACCGGGATCTGGGCTTCCTGGCTGGCTGTGCCCTTTCCCTGAGTGGCATGTGGGGCTTGGCAGAGCTGTGCTAGCCGACCACGGGATTTGAGGCTGTCCTGTGTGGTCAGGGCCACCGTGGTCACTCCGCCCTTGCCAAGCTGAAAACAAAGGGAGGCTTCCAGCCCCATCGCTACACCTTTTCCTGGTAGCCCCTGAGCCAGACCTGTTCATTTTGGGGCAGAGAGGCACATCGCTCAGAGATCTGCACCCTCCAGAGAGGCCAATCTGAGACATGGCTTTGCTGACTGCTCCCTAAGTGGCAAGAGAATCATTCTGGGTCATATTTTCATTGCATCTGAACTGAGGGATTTTTTTTCCCAATGAAAAACCACAACTCTTCCTACAAGCCGAGGGCATGGAGTATGATCAAAATCCAAATAGAAGTTTGGTCAATGTGTTCATTATTGGCAGTATGTTCAGTATTGGAAGGAGCCACAGAGGCGTCAGAAAATTGATAATATTGGGTTTATATAGTCAAGAAATTATAATTTTGTTGATAACTGACAAGAATCTGATCGATAAATGTAGCCTAGAAATATCTGCTTAAGAATTATCTGTATTTTTTATTTAAAAAATAGAAAACAAAATTCTAACAGTTTATTTCCAAAGTTAGAATCTGAAATTTAAGTGATGAAATACGATTTTAATACTAAATTCAACATGTTAAATTCTCTAATCTCTTGCCTATCATATTGTTAAAGAGTATTTTGTCATAAAACTGAATTTGTTCAAGAAATCTACTTCTCAATTAAGTTCTGTTATTCTCCAAACCTGGGAAAAATATGTAAAATTAAAATTAAATAATAGTTGTTGGTTCTGTGGCTTCCTGGCCAAAATTTTAGTCCTTAATAAATTAAAAGCAAAATATATACTTTTTATATTTGTATTTTTAGCACTCGCAATTTGGCAAAGCATTACAATCACATACATATCACAACTGTTTCATACAGTAATATATTCATAAAGTTCAAATTCAATATTTAAATGATCCTTATTTTTAATCAATCTGTCACCCCACTGTCTTCTCACCTGGTAGATGATAAAATACTGATCAAGAGAGACAATGGGGGAATAGCAGATGAGGTGGAGGCAACTGGATCCCAAACGGCTAACAGTGTGGTTCAAGTCCTGGACCAGGAAACTCAAAAATTATACCAGGTGCATTCTGTGTACATGCCCAAAATCCTGAGAGGAGAATGGTCTGTGGAACTGTGGCATGGTCATCCCCCCTAGGGAGTGATTTCCCTCTCTCTGTTGTTCACAAGTACCCTATAGCAAACTAAAAACAGAAAGAGAAATAAAGACAAAAAGAGAAGAAAAAAAATAAAAAGAAAAAAAAAACACAGGAAATTGAATATATAATTAAATATAATCATAGCAATTCTGAAATCATATTGTCCCCAATCCTAAGTGTTTGTTTTTGTTTGCTTGTTGTTGGCTATCTCTGTAGTTAAGATCATTCTGAGTTATAAAAATGAACACTTCTCAGGTCTTTTAGTCTATATTTCTCTTTTTATTTTATTTTATTGTTTGTTTATTTATTCATTTATTTTTGATTTTTGACATAGGGTGTGTGCACTAGCTCACTAGACAGAGACAGAGA
>NW_006205141.1:173570-185646 GCF_000334495.1 Tupaia belangeri chinensis | reverse complement strand
TCCCTGTCAAGGGCATATGGCCACACCATAACTCTTTCTCCTCCATTTTCCTCTCAGGATTTTGGGCATGTGCACATGTGTTCCCAGTGTGATTTTCAGGCCACTGAGTCCAGGACTGAAACCAGAGTCAGCCATGTGGGAATCCAGTGACCTAACCATCATGTCACCTGCTGGCCCCAGGTTCTAGTCTTAATGCCATGGAGTAAATACTTATGCGGGAGGAAGGCTGGGCAACAATGGAGGAGACAAAACAAATGAATATCTAAGTGTTTGTCCCCAGTGTGTGATCAGAAGCCACAGTAAGCAAGCAGACCACACATCCCTATTATTTGTGGAAATGGGGTCCTTTTGCCACCACTTTCCTCACCACCCACAAGCAACCTACACAACTGCCTGCCTTGAGGTTGGGGAGGTGGAAGACAGCTGATTACTGTGTTCAGAGCTGGAATTGATCAAAATGAAACACAATTTATGATCCTATCCTTTCTCTCAAAATTTCAGCCTTCAATGGACTCCAGAGTTTCAAAACAGTTGCTTTTGGCATTCGATAGATTCTCCTAGTGAAATTGTTGTCTAGGTGGGAAAAAGGCTTCCTCATGCTTTCTATGCTGCCATCATCCTGGCCTCCTCTGCCCTGAATTTTTAAACTAATATATTATTTTAGTCTCATTCCAAATGTCATCTGCTCAGAGTGTTTCCCTTCTACCTCAGTTAGTGCTACTTCCTTCCATGTGTAGATTTTTCTCACTGGAATTTTCAGAATCAGAGAAATGCAATCAAGGTTTACAGGGTTTGTAGCTTTCTTACCAACCAATGGAGAATGATATCATGTATTGAAAAGCAGGTGGTATAGTGTTTTCTTCACCGCTATCCAATAGATGACCCTGTATAAAGATCCTTCAGGAACTGCTTTGAGCCATTTTCGTGCAAAGCCTGTGAGTCTTTCTGTTGTGGGGAGGGTAACACTACCACATATACCCTCCTCCCCCAGAAGTGGACACCTTAGGACTGGGCTAAGACATTCACTATTTGCAGTAGGTGATGGTCAGTTTTTCGTACTCACCATGTACCTCAATGAGCAGGTGACACTTTAGGAGAAATAGTAAAAAAGATAGATGAAGTAGTTACCCAAGGGGAGAATTTACACTTGATTTGTTATTTCACATAAGTTTGTAATGAAAAAAAAAAAAGCTGGGAAAATACTTACCACATATTTATTATTTTAAAATTTGCATTTAGGCACATGTCCTTGCCAGAGAGAGACAGACAGTGTGAGGAAAAGTGAGAAAGCACCCCCCCACAAGGGGGCTGGCCACACCACAATCCCTTCTCCTCCATTCTCCTTCTGGGATTTTGAGTACATCTGTACACGGGCCCCACATGTTTTTCAAACCAGTGGGTCTGGATTCAGATTGCACAGTCAGCCATGTTGGATCCAGCTGCCTTAACCACCAGTGCACTGGTTGGCCTGGCATATTTATTTTTTAACGAAAGATGTATTTGCCAGTTTTAAAATCCTCATTAAGTACCAGAATTCTCCTCTTGCACTCTACCTGTAAATCTAGGAGGCAAGTAGGGGTCCTGATGATTTTAATTAAACAATGGGATTGATGATCTTGGTCTCATGCAAGCAACTCATCAGTGCTGGTGTGAAGCAGCAAATACCTTACAGTGGATGCAGAGGCCTGATGCCGGGACTCTGAGTTGAGGTCAGTCTTGAGGGACAGAAAGTAAGGTCCTCAGGCATCTCCCAAGGGAACGCTCTCCCCCATGCATGGCCTCCAGCTGCTCAGACATCTGTAGGAAGTTGACCTGAGAAATTACTTAGCTCTGGAAAGCAGGAGACCCAAATGCAAATGGTCTTTCTGAAGCTGTAATTCTAGTCACCTTGCAGAATTTCTGCATAGGGTTTGGTCTGGGCAGCATTGTGTCATCAAATGAGAGTGGTTTATAAAGAAAATTGATGCAAGGCAGACTTAGACAAAGACTCATCTGGGTTGTCTGGTGGAGAAAGGGTTTCTGAACTTCATGGTTTATTTAGGTCATAACTTTGAAGGGGATCCTCATAAGAGTTTCCTGTGTTGAAAATAAAAAGTGTTAAATGAGGGACCATTTCTATATGTGAAGAGGGACAGGAGAACATGTTAAGTTCACAGAGCTAAATCCTTCAGTTTCCTCCCTCATCACCAGGGACAGACCCACTCCGAAGTTTCATTTCAGTATCAGAGTCTAGCTTCCAGCGTGGGAATCTGTTTCACCTTCTGGGTGCAAGTTTTCAGTGTGAACTGTAGGTGAAGCAGCCTGCTGATCTGAGCTAGGTCACATGTTTGGTTTTTCTTCACTTTTGGTTCTTGTATAAAATATTACTGCAATATATACCTAATTTTACTTTTGAGCTAGAAAGATTATCTGTAAAACAAAAGTTATAGGGACCAGCAGATGGCAGAATAGTTAAAACTAAAACACTGGACTCCCACATGATTGACCACAGTTAGAGTTCTGAACCCGGCAACCTAAAACTCATGTGGGGCACATGTGGGGCACATGGGCATGTGTGACCAACATCCTGAAAGGAGAAGGAGTTGTGACATGGCCATCTCAGCAGGGGGATGACTTCTTGCTTTCTGTCTCTGTCTCTCCAGTGAGTGCACATACCCTATCTAAGAAAAAAAAAATAAGTTATAGGGAAAAAGAGAGTTTATTGATTTCACAAAGGTATGTCTAATACAAACTGTCTTATAACAAGTTAGGTATAGTGTAACCCTTCCCTCGTATAAATAACCTCACTTTTTCAGGGTCAGAGGACCTCTCCTCATTTCAACATGGCCATGCTGCTGGTGGGTTGAACCACATGTCCCAGAATCTGACCTTTATGCAATGCTAGCTTTGAGACCCATAAATTATCTCTTCTTTATAACTTTTGCTTTACAACGGGCACAGAAAATAGAGGCAGTCTTCTAAAGGTGGGGAAAGAGACACAATTGTGTGAAAGTGTATTAGCAGAAGTTGTCCAAACCTCTCACATGGCCAACTTCACAGATTTGAGTTTCTGAACTGGTGGCTTGAAAAACACCTGGGGCAGGTGTGTGTGCCTCCCCAAAATTTCTAGATGAGAATGGAGAAGGGATTGAGGCATGGCCATCATTCCTGGGGGGTGATTTCTCCATTTCTCTCTTTATCTCTCTTTGTCCCTGTCTCTCTCCACTGAGAACACATGCCCTATGGCAAAAAAAATATTAAAAATAAAAATTTAAAAGAAGAGAAAAAAGAAAAAGAAGAAGCTGTTCAAACAACTTATTGGTAGAGACTTTAGTTGTGATCAGCCCAAGGGAGACTGTGAGCCTGGAATCAGCTAGAGAAAGGATATCTCATGACAGTCAGTTACTTAGTTATCTGGTAAGCAGGATGGTCAGTCACCCCTTCTTTCTCTTAGTTTTCTGTCCAGTAGAAGAGATTATAGCCTATCTATACATACATATACACAAACATAGGAATCTATCTGTATAGACATAAAATAACAACTTCTTTTCTAAATAAAATTTATGTCCACATTTTATACATTTAATCATCTTATTCCCAGTTAGTATGTGTTTATATTCTTGGATGAAAATAAGTAGGTTCAAAAAGGAGTTGTGAGGAAGCCCCAACCATGCTGCCCAGAGCTCTATCCTAAATCCCTGCACCCTGAACTGTATCAGTGCTTCTCTCTTGGTCCAGGGCATCCTGTCCTGGCCTGGGAGGAGCTTCTTCTCTGAGGACAGAGGTCGGTTTCCTTGGTCAGTGAACCTGGAATTCTCTGTGCACACTTGTGATCTGTGTCCATGAAGAAGAAGTAAGAAGGACCCACTGAGTACAGGAAGACACTATTATCTGTTCTGGAAGCCTTCAGTAATTTCTGCTAAAATGCAGAGATCTCTTGTTAATGGCTATGTCTGCAGGGTCAGGAATAAGCCTTGCAATGCTATGAGGGAGAAGTGGTCATTCAGGCTCTATTCTGTCAGGTATCTGATTCTTTTCCTGTTACTCAGGTCCCACAGAGCAGGTCCAGGTCACTGTCCAATCTGGGCTACAGGGGTGGGGCTCTGTGAACTGTCCTACCAGGGCCATAGGGGTAGTGTTCTGTGAACTTTACAATCATGGTACTGAGGCGGAGCTCTGAGAATAGTCCAATCAGGTGTACTGTAGGGCAGTTTGTGATGTCAACAATCTGCTGAGGCATTCTTTTCTAGTTCTACCTTGATGGGGGAGTATTTTGCTGTGGAGTGTCCTTCTGTCTGAAACTCCGTCACTCAGTGACCTACATTGGGAAATACAGGAAGGACTCAGGGACACCCTGGAAGTCAGGAAATGGTGACCGTGAGTGTTAATCCTCTGGAGACTTGAAGTAGATGGGCTCGTGAGAACCTGGCTTCTCTGCCTACTTGGAGTCTTCACACTCCAGTCTTTTGCTGACTTGGCTCAACCCTTGTTTCCTATAACCCTAGGTAGAGGTTGGGTGGCAGTGAACCCTTGTTCAAAGGAGAGTAGGGAAGGGGATGAGCCATGGGTCTCTGCAAAACAGCCTTCTAGTCCCAAACAACTCACCACAAGGCAAGGCCCGTCACCAGAATGACTATCCTGTTGGCACAGGGAGGGTTGAAGGTCTTCTCAAAGTCACAATTAACACATCTGAGAGTTCAAAGGTGAGTGTGGGAAGGAATAAGCCACAGGTCTCTACAGCACAGCTTTCCAGCCACAAATAGCTTGCCGCACAGTAAGGCCTGTCTCTTGAATAGATCTGGACTATATTCTTAAAAAGCATGCAGAGAAGCTCTCATTTTCTAGAAACCTTACCATTATTTTTTCTTTTGCTTTCTCAGAATCAGCCTAGGCAACATATTTTCTCGGATGAAGACAACAAAAGAAAGGTACAAACAAGGCTTCTATGCTCATGGGGACCTGTCACACTGAGGACAATGAACATTGTCACCTGACTGATATCTTGGATGCAAATCTCCCCTCATCTTTCCTTGTCCTTGGCTTTGCTGGTTGCTGGTGAGAGTCACGCTGTCTCTTATGTTAATAAGAAGTCAGACAAAAAAGCTGAAGATGAATGAGAGAAGAGCACCCTCTACAGAGCCTGTTATACCATGGCAATCTTTCTCCGGTTCTCTAGCCTTTTAGATCTTGGGGACTCATGCAAATGCCTGGCATGTTCTGTGGTGACTGGGCCAGGGATTTAAACCATGCTCACCATGCAGGATCCAGTTTTTCTTGAGAACATTACTTCTGTACCACAGTGCCAACCATTTGGTTTATTATTTTATTAATAAGTGGGATGTTTTAGTTTTTATGTGTCAGGATTATTTATCCCATATCAGGTTCATGTTTGCAAATATATTCTCCCATTGTGTAAGTTGTCTCTTCTTCCAGTTGTCTTTATTGCAGAGAAAGTTTTAATTTTGATGTAATGCCATCTGTGTATTTCTGTTGTTGTTGAGTTCATTATTACCCAGACCAATGTCATAGAAATTTCCCCTTTTATCATCCAGTAGTTTTATATTTTCATGCCTTTATTTACTTCTTTTTTTTTTCCTAGAGAAATTTTCACTGTAGGGCATGTGCACTCACTGTAGAGACAGAGAGACAGAGAGTGAGAAATCACCCCCCAGTGGGGTTTGCCATGCTGTAATTCTTTCTCCTTCATATCCTCTTGGGATTTGGGGCATGCACACACATTGGCCTGGTGTGAGTTTTAAGCTTCCTATTCTGGGACTTGAACCTGGTTGATTATGTGAGATTCCAGCAATGTAACTGTTATGCCATCTGCTGGTTCTTATTTAATTCTTTAATCTTCTTTGAATTGATTTTTTTAAAATTTGGTGTTAGACAATGATTTAATTTTATTCTTCAGCATATGAGTATCTAGTTTACTCAGGACCAATTATTATTATTACTTTGGAGATTTTTTCTATAGGGCACATGGGCTCACTGGAGAGAAAGAGAGAGACAGAGAGACAGAAGGTGAAAAATCATCCCCCCTGGGAGAATAGCCACACCTCAGTGTCTTTTCCTCCATTCTCTTCTCGAGATTTTGGACACACCTACTCCCATGCCTGGCATGAGTTTAGAGCCACCTGATCTGGGACTTGAACTGCAGTTAACCATGTGGGAGTCCAGTGCCTTAACCATTACTCCACCTGCTGGCCTTTTCAGGACCAATTATTAAATTGGCTATTCCCATTGTGTGTTCTTAGAGTCTTAGTGATAAATCAATTCACTGCAAATATATAGATTTATAGTGGGGGTATCTTGTTCTATTTGTGTCTGTATGCATAGTCTGTGCTTTTCTGATGACTGTAGTTATATAGTTTTTGAAATCAGATATTATGATGCCTTTGGTTTTGCTGTCTTTATATTTCCTTGACTAGGAATGTATTTTGTATTTCTATATACATTTTTGTATTTTTTTATTTCTGTAAAAAATGTTATTGAGGGAACCAGCAGTTAGCGTAATGGCTATGTTGCTGGACTTCCACGTAGTTAACCACGGTTCGCGTCCCGGACCCAGTGGCTTAAAACTCACGCCGGGCACGTGTGCGTGCGTGCCCAAGATCCCGAGAGGAGAATGGAGGAGAAGGGATTGCGGCGTGGCCATACCCCCTGGGGGGTGATTTGTTGCTTTCTGTCTCTCTGCCTCTCTCTGTCTGTCTGGTGAGCACACTCACCCTATAGAAAAAAAAAAAAAGTTATTGAAAGTTTTATATAAACTACATTGCATCCTTGGATTGATTGAAGTCATATGGACTTTTAAGCTATTAATTCCTTTAATTCATTATTGATATATTTCTATTCATTTAGTCTTTTTCAATTTCTTTCATGAGTGTTTTTATAGCTTTAGTATACATTCAGTATACTTTTTTGTTATATTTATTCTTTGGTTTTGAAAAGATTTTAAAAACTATTTGTTTTACTTGGCAGAGTGTATGTTCACTTGACAGAGAGACAGAGACAGATATTAAAGTGGGAGAAATGATCTCAAATGGGTTGTGGCCATGCTGTGGTCCATTCTCCTCCATTTCTTCATGCCTTCATTATGGGGGGCAAGTATACATACACGCCTAGTGTATTTTAAAGTTTCCAGGACCAGGATTTTGAAGCATTGTTGGCCATGTGGTTTATGGCTACCTTAGATACTAGGCTATGGGACTGGCCCCCACATAATTGAAAAATACTAAACAAATGGAAATATATCCAACAATAATAAATTAAAGGAATTTATAGCCCATGTACCTTGTGATTTTTGGTTTCCTTTGTATTTCGATAGTTTCTTTTGTATTTTCGATAGGGGAGTGTTTTTTTTTTTCTTTCTCTCATCCACCCCACACCTCACTCTGGTATACACTTTCACCCTATATCAAACTAAAAAGAAAAGAAAATTGATATAAGATAATCAAAATTAAAATTAAGAAAAAGAGAGTGGTACTAGAAAACCAGAGACTAGGCAAGATATGTGCATTATGTATATCATGTGCAGTAAATCAAACTAGAATACAAAAAATATTGCATCAAATACAAAAATAAAGAAAACACTTAAAACAGGTCAAAACTTAAAATAAGTGGCACAAAAATGGAGGCAAATGAAAGGTAAATAATCTTTGAGAAAGTGTAAAGAAATATTTATTAGCCCTTTTAGCCTTAGCATATTAATAATCATAATCATGATGATACAGTATAGTTTTATATACACATCATTTCTTCCAAAATAAAAAAAAGATAGCATTATCATATTCTGCCAAGGCTCTGGGACATCATGTCATATATGGAAGACTAGTGGGAGTTTAATTGGTATAACCACTTTGGAAAAATCTTTGGCAATATGTACTGAAATTGCTTAATTGCCTACAGTGTTCTCTGAACCCCCAAATTTGATGACATTATTGTATGTATGCGTCCACCACGGTTATGTTAGAGTTTGTTCATAGCAACAGACCTGACATACTATCTTTTTAATAAAAATAGACCACAGTATTGTCAACAGAGGAATGCATATATACTGTTTGTTTGTACCCAAAGGAAATAAAAACAATACAAGGACACATAAATGACAGAAGAGTAAGAATGAATTCCACAAACCTGATGTTGAGCCCCATCCTAGAGAGTACATATCATGTTTTTTTTCTGTATGTAAAACAGATAAATTAGCAGGATTATTCTGGTGCTATGGGCACAGTAGGAGCAAGTCTTATAGTTTCATTGGGCCTGTACCTGGAGTACCCCCATTACACCCAATCTTGGTACTCTGATCATGGGATTTGGAGAGAATATTTCAGTTGCATCTAGCAATTGGACTGAGCTCTGGGTAAGGACTTGAGAAAATAAAAAAGTCAGTTATCTCATACCAGATATTTTATTATTATTGATCTAATCTGTGGGAGAATCTGGTTACCAAAAAAAATAGATGGGCAGATGAATAAATATTTTGTATGCACTATATTATTAAATATCATGTTTTGTGAATGTACATTTTCATATTCTCATATCTCTACATCATATTTTAATATTTTTAAATAACAAGTAAGTATATGGCAAAAAATTTGTAATGAGAAAAAAGTCTAAAGGTATCACAATTAACATTATGTTTTAAAGAACTTTAAAATCTTATTTATTATTATTATTTAATTTGCTACAAGGCACGTGCCCCCACTATGGTGGGGGAGGCAGAGAGAGAGAAAGTGAGAAAGCTAGCTGCCAAGTCTGGGACAATCAGATATAGGAATCAAGCACCTTAACCACCTCACCACCTGCTAGACCCACAGATTAACATTATTTAAATGCAAGGAGTCTCTTCAAAAATTTCAGACCCATCACCAGATCTAATGGACTCAATCTGGGAAATAATCTCAAAGTGAAGCAGGAAAGTATTTTGATGCTTAGATGCACAGAAAAGACCCCATGCTGTACTTGAGTCTGGCAATATTGAGATCTGAATGTTGAAGAGTGTTCAACTTGCTGTGGTAGATTTTCATTTTGATAACCCATCAGTCAACACATGGAAAATCTCTGAGGTCTCACTGTGGTAAGAGCAGAGTCCCCATAAATATTACAGTTGACATATACTTCATAATATTTGAGTGTCATTTCTCCAATCATTTACTTATTCAACAATCATTCATTCAGACCTGGCTTCTTATATTCTGCACTATTGACATTTCATTTCAGATAATTGGAAGGATGTTCTGTGTGTGGTAGGATGCGTTGAAGCATATCTGGCCTCTAATAGCTAGATGTCAGTGACAGCTCTTCAAGATGCTTCCCCTGAGATTTTCACATGTACACATGCATGCAGTAAGGGACAAATGTTTAACAGGATGCAAAGATGCTTTTTGTTAACCACCAGTACTTAAACTAGCAATTATATAAAATAATTGTTCAGGATTTTTGGTTAGAACGTTTTAAAAATAATCACCTTGGGTTACCATTATGCTTTATTATTTACACCCATCAGAGCTTTCTTTGCCTCTATGGTCCAGGGATACCACCACATAAGCAATATCATTACACACCTCAGCCTTTCCTGGAAACAAGAGTGTTCTCCTCACATTATCCACAAATGCTTTATAATTTCAACCTGAGTCATTCCATTTGATTTATTCTTTTGCATGACATTTTATCAAGATAGTGCTTAACCAAGTTCTATATCAAAGAAGAGGAGTTGATTTTCCCTGGTCCCATACAATGAACAAAGGAAGAGCAGATCATCACAATTTCCTTTCTGCTGCATTAATTTTAAGCCTAGCTCTTGTTCATTGCTAGACCTAAGAAAATTTCCACCTCATACAAACAATCTTAATTAATTTGTAGAAAGCTCAAGGAGAGGCAGGGTGAGGCAACAAAGGGAGACATGTTCACAATAAAGGTAGAGACAGTTAGAAACCAAAGAAGAAATCCTGAAAAAGAGATTAAATGTAGAAAATAGTGTGGAAGAAGTTGAGGTATTGCCGGGGTCCAGCCTTGGCGCGGGTGGGTTATCTCGACGAAGGCGGCGATGGTGAACAGAAGACAGAGGCCTCAATGCCTTTTCATGCACGTCCTATGCCGGACACCCCTCAAATATCGCTCTCTGAGGGGTGACAACTGCTAGGAATTATCGTGCCTTTTTATTGAAAATGTGTTACAAGTAAATGGGGGAGGGGCTAGTGTTTCAATTAACAGCTCATAAAGTTTTTAACAATAAAGAACATAGATTCTATTCAGGGTTTGATTAAGGGTGGGTCTAGTGCAGTTCCTATTTAGGGGTGGATTAAGGGTGGGTCTAGTGCAGTTCCTCAATTGTAGGTGGGTCTCCATGGAATGCAGTTTTGGGAAAGCGGTTCCGGTTCCGGAAAGCAGAGATGATTATTAGCTGATGCGGTGGTGTAGCAGCCATCTTGTGATTACTGTGAATGGTGCTGAGAAAAGAAAATCTCAAGAATAGATATTAGTTTTTATGGATCTTAATAAAGAATGATACTTATACAGTTTTGTAGGGATCTATAACTTAATTTGATGAATCCTAATATATTTATCTATTTCACTTGGAGAGAGCGGAGGTGTCCTGGGTTGGCCTAATCCTATTTTACATAAAGAAAGGATTAAGTTTACTTTAAATGTATTTTGAAAGGCCTTCCAAAGGTCAAGATTACTTCTGCCTAGAAAGAACTTCAGCCCACCCTCTATTGTGACCACAGAGGTAAAGCATTGTAATTAATAGTAAGTGATCAGAGCAAAGGGGAGCGGGGTTGGTTGGAGGACTTCCTGGAAGATTTTATCATACACTCAGGATGTATAGGAGAGCTATGCAATTCTTTTATAGTAGTAAATTGGGGAGTCAGAGGGGGGTCTGCTTCCCAGTAAGGCTGCCAGTTTCTGGAGCAAATAGCAAACAGCCTTGCTGACATGCTAAGTGACCCAAGCTTTGTTCCAAGGTGGGGGGGAGAGGGGAGGGGGGGCACACAACAGTGGTCTTGCCATCATGTTGATCCAACCGGAAGCGGAGCTCAAAGGTCGGGGGACTCAGACAGATCCTGGGGCCTCGCTGGGTCGGAATCCTCCAAGGTATATGGCCTTTGGGAAGTGATGGAACATGTGCATGTGGGAGAGAGAAAAAGAGAGGAGTGTCCTGCACAGAACCTGACTTCCTCCAGTCTTCCAGCACATCAGACCTTGCACACTTTGCATGCATGACCAGCATGTTTTAGGCCAATCAGGCTGAGTATTTGAGCTACAGTTACCATGTGGCTTCCAGCACCATGGTCTGACATGCCTTTTTTTTTTGAAGAGGATTTCGCTATAGAGCCCGTGCCCTCACCAGACAGAGAGAGACAGAGAGACAGAAAGCAAGAAGAAATCACCCCCCAGAGGGGATGGCCACGCTGCAATCCCTTCTCCTCCATTCTCCTCTTGAGATCTTGGGCATGCATGCACACGTGCCTGGCGTGAGTTTTAAGCCACTAGGTCCGGGACACGAACCATGGTTGACTACATGGGAGTCCAGCAACATAGCCATTATGCTAACTGCTGGTCCCTGTCATGCCTCCTTGTGGGTTAACATGACTGGGCCTGAATTCCTATTCTTATTGAAGTGATATTCACAAAATCCAAGATATAGAAACCACTGAAGTCTAAAACAGATAAATGAATGAAATAAATGTTTACATACACAATGGAATAATATGACTTTTAAAGGGGGACAATCCTGTAATTTTCAAACACATAATGAATTAGGACATTTTACTCAATGAACAAAGCTAGATATTTTTCATTTTTCTGATAATTTTTTAAATTGTGAAAAGTATGTATTTATGTTTATTACAAATATCTGTATATTGTGGAAGGACTAAATGAAGGTAACTGTATATACATTACTTCAGATATCGATTACTTTTGTGATAAGAAAACTTAAAACTTATCCTCTCAGCAATTTTTAATATCTCAGCAATTTTCAATATGTTGTGTACAATATGTTGCTATTAACCATGGTTTTCATATCGGTCGTAGGTGTAAATAGAATTACCTCAGTAGTGTGTGTGTGTTTTTTTTTTTTTTTTTTTTTTAA
>NW_006205141.1:163519-173539 GCF_000334495.1 Tupaia belangeri chinensis | reverse complement strand
GCTATAGGGCACATGTGCTTGCCAGAAAGATAGAGAGAGACAGAGAGATAGAAAGTGAGAAATCACCCCCCAGGGGCGATAGCCATGTCACAATCCCTTCTCCTCCATTCTCCTCTCAGGATCTTGGGCACACACACACGCTCCCAGTGTGAGTTTAAGCCACTGGGTTCGGGACTTGAACCGTGGTCGGCTACATGGGAATTCAGCGACATAGCCATTACACTAACTGCTGGTCCCAACTATCTTAGTAGTTAAGAGATTAACTATTAACTATTGTCACCATGTTGTATAATAGATGCAGGTGTATGGAGCCAGTTTATTGATGGTACTCACAAGGTCTTCCAGTTCCCTGCATTTTTCTTTTCTGAGTGAGAAAACAGAATACCTGACTGTTTTGTAACTCAGCCATTTATCCTGGAAACTTATATCACTGTTTCTTACTTGGCCATCCTGAGAGATCCTGTGTCAGGATGACATGAGTAGTCCCCTGGGGGAAAATCCCTGCTGCTACTTTTGGAACACCTCCAGCCACATAATAGGGCATACAGAAAACTGTAGAAATCTAGGTAGTATAAAACAAAAGTAAATACATGTACGTTTTTTATATTATTTGTAATCTCCTTGGAAATACCAAAATAACCAAAAATTCCAGGTAATATATTTGAGACAACTTAGTGGCTATACTAATGTCAAATATAATAGGTTGTAGGTTAAAAGGGAATACAGTAACTCAGAATTGTTACATGCTGATGAAATTGTTAATTCATGAAGAAGAAATGATAATGGAAATACACTGATGGAACCACAGGGCCCAGAAATGTAAGAACCATACATGGACATAATAAAAGATGGTAAGTTGGTACTTTTACTTCTTGTCAGATAACAGAAACTTTAGACAATTAGTAATAAAGGGATTTTTTAAGAACAAAAGCAGACATATAAAGAAAAGCTCACACAAAGCAGTAAAACCCATTTTCGTCAAGTGAACATGAGCCTTCTTGAAGCGATATAGAACAATTCTCAGTAAACTTAAAAAGATTGAAATTGTACAAAATATATTATTTGATTAGAATGGAAGAGAACTAGAAATTAAAAACAAAGATTGCTAGGAAATTTCAAATATGTGGATATTAAACAACCACAATCAATTTTTTTTTTTTTTTGGAGAGGTTTTTGCTATAGGGCATGTGCCATGCACTCACCAGAGAGACAGAGAGACAGAAAGCAAGAAATCACCCACCAGTGCGGATGGTCATGCTGCAATCCCTTTTCCTCCATTCTCCTCTCAGGATCTTGTGCACACAATCACATGTGCCCGGCATGAGTTTAAGCCATTGGGTCTGGGACTCGAACCACAGTCAGCTACATGAGAGTTCAGCAACATAGCCATTACACTAACTGCTGGTCCCTACCACAACCAATTTTTGAAAGAACAATATACAAATGAAATTAGAAATGACTTTGAGTATTACACTTGCAGCTCATATACATTGCCCAAATGACATAATTTTATTGTGGTGATGGCTGAACGATGTTTAATTTCGCATACATATATTCTTTCCATCTGTTTATGGACTGATTCAACAAAATTGAAATCTACATTGGACTGAAGACATGTTTTTGACATATTGATTCCCTTTTGATATATGCCTTGTAGTGACTTTAGTAGACCATATTTTAGATAAATTTCCACATTGTTTGCTTGTTTTGTTATTTTTGCTAAAATACTGTAGGGTTCAAATGCTCACTGGAGGTAGCAATACATAGAGAGAGAAAGTGAGAAATTACCACTCAGGGGAGATGGCCAAACTGCAATCCCTTCTGCAATCTCCTAGGATTTGGGGAACACACACACATGTTATCAGCATGTTCTCAAGGCACCACTTTAGGGACTTGAACTGAGGAGTTGGCCACATGAGATCCAGCACCTTAACCTTCATGCCACCTGCTGCTCCCTTATGGTGTTTTTTCTTTTTATAATGGCTTTACTAATTTATTTTTTTACCAAAAGTGCCCCAGAGGTTTTTTTGTTTGTGTTCACACCCTCACAAGCATTTGTAATTGTTATATTTTTTATTTATTTTTTTAATATCCAGAGAGTATGTATGCTCACCAAAGAGAGGGGAAACCTTACTCTGAATCGGGTATGGTCATGCTGCAATACATTCTTTACATTTCTCCCATCCTGTCAGGATTTTAGGCATGCATACTTACATGCCTAGCATGATTTTTAAAATAATAATGTTTTTCATTTTTCTGAGACAGATTTAACACACTATTATATTTACTTTTGTAATTTACTATTAAATGTGTGCACTCACTGCACAGAGCCAGATACAGAAAGAGAGAAAGCACATCCCAAGGAGAATGGACAATAATCCTTTCTCCTTTATTCACCTCTTAAAATGTGGTCATGCATGCACACACATTCAGCATAATTTTGACACTGTTGTGTCCAGGACTTGAACTGCACAGTTGGCCATAGGGTATCCAGGCCCCTTAACTACCATGGGCTAACACTGTCTGGCATGTTTTTTAAGCCTCCAAGGGTTGGATTTGAACCATAGTTGGCCATGTGCAATATCAAGCTATGGGACCAGCCATGTAAGGTTTTTTTTTTTTTTTTGAATTTTTTAAGTTGAACGATGTTTAATTTCGCATACATATATTCTTTCCATCTGTTTATGGACTGATTCAACAAAATTGAAATCTACATTGGACTGAAGACATGTTTTTGACATATTGATTCCCTTTTGATATATGCCTTGTAGTGACTTTAGTAGACCATATTTTAGATAAATTTCCACATTGTTTGCTTGTTTTGTTATTTTTGCTAAAATACTGTAGGGTTCAAATGCTCACTGGAGGTAGCAATACATAGAGAGAGAAAGTGAGAAATTACCACTCAGGGGAGATGGCCAAACTGCAATCCCTTCTGCAATCTCCTAGGATTTGGGGAACACACACACATGTTATCAGCATGTTCTCAAGGCACCACTTTAGGGACTTGAACTGAGGAGTTGGCCACATGAGATCCAGCACCTTAACCTTCATGCCACCTGCTGCTCCCTTATGGTGTTTTTTCTTTTTATAATGGCTTTACTAATTTATTTTTTTACCAAAAGTGCCCCAGAGGTTTTTTTGTTTGTGTTCACACCCTCACAAGCATTTGTAATTGTTATATTTTTTATTTATTTTTTTAATATCCAGAGAGTATGTATGCTCACCAAAGAGAGGGGAAACCTTACTCTGAATCGGGTATGGTCATGCTGCAATACATTCTTTACATTTCTCCCATCCTGTCAGGATTTTAGGCATGCATACTTACATGCCTAGCATGATTTTTAAAATAATAATGTTTTTCATTTTTCTGAGACAGATTTAACACACTATTATATTTACTTTTGTAATTTACTATTAAATGTGTGCACTCACTGCACAGAGCCAGATACAGAAAGAGAGAAAGCACATCCCAAGGAGAATGGACAATAATCCTTTCTCCTTTATTCACCTCTTAAAATGTGGTCATGCATGCACACACATTCAGCATAATTTTGACACTGTTGTGTCCAGGACTTGAACTGCACAGTTGGCCATAGGGTATCCAGGCCCCTTAACTACCATGGGCTAACACTGTCTGGCATGTTTTTTAAGCCTCCAAGGGTTGGATTTGAACCATAGTTGGCCATGTGCAATATCAAGCTATGGGACCAGCCATGTAAGGTTTTTTTTTTTTTTTTGAATTTTTTAAGTTTATTTATTCTTTTCATGAAAAAGGAGACAAATAGAGAGACACTGAATTTAAAAATAAAAATAAAAAGGTGCTCACAGCAAGGCCTCAACACTGTTATTCACCAGCCAGCTTCTGCTCATCCAAGGTTATGGGCATGTGCATGCCAGGCACACTTAATGGGGTCTCTGGATAGGAACTCAAACTTTCCCATGGGGTCAGCCTTGCAAAGTGTCATATTTTATTGCTGCACCATCATATTGCCCCACATTTGTTAACTTTTGTCTTTTAGAAAGTAGCTATGGAGACCTTGTGGTGGTGTTGATTTATATATGCTACTTTGAGAAATATATCTTCATGTCCTCAGTTCATTTTGTAATCAGGTTATGTATGTATGTATTTTGGTTTTGGATTCATTGAGTTTATTATATATTCTGAACACTAATCTTAACATTAACTGAATTGTTTTTGCCTATTCTGCATGTTGCCTCTATACGCTATTATTTGCTTTGTAGAATTATTTTAGTTTGGAGACCAGCAGTTGGCGTATTGGCTATGTCACTGGACTCCCATGTAGTTGACTGCTGTTGGAGTCCTGGACCCAGGGGCTTAAACTCACAATGGGTGCATGTGCGTGCGTGCCCATGATCCCGAGAGGAAAATGGAGAAGAAGGGATTGCGCATGATCATGCCCCGTGGGGAGTGATTTCTCACTTTCTGTCTCTCTGTGTCTCTCTATCTTTCTGGCCAGTGCACGTGCCCTATAATAAAAACCTCTCAAAATAAAAACAGAATTATTTTAGTTTGAAATAGTCTCATTTGTCTATATTTGGTTTTATTACTTCTGACTTTGAGGACTTACTCAACAAAACTGCACAGACCTGTATTTTGAATTATTTTCTGTTTTCTTCTACTAGCTTTATAGGTTTTTATTTGAACACAATTTCTTTTTTTTTTTTAGCCTTTTAAATATTTTTTTAGATTTACTTACTGTAGAACTTCTTTTATGTTTAAATTTTTAATTTGCTTTTCTCATCTGGATACCTAGTTTTCTTGGCAACATTTATTAAAGATAATGTTCTTTCCCCACTCTTCTTGGTATTTGTTCAAAATTAGGTGAATATATGTAAGTGTTTATTTCAATTTCTCCCATTAAATTGGTCTATCTGTCTGCCACTTTTTGTTTTGCATTTTTTTCATTTCCATGCTATTTTACTTATTTATTTAGAGAGACTTTTTGGAATAGGGTGTGTGCACCCACTGGAGAGACAGAGAGAGACAAGAGAGACAGAAAGCAAGAACTCACCCTTCAGAAGGGATGGCCACATTGCCATCTCATCTCTCCCACTCTCCTCTCAGGATCTTGGGCACACATACACACATTACTGGCATGAGTTTGAAGCTGGTGGGTCCAGGACTCCAACTATGGTTGACTACATCGGAGCCCAGCATCATATCCATTACACCATCTGTTGATCCCTCCATCTTGTTTTTGTTACTATAACATTGTAGTATAATTAAAAGCTGGTAGTTGGATTTCTTCAACTTGTTCTTGTCTTTATGTTTGTGTATTTCATTTTCAATTCCTTGAGACTTCCATGTCTTTTGTGAATGTATTCAAACTTTAGAATTATTTTCCCTAGCACTATGAAGCCAGACATAGGAAGATAAGGATTGCACATGTTACTCATATAGGAAACTAGAAAGTATATCATAGAAATAGAGTGACAGCTGTTGGTTAGCAGAGAATGGAGTAATAGGATATAGATAAAAACAGGGCAGGGTTGGTTAAAGCTGCAAAATTACAGCTAAATAGGAACACTGTTCTAGCATATTGGGGTCAATATAGTTAATAATAGTTTATCATATATCTCAAAAAGAGAAAATATGTAATGTTCTAAAAATAAACAAGTGATACATATTTAAGGTGGTAAATATACCAGTTATAGATACTCAATCATTACATGTTATATTCTTGTATTCAAACATCACACTGAAACCCATAAATATATACAATATTTATGTATAAAATATTTTAAAAAGCAATTCACCCTGGAAAGATTCTGGAAATCTCTTGCCTGTGAGGCAGTGCTGATAACAAAAAGCAGGGCAGCAGGCCATTTCAAATGAATTTGTGACTTTAATAGAGATTAATAGATTTTACAATGGCTCTTGAGGTACAAAAATACATTACAACTTTGTATTTTTTATGTGGTGATTGCTTTATTATTTATTTATATATGGATTTTGAATGAGGAAAAGAGAGACACCCTCCCTAGTTATCTCACTAAAATTCTCTCTTATCCCTATAGCCATTCAAGATCATGCATGGACTTCAGGTATATCCTGAAAGAAAACTCACAACCCTCCCATATGGTTTCCAGAATTGTGCAGCAATTCCCATAGTACCTATGCCATGGAGGCTGGGTCAGGGGTCTAGTATTAATGAACCTTATGAATGTAAATGGTCTTCACTTTTCTCATCTGTAGTTAGACAATTCTAATGACTTTAATCAGCGCTATTGCAGTTACAGAGGAAAAGAAAATTATATTGGTCAGGCAAATTTTAAAAATGCCTCATATGTCTACTATATATTTTTACTTGATAATAATTATTCATATATTTATTGCTAAAAATACTTGAGACAATTTTGGAAACATAACATATCATAAATTTGGAATGCTGCAGAAACTTTGTTTAGAAAAATATTTAAGTTTTTATGTAGTTTCCTAAAAATGAAATGAAAGACACCAAATCCATACTACTTTACACATCATGGAACTACAAAAACAAAAGCAAAGTAAATAAATGACTGCAAGAATTAAGATATTAAGATTAGAATGGTTATAAATAAGAACAAGAAATATTAAAAACATACAGACAACAATTGGTTCTTTCATGATATCAACAAACTAACAAACTAGAGACAGGCTATCCTAGAAAATTAAGAGAAGTTACAAATCAATTAGCTGGGGGACCAGCAGTTAGCGTAATGGCTATATCGCTGAACTCCCATGTAGCTGACCACGATTTGAGTCCCGGACCTGGTGGCTTAAACTCAGGCTGGATGCGTGTGCGCGTGTGCCCAAAATCCCAAGAGGAGAATGGAAGAGAAGGGATTGTGGTGTGGCCATTACCCCCCCAGGGGGTGATTTCTCGTTTTCTATCTCTCTGTCTCTCTCTGTCTGTCTGGTGAGTGCACACGCCCTATAGCAAAAAACAAACAAACAAAAACCTGTCAAAAAAATTGATTCATTCGTATGGAAGTAAAGACATTATTACTGACCATACAGAAATAAAGAATATAGGAGAATTCAATGGATAATGAATAACTAATAAACTAGTAATTGATCAGCACAAAATGTCAGAAAAAGCCATTATTTTGAAATAGTACTGTTCTTTGCACTTTATTACTTTTTATTTTATACATTTACTCACTATACATCATTTTTTTTTTTTTGAGAGGCTTTTGCTATAGGGCGCGTGCGCTGGCCAGACAGACAGAGAGAGACATAGACAGAAAGCAAGAAATCACCCCCCAGGGGGGATGGTCACGCTGCAATCCCTTTTCTTCCATTCTTTTCTCGGGATCTTGAGCATGCATGCACACGCGCCTGGCGTGAGTTCTAAGCCACCAGGTCTGGGACGCGAACCACAGTCGACTACATGGGAATCCAGCGACATAGCCATTATGCTAACTGCTGGTTCCCATCACTATACATCACTTTGTAAGTTGAGTACAATTTTAATAGAGGCTAAATTTAGTTTCACACATGCTTATTTCAAAAATAAAACAAAGATAATTAATTTTCTTTCATTTTTTAAATTTTCTATAGGTTGTATGTACTGCCTGGACAGAAACAGAGAAAGGCAGAAAGTGAAGAAGCACTCCCTCAGGGAATGGCCACACTGTAATCCCTTCTCCATTCTCCTCTTAGGATTTTGTGCACTTGGCATGTTTTTCAAGCTGCTGGGTCTGGGACATGAACCATACAATCGGTCATGTGAAATCCAGTCACCTTAACTATCACACCACCAACTGGCTCATGAATCATTTTCAGTTACTTTACGATAGAATAAAACTTGGGGAGATTTTCTGACTCAAAACCCTAAAAATATGATACAGACCTATGAGATAAAACCTTAGAATGCCTGTTTCCTCTGGAACCTTTGCTATTTTTTAAACTTTTCAAGCAGTTCTTACCAGGTGTTAGCAAAATAATGTAGCACTTGGGCACAAAGATGCAACCTAAGAGTCCCACACTGGAGGATAAGATGGAGAAGACCTCTACGGCCACCGTGAACTTGCCGTTGGTGCTGTGGTAGACAGGGAGGAAGGTGACCCAGACACTGCAGAACACCAACATGCTGAATGTGAGGAACTTGGCTTCATTGAATGTGTCAGGTGGGTTCCTGGTCAGGAAAGACACAGTGAAACTCCCTATGGCTAAGAAGCCCAGGTAGTCCAGGACACAGTAGAAGGCGGTGATGGAGCCCTTGTTGCACATGATGATGATGTGTCTGGGCTCAGAGTGTGAGTCCATTTCAATGAAAGGGGGAGAGGTTCCCAGCCAGACTGCACAGATAATCACTTGGATAAGAGAGCAGATGAGAATGGCAGTGTTAGAAGTCCCTGATAGCAGCAAACACCTCATTGTTCTTCCAGGATTCATGGCGTTGAATGCCAGAATCACAGTAACGGTTTTGGCCAAAACAGTGGAAACTGCCACAGTGAACACAGGCCCAAATGTGACTTGTTAGAGGATGCAGGTGGCTGTGTTAGGATGGCCAATGAAGAGCAAAGGGCAGAGGAAGCACAAGATGAGGGAGATGAGCAGGATGAAGCTGAGAGCCTGGTTATTGGCCTTGACAATGGGAGTATGTCAATGCTTCACAAAAACCACTAAAACCATAGCTATGATCACAAAAAAGCACAGCTTCATGCAGGCCATGGACAACCCCAAAGAATCTGTAAAAGCCAGAAAAGTTTCAGACTTGGGGAGGCAGTGTATTCTCTCACTGTTTGAATACTCCTGAGTTGGGTACTTGATACAGTGCTCTATATCTGGTAGAAAAGCAAAACTCAGTATTTCAGTCTCAAAATTCTTTTATCTCTCTGTGTGTTGTTGAGGTGAATAGTATTGTTTGTGTCATTTTTGCATACAGACAGCCCCTGATGTGATACTGACATACACCTAATAAAAGTCTATATTAGTGTCAGCAAATGTCATAGCGGTAACATTGCTGGACTCACACATGGCCAACCACAGTTCAAGTCTCAGACCTGGCAACTTGAAATTCATGAGTGGCACATATGCTTGTGTGCCCAAGATCCCAAGAGGACAATGGAGAAGGAATTACAGAGTGGCCATCCCCTCTGGAGTATGATTTCTGACTATCCTGCTCACTGTGTCTATCAAGAGAGTGCACACATCCTAAAGCAAAAACCTCTAAAAGAATCAATCAATATACAAATAATGATGACTCTAGGCAGATTTTTTTGTTGTTTCTCCATCAGCTCTTTAATATTTAAAAATATTTGATGTAATTTGAACAATAAGCTATTAAGAAGTAATAGAAGTATTGGAAGTTTCACTATTATTATGTAGGTATCATACCTTTTAAGCCTTCTCATCACAAACTTAGTTATTTATTGTTTTGTATGTTCCTTTTTTGAAACATTTTTTTTTGTTTTTCTTTTTAAGTTTATTTCATTTTAATTCAGTTTCTTCTATGCATTCAATCACTGCATATCAGTTAGCTTATAAAGTGAATTTTCCCAACACACTTCACACCAGCCCAGTCAAGGATTCTATATACATTATCATCAGCATATAATACATTTCTGTGTTCAATAAATGTCTTGCCTCTGTATTTCTCTTCTTTATGTCTTTTCTCACTCTCTCCTCCTTCTCCCACCCTCTTCTCACACTGTTATCCAGTATCCACACTAAGAGAATTCTTTTAGCTGCAGGTCACATTGAACTCATTGAAAGTGGATCTCAGCATGTGAGAATTTTTTCTCATAATAAGTCTTTAATTCCCATGGGTTTTAATATTGCCTTAATGCAAGAGAAATTAATGGTTTTCTGGTCTAACAGGCAGTTGGACCCCACATGACCAACTTCGCAGTTCAAGTCCTGAACCCAGTGTCTTGAAAATTTTGCTGGGTGTATGTGATAGCATCACCAAAAAACAGAAAAAATATTGGATAAGAATTGTGGCATGGTGGGAAGCCGCGCGGGGCGCCCGGCGGAAGCCGCGCGGGGCGCGGGAGCTCATGCCCCCG
>NW_006205141.1:153429-161484 GCF_000334495.1 Tupaia belangeri chinensis | reverse complement strand
AGCTGAAGCTGAAGAGAAGGATTAAGAACTTGCAACTATAAGCAACAGAAAGAACCTTTAACTGCCTTAAACCAACTGAGAAATACACTGTAGAGAAGGATTTTATCTACCTATGGACAGTGAGAAGATGATGGATACCAGCCCTGCATTACCTCAGGCAAGAACAGGAACTACCCTGCCATTCTTAGGGAAGCCAGACACCAGAGGATAAGTCACGCTGCAGACCTCCACAACACCACTCCTGCTAACCACAAGATGGCCGCTGTGCCACATCAACTGATGGTCAACTCTGCTTACCAGAACTGCTTTCCTGAAACTGTATTCCATGGAGACTCACCTACAGTTGCGGAACTGCACGAGACCCACACTTGATCCAACCTTGAATGGAATCTATTTTCCCTATTGTTAAAAACTTTGGACTCCTGGCCCCTCTCCCTCTACTCGCAGGTATCGCATTTTCAATGACCCCTCTGGAGGATAGCTGTCTATAGCAGAGATAGAGTAATTGGGAGAGGGGGAAAGGGCTGAGGGTCAAACATAGGATAAAAAACATATTTATATGTATGAAAGTAGAAATGGAACAGTATTGGTGACGACATGCTTGATTAAGACACTATGTAGTTTATCCTAGATGGGAAACTACACTTGGTGTGTTGTGATGATACTCAGGGAATGAGTGTTAGGCAATATAATTTAATATAAAAAAAGTAATAAGCAGGAGGAAAAAAAAATGCACATTTGATGACTGAAGAGAGTTGTATGGACACAACTGGGGTCTACTTTATAATATGTTCATTCTACTCCCTGGGGTTTATGCCTAGGATCAGATTTGGATACATGTGTAAGGATATGTCAGCTGTGCTAGCTAGTGGATATACTTAGACTAATTGAGTTCATTGGTAGAACAATTGAATGGGGGGGGCGGAAGGCATTGAGGGCAATCATGAATGTCAGGGACAATGGAGGAGGAAGATGGGACATGGCAGAGGGTGGGGATGGGGAACCTAGGATGGCAAAACAAAAGGCAAGGTATGCAGGACACAAAAATTGGGAAATCATTTGCTGAGAACATATATGTTGATGTGCTTGATTGAGCCAATGCACAGTGTATTTTGGATGGAAAATTCATATGTGTGTTGTGATGAGAAAAGAAAAAAAAATTTATAATAATAATAATAATAAAAAAAAGAATTGTGGCATGGTTACCCCTTGAGAGGGTGATTTCTCACTTTCTCTTTCTGTTTCTCAGTCTCTCTGTCTTGCTCCCTGGGGAGTACACATGGCCTATAGCAAAAGGAAAAAAAAAAAAAAGAAAGGAAGAAAGAAGGAAAGAAAGAGAAAGAAAAGAAAGAAAGAAAGAAAAAGAAGGTAAAAAAGCAATAAGAAAGGGAAAGAAAGGAAGAAGCAGGAAAGAAAGAGAAATAAAGGGAACCAGCACTTAGCGTAATGGCTATGTTGCTGGACTCCCACGTAGTCTACTGCAGTTCGCATCCTGGACCCGGTGGCTTAAAACTCATGCCAGGTGCGTGTGCACGCGTGCCCAAGATCCCAAGAGGAGAATGGAGGAGAAGAGATTGTGGCATGACCATCCCCCCTAGGGGGTGATTTCTCACTTTCTGTCTCTCTGTCTCTGTCTGTCTGGCGAGCGCACGCGCCCTATGGCGAAAAAACCTCTCCAAAAAAAAGAAAAGAAAAATAAAGAAATAAAGAAGAAAGAAAGAAAGAAATTAAGTAAAAGAAGAAAGAGGAAGAAAGAAAGAGAGAAAGAAAGAAATTGGTTATCTTCTGTTTATAATAAGGTATATAGTATCCCCAACTGGACTGGTGCAAAGTGTTTTCATGTTGGAAAATTAACTTTACAAGCTAGGAAATGTATAGTGATTGAATGTATAAAAGAAATTGAAATACGATAAAATATATTTAATATAAAAATGGAAATGAAAGGTTTTCTTATTTTTATACAGGAAAAAAAACTAAACTTTACCTAGTTTTGCATACTCTAACTTGTCACTATCCTATTGGTTTCTTTTTTGTATATAACATGTCACTTAATAACACAAAACTTTTCTCATTGTACTTAATTTTGTCATCACTATTCTCATGAACTCCATGTAAAATTTGAAAACTTAGATTGAACTGAAAACAAGTAGATTATGGATGAAATTTTATTGCACCTATATAATTAAGTTCTATAAAATTATTATTATATTACTGAAATATGGAGTTTTAAATTTTCATTTGTTTTCACCAGCAACCATGGTTCATTAACCCTTTTTTATAAGTGATCGTTAATATTTTCAGCCTTGCACATTGTAGAGTCTGTTGCAACTGTTCACTTCCCTCTTGATGTAGCATGAAAGCAGGCATAGAGCATCTGAGAATAATGGGCAGGTCTATGTGTCAATTACATTTTTTTTACAGAAATGATGGCAGCTTATCCATTCGTTTATTAAAGATGTTTTAGGTAATATTGATGAAATATTATTACATACTCCAAATTTAAACAATGATTGTCTATCACATTCTTCTTGAATTATTCCAATTTCTACCTTCTGTCTCAGAGTCATGATTGGCACACATAAATAGGTGAATGTATTCTTCTGGGTCCCAAACTGTGTCTTTCTTTTTTTTTTTTTTTTTTTTTTTTTTTTTTTGTTTCATACTGTGTAAATCCTCGGAGGCAAATAATAAGCACTCCATAACTATTTCTTACACAAATTAACTTCTTTTAAGAAGTTCAAAACTAAACTAAAAGCACCTCAAATTCAAATATTTAGGGAAGTTTTTTTTTTGGGTCCCAAACTTTTTTTTTTTTTTTTTTTTTTTTTTTTTTTTTTTTTATTTCTGTTACACACTTAACTGTTGCAAAGGCCTCATAAGGAAAACAAATATTTTCTTAACTTACTCTTTTTTTTTTTTTTTTTGGAGAGGTTTTTGCTATAGGGTGCGTGCACTTGCCAGACAGACAGAGACAGAGAGACAGAGAGCAAGAAATCATCCCCCAGAGAGGATGGCCACGCCACAATCCCTTCTCCTCTGTTCTCCTCTCGGGATCTTGGGCACGCACACACACGCGCCCAGCGTGATTTAAGGTCCAGGATGTGAACCGCGGTCGACTACATGGGAGTCTAGTGACATAGCCATTATGCTAACTGCTGGTCCCTCTTAACTTATTCTTACCTGAAGGTGTCTATGGACTCTTACTAGTCATTAAAACCAAATGATTTCTACTGTTACGATGACTAGATTGCATTCTGCGAATGAATTCAATATATTATAATATTTATTCTTTATGTATTAGAAAATGGAAGCATGGCTTACTGAAAATGTCCACATTTCATATCTAACAATATTACATTTTGTTTTAATATATAATTTTTGAATTTTATTTTATATAGCAGTTATTATTCAAGGTTCTGTATTATGGAATTTATTAGACTATTGTGTGCTCAATTCTTTAAAAAATTATGTATCATTTCCTTACTATAACAAAATATTTTGAATTGTAGGGTTCTGATATTAGATCATTTTACCACATTGAACACATTTTTGGGCATGATTGAAAAAGTTATTAAATATCTTTAAAATAATGTATCCATACTTGCTTTGTGCTTGTCATCTAGAGATATACCTGTGCAATTTTTTAAACTTTTCTTGCATCAGAATAAACTCATACTTTTATTCCGTTGTTCCATAATTTTTTTTGTTAAAACTTTCAATTTCTGTATATCTTTCCAGCATACAAAATGAATTTTTTCAGCAATTCACTTTGTATTAGTCCAATAGAAGATATTACCATACACATTATCAACAGATTATTTTCCATTTTTTGAATCAGTTCATTGTTGTACTTCTTTTTATTCCATTGATTCCCTCGTTCTCACTCCTTTTGTTTCTATCAAATGCCAGGGTCTCATTGTTTCTATATTACTGAGTGGTATTTCACAGTGTCTTTGTCCCACACTTTTTCAATCCATTCATCTGTTCGTGGACATTTGGATTGATCCCATTTCTAAAGAATTGAGAATAATACTACAATAAACATGGATATGCAAATATTTTTCCAACTGAGTGTATTTCTATTCTTTGGCTAGACACCAGAAAGTGAAATTGCTGAATCATATGGTAGCTCTATTTGTAGGTCTTTGTGGAATTTCCATATTGTTCTCTACAGTGGCTTTACTATTTCACATTCCCACCAACAGTGTAGGACAGTTCCCTTTTCACCACTGCTTGCCAGTACGTATCATTCATTATTTTTCTTTTCTCAATCATGATTATTGGTGCTAGGTGATATCTCACTGTGGTTTTGATTTGTAACTCCATTATGATAGAGATGTTGAGAAATTTTTTAATGCTTCTTGTCTGTGTATATGTCTTTCTGGGAGAGTTCCCTTTTAGGCTCATTTGCCCATCTTTTAATTTGATAGAAATTTTTTTGGGGATAAGCTGCTTGAGTTCCCTTTATATTTTGGTTATGAGTCTCTTATCTGAAGCATATTTTGTAAATATATTCTCCCCCAAGGGTTGTCTCTTCACCCTAAGTATTGTTCCTTTGCTAGTCAGAAGCTTTATAAACTGATATAATCCCACTTTTTGAGATTATTGCCTATGCTTTGGGGGTTTCATTTAAGAAGTCTTTGCCTCTTCTGATGTCTCCAAGACATTCTTCTGTGTTTCCCACAAGTACTTTTATAGTTTGAGGCTTTATATTTATATCCTTCATCCATTTTGAGTTGATTTTGGTTAATGGTGAGAGATAGGGGCCCATTTTCATTTTCCTGCTAGTGGATATCCAGCACCATGTGCTGAAGAGATTTTCTTTTCTGCACTAGATTCTCTTGTGTCCTTTGTAAAAAACAGTTGTCTTTTTGTATTGGGGTATATTTCTGGATTCTCTAGTCCATTCTATTGGTCTACATACCTGATTTTGTGCAAGTATCATACTGTTTTGAGGATCACAGCTCTGTAATATATTTTGGGGCCTAAAAGTGAGATGCCTCCTACTTTATTCTTTTTAGAGCATTATATTGGCAATTTAGGGCATTTTATAATTTGAGACACATTTTATAATTTTTTTCTAATTCTGTGAAGATGGTTCTGATATTCTGATGGGGATTGTACTAAATTTATAAATTATTTTTGGCAGAATTTACATTTAGATTATATTACTTCTTTTAATTTAAGGACATGGGATGACTTTCTATTTTATTTTGTCATTTTTCAATTTTTCTGCTTTTTTTCCCCCCAGAGGTCTTTATTCTTTTACAAGTTTATTTACTGTTCCCTTACTTCCTCTCATAAATGAGATACACATTTTTTAAGAATAGATTTTTAAAAAGGTCTGCATATTATACTGTTCTCTTCTTTTTCTCTTAACTAAGCTATATTACATTTTTAAAAAAGTAAGTGTCAAATACATTCCTATAATATTTTAGCACAATAGAGTTTTTCCTTAGGCACTTAGATCAACATATCCTATCTAATGAAATCAGTCCCATACTGTGGAGCCACCATATTTCAGAGATCTCGTTACTTCTTTTTCCTTTTTTTCTTTTCTTTTTATTTTTTCCCTCTTTTAAAAAATATTTATTCATATATTTTTATTGTTATTCACACATTAAATTTCTATATGTTGTTTAGATTGTGAAGAAACTTTATTCAGCATGATATACACCTTAGTCCAGTCCAGTTGAGACCACCATACACATCCTCCTCAACAGATAATAAACCGTATCTGTGTCCCACAAGTGTCTTACCTCTCCATTTTCCCCCAAATTTCCTATGCACTTCCCCTCTCACACTCTCTTTTCCTCTTTGTCTCTAGTGTCCATTACAGTCTGTTTTCTAAACTTATACTTGAACAGGTCTTTAACTTCTTCAGTTAGTTTTATTCCTGGGTACCTTATATCTTTAGTGGCTATTGTAAATGGGATTGCTTTCTTCAATTCTACCTTGTCTGCTCATTGTTAGTGTATTGAAATGTTGTAGATGGAATCAGCAGATGGCAAAATAGTTATGTCGCTGGACTCCCATATGACCAATTTTGGTTCGAGTCCTGGACCTTGCATCTTGAAACTCATGTCAGGTGCATGTACATGTGTGCCCAAAATCCTGGGAGGAGAGTGGAAGAGAAGGGACTGTGAAATGGCCATCACCCGCGGGGAGGTGGTTTCTCACTTTCTATTTTTCTTTCTCTCTGGCAAATTCTCTTGCTTCATAACAAAAATCTTGCAAAAAAAAAAAAAAAAAAAAAAAGAGAGAAAGAGAGAGAGAGGGAGACATGCCTCAGATTTTTAAAAGAGAGAAAGAGAGAGAGAGAGAGAAATGCCTCAGGTTTTCAAATATTGATATTGTATCCTGCCACTTTACTACATTAATTTATTAATTCCAGGAGTTATTTTTTGTTGTTGCTGTTCTTTTTAGCATTCTTTTTGTTTTCTATGTATATAATTATGTCATCTGCAAATAGAGAAAATTTTCCTTCTCTTTCCCCTGTTCAAATGGTTTTTATTTTATTCTTTTTAATAATTGCATTGGCTAGGGATTCCAGTATTATAGTGAAAAGGAGATGAGAATGTGGGCAGCCTCGTCTTGCTTCAGTTTTTAGTGGAAAAGCTTTCAGTGTTTTCCCATTCAGTCTGGTATTAGTTATGCATTTTTCATAGATGGCTTTTACTGACAAATTTCCCATGTATACCAATTTTACTGAGGTCTTTATCTTGAAGGGATGTTTTATTTTATGAAATGCTTTTTCTGCAGTGATTGATATGCAAACATACGTTTTATCTTTCTGTTAATAGGATTTATTACATTTATGGTTTTGTATGTGGTGGGCTACCCTTGCATCCCTGGGTAAAGCCTACCTGGTTGTGGTGTATAATCTATTTAATGTGTTATTGGATACAGTTTGCTAATATCTTTAGAATTTTTGCATCTATATTCTTCAGACATATTAGTCTGTAGTTTGATGTTGTTGTTATGTTCTTGTTTGTTTTGGGGAGCAGGGTGATAGAGGCTCCATATAATAAATTTGTGAGAGTTCTTTCCTTTGGACCTTTAGAAATAATTTGAGTAGAATTAGGGTTAACTCTTTAAAACTTATGTTTCACAAGTTAAACCACTGGGACCTGGACTTTTTTTTGTTTGGAGGATATTTATTATGTATTCTGTCTGTTTATTATTGGTGTATTTAGGTTTTCTATGTATTCTTGATTCAATCTTGGTAGATTTTATGTGTCCACAAATGTATCCACCTCATTCATATTTTGTTTTGTTACTGTATTGTCTAAAAACCTTTTTTCTTTTTTTGGAGAGCTTTTTGCAATAGGGCACAGGCACTTGCCAGAGAGACACAGAGAGATAGAGAGGAAGAAAGCGAGAAATCACCCCCCAATGGGGATGGCCACGCCACAATCCCATCTCCTCCATTCTCCTCTCAGGATCTTGGGCATGCACGCACACGTGCCTGGCATGAGTTTTAAGCCACCGGGTCTGGGACACGAACTGTGGTCAACTACATGGGAGTCTAGTGACATAGCCATTATGCTAACTGCTGGTCCCCAGCCAACTGATTTTTTGACAAAGGATATCAGTCAATCCATTGGGAAAAGGAAAACCTTCTTAGCAAATGATGCTGGAAAAACTGGGTATCCACCTGCAGAAAGATGAAACTGAACCCTCATCTTTCACCATCAACAACAATCAACTCAAAATGGATCAAAAATCTGAACCTAAGACCTCAAACAATAAAACTACTGATGGAAAATGTTGGGGAAACGTTGGGAGATATTGGAGTAGGCAAAGACTTCTTAAATAAGACTCCCATAGCACAGGCAATAATCCCTAAACTAGACAAGTGGGACTATATTAGACTAAGAAGTTTCTGAACAGCAAAGGACACAGTAGCAAGTGTGAACTGACAACCCTCAGAATGGGAAAATATTTTTGTTAAATATGCCTCAGACAAGGGACTGATATCCAGAATAAAAAAAGATTAACCCAATTAAAAGATGGGAAAATGAGCTGAACAAAAATCTCTCTAAGGAAGACATA
>NW_006205141.1:152741-153323 GCF_000334495.1 Tupaia belangeri chinensis | reverse complement strand
AATCCCACTTCTGGGTATTTACCCAAAAGACAGGAGAACACTCAGTCAGAAAAGTGCTTGCACATCAATGTTTATTGCAGCATTATTTACAATTGCCAAGACATGGAACCAACCTAAATGTCCACAAACTGATGAATGGATTGGGTAAGTGTGGTATATATACTCTGGAATACTACTCAGCCATAAAAAATAAGAAGACCCTGGCATTTGATAGAAAGTGGTCAGATATGGAAGATCTATTGCTGAGTGAAGTAAGTCAGGCTATGAAAGAAAGATATTGTATGTATCCACTCAATATATACTGACTATCCACACTCTATGGTAGAGAGCGAAAAATTGGAGGACATAAAATCAGTGAAGGTACTTAACAAGAATAGGACAGTGTGGAATGAGGGGTGAAGAGAAGAGGATAGAGAAAGATAGCAAGAGAACAATAAAGAGGCAGGACGTTAGTGAGAAACAGATATGGCTTATTACCTGTTGATGATGACATGTATAGTATTCTCAACTGGATTGGTCTGAGAAGTATTTCATGATAGGTAAAGTCTTTTTACAAGCAAAATGAGAATAGTGATTGACTGT
>NW_006205141.1:143319-152678 GCF_000334495.1 Tupaia belangeri chinensis | reverse complement strand
GAAAAATATAGAAAAGATATTGAATGATGAAGTGGGGAGATTAATGTCTCTGTATTGACTGACATGCATGGCATTCTCTTTTGAAAAATGAATGTAATACACTGTAAAGTTCTATGTAATCCAATGTAATATAAAGAAGATTATGATGATAATAAAAATAAAAATAAAAAAAGACATAGTAATTAGTGTGAATTGACAGCCCTCAGAATGGGAAAATATTTTTGTAAACTATGGTTTAGATAAGTGACTGGTTACCAGAATACACAGGGAACTCAAACTGTTTCTCCAAAAAAAAAGATAATCAACCTGATTAAAAAATTTAAAAAATGACTTGAAAAACAACTCTCTAAGGAAGATATATGAATAGCCAAATGCATATGAATAAATGCTCAACATCTCTCATTATAAGTAACATGCAGGTCAAAACCACAATGAGATTCCATCTAACCCAAGTCAGAATGACTAAGATTAAAATCACAAAAAATGTTAAGGTCTGGCTGGGGTGTGATGAAAGGGGAACTCTCCACCACTGCTAGTGGGAATGTAAATTGGTCCAGCCACTGTGGATAACAATATGGAGATTCCTCAAATATCTACAAATAGAACTACCCTATGATCCAGCAATCCTACTCCTTGGTATCTATCCAAAGGACAGAAGAATCCTTAGTCACAAAAGTGCTTGCACATCGATGTTTACTGCAGCTCTATCCACGATTGCTAACACATGGAACCAACCCAAATGCCCATGGACAGAGGAATAGATTGAAAAGTGTGGCACATATACTGCATGGAATACTACACAACCATAAAAAGCAAGATCTTGGTTTTTGACAGAAAGTGCATGAATATGGAAGATTACTCCTAAGTGAAGCAAGCCAGGCTATGAAGGAGAGACATTGTATGTCTCCACTTAACATATACTGACTATCCTCACTCTATGGCTAAAACTGAATGACTAGAGGATATAGATGCTAAATGCTCAATGACTTCCAATACTATGTTAAATAGAAAATAGTAAGAGAGAATCTTCATTCTCTTCTGACTATATATGAAATGATGTAAATGTTCTCAGTTGGATATAATTTTTGCTGTGGACAAGTCATGTATGGCTTTTATTATGTTGAAATACATTGACATTTCTAATTCTAAATATAAATGTCTATAGTTTGATTTTTAAAATTAGACACAAGAATTTTATTTCTTTAAATAATTATTCATTTAATTTTATTATCATTATTTTTAAAGTTTTCTATAGTGCACATTTTCTCACTAGAGAAAAAGAGAGAAAAGTAACAAAGCAGGCCCCAGGTCTGGTATTCAAATCACTGTTAGTCATGTGGGAGTGCAGTGCCTTAACTACCACATCATCTGCTGGTCCTAGAAGTTTTATTTATTTTATTAAATAATTATTTAATTTTATTATCATTTAAATTTTCTATTGAACATGTAAGCTAATGAGAGAGAGAAAAAGAGAGAGAGAGAAATCTTCCAGTTCCAGAACTCAAATCTTTGTCAGTCATGTGGGAGTCCAGAGCCTTAAACACTAAACCATTGGCTCCCTAGACTTTTATTTTTAAAGTATAAGAGCCAAACTGTGGTATATTTGATAAGGTGGCTGGACCCCACATGGCCAACAGGCTGGTCTCTCTGTCTCTCTATCCACTGAGTGCACCACCTTCTGGCATTTAAAAAAGTGATTTAATATTATTTTTTTACATAAATCTAAACATAAAGATGTAACTTGGGTAATAAGAAGATTATTAGGAGCTACCAGCATTCATCAAAATTCACCAGTAAGATAATAGTGGGCAAAATATTTATGGTTTACATATCTGTTTAGGTACTTCAAGCCAGAATATATAAGTAACACCTAAAATTGTTCCAAAATGAATAGAAAAATACTAAATAGTTACTACACAAGAAAAGATAAGTAAACTGTTGGGGCAGGCTTGTGGCATGGTAGTTAAGATGCTGAACTCCCACATGGCAGACCACAGTTTGAGTCCTGAACCTGCTTGTCTGCTTTCTCAATTTCTTTTTCACTCTCTGTTCTCTGGTCAAATTAAAAAATAGTAATAAATAAATTAAATTAAATTAAATAAAGAATGCTCAAAAATAAGAGATAAGAAAATGTTAAAAAAAAAGAATTAACACTTTTGGCATCAGATAAATGATAATTAAAATCATGAGAGAACCAGCCATGATGGCAAATGTGATGAGATGCTATTGCATAATGTTTTAGCTGGATGGGGCCAGAGGTGGTATCACATGTCAATATAAACACTACATATCCATAAATATACACAATCCTGACTGATAAGAGGATCAGTTGAGTATCATGGCATAATGAGAAACTGTTGAGGGTACTTCTCTCCCTTTTATCTCTCCCTGTCATCTCTCCAATTTACAAATACATAAAAGAAAATTTGGGGAGGACCAGCAGATGGTGAAATGGCTGTCACTGGACTCCTATGTAGTCGATCATGGTTCGAGTCCCAGACCTGGTGGCTTAAGCTCATGCCAGGTGTGTGTGCATGCATGCCTAAGACCCCGAGAGGAGAAGGGAGAAGAAGGGGTTGTGGTGTGGCCATACCCCTTGGGGGATGATTTTTTGCTTTCTGTCTCTCTGTGTCTGTCTTTCTGGTGAGCACACATGCTCTGTAGCACAAACCTCTCCAAAAAAAAAAGAAAGAAAGAAAGAAAGAAAGATTTTTTTTTTTTTTAGAAATCATAAAATATTTCATACATATAATAGTTTTGCCAAGATTAAAAAGACAACAAGCCCATGTCTACCAATAATATGAAGCATTAGATTATTTATTTCAAGAGGGATTTCTTTTTTTTTTTTTTTTTTTTTTTTTGAGACACTTTTGCTATAGATCGTGTGTGCTTGCCAGAAAGACAGAGAAAGGCAGAAAGCAAGAAATCATCTCCCAAGGGGGATGGCCATGTTGCAATTCCTCCTCTCAGGATCTTGGACCCACATGCACATGCATCCAGAGTAAGTTTAAGTCACTGGGTCCAGGACTTGAACCTCGGTTAACTACATGGGAGTCCAGCAACATAGCCATTATGCCAACTGCTGGTCCTGGGATTTTATATTAAGACATCTTGAAAAGATGTTTGACAGTACCTACTAAAGTTGTTTACCTATGAAGTCTTTTACACACAGTCAGCCACAACATTATTGTGTGTATGTGCCCATCAAAGTAACATCCTTGTCTTTACACAGAATCAGGATCTGATATACCACCAGTGTGCAGGAAACTGATCAAATGCTCACCAACAGCGAATGAATTAAAAACCTCGGTGTCTTCTAAAATAAAAGCACACATCTCAATTTAAAAGTGGGAAAACTCTTCTAGCAAATACCCAAAAGAAAGTACAACAGTTTCTTGAAGAGATATTTACACTTTTATGTTCATGCATTATTTAAGATAGCTAAAATATTAAATCAACTTATGTGTTAAACAACTTCTGAATGAATAAATAAAGTATAAATAAATAAAGCACTGGAACATAATGAATTCTATTTGGGCATAACACATAAATTCTCTTACTATAGGTGGAATAAGCATAAGGAAATGGAGAGTGAGAAAGAGAGAAGAATAGCTCCCCACTTCATGGGATATAGTCATGCAACAATCTCTGCTCCTCCATTCATGGGGAATCTGGCTTCCCCCAAGACTGAGACCCAGGGCTGCCATGGAATAAAACTTTACTCTTAATAAATCATCCAGTCTACATTATTCAGTTATTAGGAAAAAGATAACACACTAAAACAGTTCTTTTACGTGTAACTTCAAAATATTTAATATTATTTAAATATTTTTCTATATTCTATTTCATATCTAGATCATATTTTAAAATATTTCAAAGTAGAATGGATTGTTACATTTCCAGTCATTTATGAAAATCTCTTATTATGGAAGGCCAAATATTAGATCTTGCACATGAGTAACTTCATCCATTTTGTTCCCTTACCCTTACATGGCTGTCTGCTTCGCTAACGTGGCTGTCTGCTTCTGTAAACCTGCCTGCTCTTTCCATGAGAAAATAGCTTGTGCTAGCCATATAGAAAACCGAATCCAGGGCAACATTCTGTACCTGTTACTGTCTTTGCTGATTAGCATAAAAGCTTTTTGTTTAATTGCTTCTTAACTAAGTAACTATCAATGACCAGACCCCTGGCTGGAGTCATGGAGACCATTAAACAAAGGTCTAGAGAGTGCCCTCAGAAATAATTAACCTGCTTGATTCAGCTTCTGTAACTGCTTGCATAGAAACCCCCGGTAACTGACCCCTCTATGAAAACACTACTCAAACTTCAGTCAGGGTTGCAGTTCTGACTATCGGCCCCCAAGCCTCAGTCTGTAGTCTCTGGCCTGCTTATAAAAACTCCCTCGAGACCAGCAGTTAGCATAATGACTATGTCGCTGGACTCCCACATAGTCAACAGTGATTCGAGTCCCAGACCCGGTGGCTTAAACTCACGACGGGCACTTGTGCGTGCGTGTCCAAGATCCCAAGAGGAGGAATGGAGGAGAAGGAATTGCGGCGTGGCCATCCCCTCGGGGGGTGATTTCTTGCTATCTCTCTCTCTCTGTCTGGCAAGCACACACAAAAAAGAAAAGAAAAAAAAGAAAAACTCCCTTTAACCTTAATTTGACTTTGGTGGTCATTTCTTTTTTTTCACTCTACAGCATTTGGAGGCCCCAGAGAGATCTGAGAACTTTGGAGTGGCGGAATAACATCCCAGTGTGGATATTCCCTACATCCTGTCCCAGATCTGAAGAGGGGTAAGGAAGGAAACATGGATCAGAAATTGTGGTGCCTGAATCTGGCAAGATTCTAGTTGGTTTGAGAGCTCTCTTGGTGAGACTTTAGGAGGGCTGAACAAAGAAAAAAGAGGTCCTAGGGCCCGAGAGCATGACAACACTTTGGGTCCTTGTTGGCAGTGATTGCTGGGTACACTGTCTTCGCTTTGCTTTGTCTTTGTCATTCTTGTCTTCATCAAAATGGGACAGGACCAGTCATTAATCTGCTTGTCTACATAGAGGATATCTAACATGAAAACAAATTCATGACAAGCTTTGTCTGCTTTTAGTTTTAGTGCTAACAGAGGATCTTTGACCTCAGAGTAACTCTCGGATGTTTACAGAGGGCCCCTGAAACATCCAAAAGGGAGATGTTAAACTGATCAGGCTTATTCTTTATGTGTTAGATAAAAATGAAAAACACTGTCATATTAAGTAATTCTAATTTTCTTGACATTGTATTTGAGCTATATATAGAAATATGTTATGTACTAGTATGTCTATACATGTACTGTGTTCCAAAATAATTTGAGATTCTCAGGAATTTATGATGGGATATTTATCAGTCATGTGGTAGGTTATTATGTTAGACTGTTATATGTAGCCAAATTTCTTTTTCGGGTATAAATTGTTGTCAAAGCATTAACTGTGGCTATAATCCTAATGATATATCCTTAAAAAAATTCACAGAGAGAGTGGAAAGAGAATGTACTCTTACAAGTACCAGTTTCTAAAAATCTAATCATTTACCTGGGCTAAATTTTCATTTTCTGTGGAAACTTATTGGTTTTCTAAACTTTTAAGCCAAAATTAACCAAAAAAAAATAAAAAAAAAAAAAAAAAGTTTGAGACAATTGCATGCTAATTAGCCAATGCAATACACCTGAGTTAAAAAGGTAAAATTGATATAAGGAAATATAACTCCAATATTAAGCATGGACTCATGGGAACATTGTTGCCTGCTTCTCTCTGAGTCCTCCTTATAATTCTTTTATTAAGTTAACATGCTTTAGTTATTCCTATTATTGGTTTTAAAATTTTATAGAATTGGGAGGGTCTGTTAGTAATATTGTTTAGTTTTGCCTTAAAAAAGTTGTTAAAACAAATTTTGTTGCTATTGTAGGTTGTTTGTACAGGTTTATATGCTACCAGTCAGTATATGTGGATCTATGTAATTCTATTTTTACAAGCTTAATAACTCCTCCAGAATGTATCAAACTGCCCAAGGTGGGATGGAAAATATAATCATGAACAGTTAATAAAAATTGGGGCTATGCATCAGAGACAAAATTTATAAACTCCTATCCAAGAACTTACTAGGGTAGAAATCTCAGGAAATGGGGTGAGACAAGTTAAGGCTAGAGTCCCTGGCTGCTTGCTCCCTCCCTGCCTTCTTGTCCTCCTTTTTCTCTTTAGTTAGGCCTCTTACCCACCAGCTTCTCCCTTTAGTTAAATGATCAAAAGGTCTAGCTAGAAAAACAAAATTTTAGATTAAGGCTACATTCTCCAGCTAGGGTTTTTATACAGTCAATATGACAGATGCCTTGTAAAACCTGTAAACTGGGCTCTGCCCTCTTGGCAGTACTCAGCAGCTCCTTGCATGATATATTGAAATTTAGTTTCACTTCTCAGTGTAGGAGCTCTTACAATTTAGAATAGATAGTCTTTTTAAAAAAAAAAAAAAGTTATCAGATAACTCAGAAAAATGTTATAACAAATTGCCAAGGCACCTTGACCTTTGATTTAATTCTCACTTAAACAGTACCCAACAGTCACTCATGATAATTCTGAATGCTGGGGACTTCTTTGAGGGAAGGATCTGAACACAGCCCAGATCAGCGTCTCTGCCTTGAGAAAAAAAAAAAAAAAAAAACTGTTTCCAATGTGAGCAGCCCAGGCACTAAACAATGCCCATGACTAGTATCCTCATGTTCCCCACTGGGGCCTTGTCCCCAAGTGTGGTGTTGGTCACTAGAGACAGAATGCACTGAGCTCTGAAGGGAGCTTTGGACTTCTGAAGTCCATGGTGGCCTTTGAAAGTGAGGATTGGTGGGGTCTAAAGCTCCAATGGGTCCCCTTGGACATATGACAATCTCACTGGACAAGCCTCAGGTAACCCTTAAGGTGAATAAGATTAATTTCTGTCTAAATCAGAGGTTAAGGCTATTTCTAAAGGTACAGTCATAAAAAATAATAATAAAGGAAAAAATAGTAGTAAAAAATGTTGACTATGTGACGAGAGAAATTATGAGACCTAGCTGAATTACAGACATCTGTACCAGCAAATAAAATTTCTTGTATCCACCCTAGACCCTGTCCTCCCATCTTCACCCTCCTACACTCAGAAGGAGGAAAAATTGGCCAATGAGCAGTGGGCTACAAGAGGACTCAAAGGATGGTTGCTGTTATTAGATGGCACATCAATAGTTCCAAGACCCTTGGATAAATCATCATAGATCAGATACACCAGATTACCCAACTGGGGAAAAGAAAGATTGTTAAACTGGTTAGAAAACAATACTTTATGCCTAATTTAGATAGATAGTCTTATGCACTCCATACTGGGAGTAATTTTCCCATTATGAAATTATGTTTGAAAGACTTTAACCTCCCCTCCTGATATTGAAAATTAAAATTAAAATTCATAACTATACTCAGGCTTTCACAGGCCCTTGACTCAAATCAGAAGGCCATTCATTACAGCATTCTGGACACTCTGCCTGTCCCCACCTCAGACCTGTCCATCCATTCCAACCAGGAGACTCTACGTGGGTCAAGAAATCCAGGGACTGACCCAACCTACAAGGGACCCTACACTGTCACTTTATCATTTCAACTTCTGTCAAGGGCAATGACATCCTTGTCTGGCTGTACCACTCTCGATTCCCAGTATCCTCTGAAGTTAAGAGTGTCTCATGTGTCCTGATCATCCTCCTGGTTACCCAATTTATAGAAAGGACAGAGGGAACTGACTTGTCATGGGAAATATGAAACAGGAGAGAACTAAGTAATGCAAACATCTCCTGGGGATGAGGAGTGCCACTCCTCTGAGGGTAATTGATCTCTCTTCTCTTGGTCTCCCTGGCTCATCACCCTCATCTCTGCCACTGTAGGTCCTGCCCTGCTCCTCTTCCTTGCCTTTCTCTTTGGCCCTTGTGTCCTCCATTTTCTCATTAACTTTGTCTAGGACCAGACCCAATCTGTCAAACTCATAGTTCTCCACTCCCACTATGAGTCACTCCCCTTCTCTGAATCAATTATTTGATTCCCCAAATCAGAAGTGGGGAATGTGGAAAGCCACATATTAGATCTGGCAAATGAGCAATGGTTTGCCCATTTTGTTCTTACCCTTACATGCCTGTCTCCTTCTCTAACATGGCTGTCTGCTTCTGTAAACCTGCTTACTTACTCTTCCCATGAGAAAATAGCTGGTGCTAGGCATACAGGAAACTGAATCTGGGGCAACATCCTGTACCTGTTACTGTCTTTTCTAACTAGCATGAAACCCTTTTGTTCAGCTGCTCCTTAGCAAAGTAACTATCAATCACCAGACCCCTGCCCAGAGTCATGGAGACCATTAAACAAAGGTCTAGAGAGTGCCCTCAGAAATAATTAACCTGCTTCATTCAGCTTCTATACCTGCTTGCATAGAAATCCCCTGCTAACTGACCCCCTATAAAAAGACTTAAACTTCAGTCCAGGTTGCAGTTCTGACTCTCAGCCCCCTAGTCTTCGTCTGTAGTCACTGGCCAGTTTATAAAGACTTCCTTTAAGCTTAATCTGACTTTAGTGGCCATTCATTTGGTTACACTCTACAACATTATATCTTGATTGGGTGATAATTACAAGATTATGTAAATTTTCAGTCTTATAAAACTGTACATGGGAACTTCCAGTAAGAATTTTTTTTCAGAATTAAAAAAAAATTTGTTATGGGGCAGAGAAAGAGAGGAAGAGAGATAGAAAGAGAATGTCAAAAATCACCCCCAGAAGGAATGACTATGTCACAATTCGTTCTCCCCCAATTTTCTCAGGATTTTGGGCAAGCACGTACAAGCACCTGCTGTGTTTTTGAAGCTGTCTGGTCTATTATCCAAACTGTGTTGATGACCATGTGGGACCCAAACATCTTAATCACCATGCCAACTGGTTATACTAGGACCTTTTTCATCTATTGTAATATGTTAAGTAACACTTACTTTACCAGCTATGTCTTTATTTGTTATCTTTATATTATTTAAATAGAATGCAATAGAGTTAATTTTAGTTTCTTAATAACAAGAAAACTTTCCATAGTGATTATTTTTCACTGAGTGAACCATATCTATGTTCTCACTGGCTTTATATACATAGTAGGTCCTAATCTTATGAGGGGGTTGTCCACCTGATCACAGCTTAGGGCTTAGAGTAACTAATGTGAGGAAAACATAATTGATAGAATAAGAGTGTTATATAACAGCTATTGAAGGAAACAGTGTTTTACTAGATAAAAAGGAAAGCAACTAAATGGGGTATGGAAAGGACTGACACATTCTGAATTTT
>NW_006205141.1:131992-143288 GCF_000334495.1 Tupaia belangeri chinensis | reverse complement strand
GTGTGACAAAGAAGTTGTAACAGTGATGGGGAAAGATCTGACAGCATGAAAGAGGAAAAGAATGGTAGAAAGAGGGTTAGGTGGACAATTGTGCCTGGTACCACCTAACAACAATTTTTGGATTTAATTTATGAATACTGATTTCCCAGAGCTCAATGCTTCATGTGTAGCTGACTCCACCCCAGGTTCAAGGTGACTCTAACTTTTCAGTGTGTTTTGAGGTGAATAGACCTAGCCCATTTCTTCCAATATTCTTTGTCATAAGTTACTTAATGGCCTTCTCTGGATCAACAGAATCTAGATGCAGGAGACTTTATTAAAACAGAAGTTGGACTGTGAGGTTTACAAAAAAATGCTAGATTATGCTGTCAGACTTGGAGGTCTGGAAAGTAAGGCTGTGGAAAGGCAAAGTAGAGGAGTGTCATAAAGGGATGAAGCAACTAAGAGGAAAACATAGCAGGGATGAGTATGGTAATGGGTAGAAAAACATGACCTCTTTCCATCTATGCCGAGATGTAATTGATCCCTCCTCTCCATGTCTGTGAATAAATAGGATACACTGTGTGGGAATAAGCTTTAGTGAACTATTACACTATATGGTGACCATGGTTAATGATAATGTGCTGATCTAAAAGAAGACATTTTTAGCATTGTCATAAAAAAATACTGAGGTTACAAATATATTAACCAACTTTGATTTTATCATTCTGTAATGTATACATAAATTAAAATATTATATTCTAGTAATAATAAACATTAAAGTTGAAATACATAAACAAAATTAAAGCACTATACAAAAATCAATAAAACAAAAATCTGGTCTTTTGAGAGGATAAACAAAATTGACAAATCATTATCCACAGTAATTAAAAAAAAACAGAGAAAGAATAGGTAAATAAGATCACCAACAAAGCTGCTACCATTTATCATTTTTATACATATATCATGAGAAAACACCATGAACAACTAAACAGTAAAAACTACAATACCAGGGAACTAGCAGTTAGCGTAATGGCTATGTCGCTGGATTCCCACGTAGTCTACCGCGGTTTGCATCCCGGACCCGGTGGCTTAAAACTCACGCCAGGCGTGCCCAAGATCCCGAGAGGAGAATGGAGGAGAAGGGATTGTGGCGTGGCTATGCCCCCTGGCGGGTGCTTTCTCACTTTCTGTCTCTATGTCTCTCTCTGTCTGGCGAGTGCACACACCCTATAGCAAAAACCTCTCAAAAAACCCCACAAAACTACAAAACCAAGACAACATGGACAAATTTCTGGACACATACATGTTACCTAGATTGTACTAGGAATAAACAGAAAATCTTAATAGACAAATGACAAGCAAAAAGATTGAAACAGTGATCTAAATACTCTCCTAACAAGGACAAGTTCAGGTCCCAATGCTTTCACTTCTAAATTGTATAAAACTTACAAACAAGAAATAGTTAAAATTTTCTTCAAATTAGCTATTTACCTCTAATTATATCTTTATTTTATAAATTGTTTATTACATTTAATCACTGTACATCTTTATAGCATAGAAAATGAGTTGCCCCAGCATGAATACACTGTATATTAGTCTAGTCAAAGATATTGCTACATTGTTCTATATTTATTGAGAGAATTGTTTCTTGTAATTGTCTTTATCTTATTCCATTAGGTAATTCATACAGTTTACAATGTTCTGGCCTATGATGTGGTTCTGATGGATTGTTCATTAAATTTTTTGTTTTCAGAATCATAATCAGGGAATCATTTGGTATTGTGAGGGATAGAAAAGCCTCCATCCATTGCTCACTTCAGAGCCCCCAAAACTTTATTGGTATTGGGAGTTCTGGTTAGGCCTGCATCCAAATAGCAGGTGAAAATACCACGTTGACATCTGATGACCCAGAAGAAAGTCCAGGCAGCCCAAAAGAAAGCAAGCTTACTCAGTGCTCAGGAGTAGACTTCTGAAAGCTAAACCAAACAATTTATGATGGTATTCCAGATTTCCAGATTAATACAATAAATTTAACAACAAAGACAAAAAAAAGATAAAAAGATATTGCTAAACACATTATCCTCAACCAAAAAAATTCCATTTATGTGTCCATTAAATGTTTTGCCTTTTCCCCCTTGATTCTATCTTTCTCATCCTCAATTACCCACTCTCTTCTGACACTATCTTTTGTATCCACATTTGCTCTCCATGCATTTATATCTTTTAATTTTTCAGTTTCTTCCATAGATTGTAGACAATCAGTATACATAAAGAGGGGACATACAATGCCTCTCATTCATAGTCTGGTTTGCTTCATTTAGTATTAAATCTTTCATAATCATCCACTTTCTCTGAAAAGCAAGGGACTCATTGTTTTATATGGTTCAGTACTATTCCATACTATATATATGAACTTTTATTTTTATCAATTCATCTGTTCTTGGTCATTTGAGCTGATTCCATATTTTAGCATTTGTGAATAATTCCACAATAGGCAAAGAAGTGCAAGTCTTTTTCCAGCTGAATTTACTCCTATCCTTTGGATAGATAACTAAGAATGTATTTGCAGGTTTTGAAGAAACTCCATATTGTTCTCCAAAGTGGCTATTCTAATACCCATCCTGACTGGAGTTAGGTGGAATCGCATTGTAGTTTTGAATTGCATCTCCATTATGATAAGGAATGTTGAGCATTTTTCATAATCCTTTAGGATGTTTGTAAAGCTTTCTTGGAGAATTGTCTGTTCAGCTCATTTTCCCATGTTTTAATTGGATTAATGATGACGATGATAATAATAATGATGATTTTTTTTTTTTTGGAGAGGTTTTCGCTATAGGGCGCATGCGCTCACCAGACAGACAGAGAGAGACACAGAGACAGAAAGAGAGAAATCACCCCCCAGGGGGGATGGTCACGCCACAATCCCTTCTCCTCCATTCCCCTCTTGGGATCTTGGGCATGCATGCACATGCACCTGGCGTGAGTTTTAAGCTACCGGGTCTGGGACGCGAACCACGGTCAACAATGTGGGAGTCCAGCGACATAGCCATTAGGCTAACTGCTGGTTCCCATGATGATGATTTTTTAATAAGCTGCTTGAGTTCCCTGTATATTCTGGTTTATCAGTCCCTTATCCGAGGCATAGTTTGCAAATATATTCTATTCTGTGGGCTGTCTTCTCACTCTAATTATTGTTTCTTTTGTTCTGTGGAAGCTTTTTAACTTGATGTAATCCAACTTGTCTATTTTTAGGATTATTGTCTGTCCTTTGGAGATCTTGTTTAAGAAGTCTTTGCCTACTCAATGTCTCCCAGATTTCCCCCATGTATTCCACCATTAATTTTATACTTTTAAGTTTTATGCTTAGATATTTGAGCCATTTTGAGTTGGTTTTAGTTAATAATGAGAAATAGCAATCCAGTTTCAGTTTTCTGCAGGTGGATTCCCAGGTTTTCAAACACCATTTGGTAAAGAGGTTTATTTTTTCTTTTCTTTAAATTTATTCTTTTCTTCCCCTCTCAATTCTCTTGTGCCCTTTGTCAAAAATCATCTAGCTGTATGTTTTGGTGTTTATTTCTGAGGTCTCTAGTCTGTTTTTGAACCAATATTGTGCTGATTTGATGATCACAGATTCGTAATATATTATGGGGTCTGAAAGTGAGATGGCTTCTACTTTATTTATGTTTTGCACAGTAGTATTTTGGTGATACAGAGACATTTATGACTCCAGACAACTTTAATGATTCTTTTTTCTAATTCCTTGAAGAATATCACTGCTATGCTGATGAGGACTGCATTAACCTGTAAATATATTTGTGTAAAACTGGCATTTTGATTACATTAATACTTCCAAACCAGAACATGGAATATCCTCTCACATTTTTGTATCATTTTCAATTTTTTAAAATTTTATGTTCTTTTTTATCATAATCTTGTTTATATGACATTGAACCACATATAACTTTACAATATATTACATTTCTTTTCCCATAAGGAATACCATGTATATCAATCAAGATAAAGACATTACTATCTACATCATCATCATCAAATATCTTTTTCTGGCAAGATTATCTTTCATATGGAAAGAAAGAATAACAACATTCTCAGATAAACAAGACCTGAAATAATTTGTCAATAGCAGACCCACTCTTCAAGAAGTTTTGAAAGGAGTGCTCTACCAGGAAAACTAAAGACACAAAGAAATAAGGGAACAAAAGGCAACCAAGAAAATTACCAATTTAATGCTAGGGAGAAGAAATATTAATAATAACATTGAATGTTAACTTCCAGGATTTAAACGGAAAGATTGGACCACGGTAACCCTGCATATTCAACAGAAGAGTTTGAACATAAGACTGAATGGGTGAAATAGAATTTTATGACTTTTGAGTGGAATATTACTGTTTTTTTTTTTAGTATGCTTTGTTTTCCCAATTTAAACATGTTACTTTCTCTTGAGTTGTTGATAGGTTCAGGATTCGTTAAAATGTTTTTTCTTCTTTGTTTCCTTAAATGGAAACATAAACTCTTCTTCCTTCATAACCCCTCTGGAATTGGAAAATATTCAAGAGTATTCTTATTTTGTGGCAGAAGTGTTATTTGCACAAGTTCAATAATGCTTGTTGCATTGAATCAGAAATTCTATTCTCATTATTGAACAGGGCTTTGACTGGAATGTCATATTTGAAGATTAATCAGAAAACTATGGAACTAAGGTGGATCTCAAGTAACAGAAGCTCTTAGAAAGATGGCCTGACACCATAAATAGTTATTCCTGGCAGAGAGGTTTAGAAAAGATATATGAAAGAATTTATAACATAAAATAACATTGACTTTTCCAGCCCAGCACTATAATCAGTATAGACTGCAAAAGAGCAACCCCACCAGAGGATTATCTTGAGGAAGACTTTGAAGGAAGAAAAAGACTGATCTTTGCTAGCAGATGTTAAATCACACAGCACTTGGTAGGCAGGACTGAATTGAGAAGGTTTATGTGTGACTTGTATGCTGGGCATTTGCTTTTCAACAGTTTGAGTAGTTGACATGTAAATATTTTCTCAAAAATATTTAAAACTCTACTGTCTCTATTGTCATAGAGTCACAAACAAAATTATAGAAAAATATAAGAAATATTTTGAACATTATCATTAAAGTTTATTATTTTAAAATTTTGAAAGTTGTTTATTAACTGTCAAAACTATGGAGTATGAGTAAAATTTTTTGATATGTAAAGTAAATGTTTGTGAAAATGTAAAAATAAATAAATTTAAAAATAGCTTTTCATCATTTTTTCCAGATTGTTATTATTATTCTCATTCTTTTAAATGTTCAATTACTACATAACATTTAGCTTATAAAAAGAATTGCTTTTCATAGTTTTCTTTGTAGAGGTCTTTGACTTCTCTGGTTATGGTTATTCCTAGGTATATTTGTGTGGCTATTATTAATGGAATTGCTTTCTTCAGTTTTACCCCAGGCGGTTCACTGTTGGTTCATAGAAATGTTATAGATTTTTTTTATGATAATTTTGTATCCTGCCACTTTACTGTATTCATTTATTACATCCAGGAATTCTATTGTGGATTCTTCTGGTTTTTCTGTGTATATAAAAATGTAATCTGCAGCTAGAAATAACTTCACTTCTTTTTTTACTATTTGGATGTCCTTTATTTTATTGACTGACTGCATTGGCTAGGACTTCCAGTACTATATTGAAAAGGACCAAAGAAAGTGGGCAGCCTTATCTTGTTATACTTTTCAGTAAAATGTTTTCCATTTCCCACATTCAGAATTATATTATCTGTGCATTTTGTCATGTAAGGTGTTTATTACATAGAGAAACGTCCCCTCTATGCTGATTTTGCTGAGAGTCTTAATCATGAAGGGGTGTATTTTATTAAATTCCTTTTTCTGCATCAACCAATAAGATCTTGATTTTTATCTTTTATTCTGTTAATACAAAGTATTACATTTATTGTTTTGCATGTTTTAAATGACATGTGTAACAATCAAATTAAACCAACATGGTTGTAGTGTACAATCTTTTTAACATGTCATTGGATAAGATTTCTTAGTATCTTGTTTAGAATTTTTACATCAGTGTTTATTAAGAATATTGGTCTGTAGTTTTGTTTTGTTTTGTTTTTATGTTGCCCTTGACAGTTTTGTGAATCAGGATGATGGAGGCTTTAGAGATGTGGGTGGGTTTCTGTGGAGCGCCCCCGCCCATCGCCTACAGCGCTCATCTTAAAGATGGCACCTAGCGGAAGCTCACTAAGCACAAACCCTAATGGCAGGATGACAGCATAGACACTGCACTCAGGGTCCCTGAAAGGGTCGCCCTGAGGAGGGCATGACCAGCTGCATATGGGTCGACACCGCTATTTCCCATCCCCAATAAATCGGTGTCGGACAGGTGGGCAGTCGGCTCGATGCCCTAGAGCATAGAACAGTTTGCCTAACATGGTCCTCAAACATCTGGGGGCTGAGTCCTCTACCCTCTCCTGCTTTAAAAACAAAAAAAGGGGGAACTGTGGAGCGCCCCCGCCCATCGCCTACAGAGCTCATCTTAAAGATGGCACCTAGCGGAAGCTCACTAAGCTCACTAAGTTGTTTACAACTTCGAGGAAGTGGTGCGCGAGGAGCGTGGAGAGCACGGGAACATCACATGCAGCCAATCCCTACCCGAGAACTGATTTCCGCACACGTGGACAACGTCCCGATTGGCCAGGGGCCCTTTATAAGGTCCTAGGGTTGGGGAGGAAGAGAAGAACTTCTGTAACATAGCCTGGGGAAATAAAGTGCTGTAGAGAAGACCGTCTCCGGAGTCGTCTGTTGCGCGGCAGGTTTCCATGCTATTGGGTCTTTGAAAATACTTTGGGAGGCACAATGAGGCATCGTGGTTAAGGTGCTGAAGTCCCACATGGCTGGTTCAAGTCCTGGACCTGGTGGTCTACTGTCTCACTTTCTCTTTTTCTTAAGTCTCAGACCTGGTGGTTTTCTCTCACTCTCTCTCTCTCTTTCTCGTGCATATGGCAAATTAAAATGTGTATAATATTCCCAACTGGACTGGTGTAAAATGTATTCATGTTGGAACATTCACTTTATAAGCAAAATGACAATTAATGGTTGAATATACAAAAGAAAGAAATAAAATTATAAACAAATAAAATTAACTTGAAATTATAATTCTAATAAATAAAATTAATGATTATTTTTAAAGAAATAGTTTAAGTAGAAGGGGTTTAGCTTTCTTAAGAAAAGTTTTGTAGAATTCAGAAGTGAAGTTGTTGAGATCTGGATTTTTCTTCATTGGGAGACTATTACTGCTTCAATATTATGCTTGCTATTGTTCTATTTATGTTTTCTATGTCTTCATGATTTTTAATCTTGGTAGACTATATTTGTCCAGAAACTTGTCCATCTCATTCAAGTTTCCTTGTTTGTTGGCGTGTAATCACACATAATATTCTCTCATGTCTCTCTGTAATGCCTGTTGTGATATTGTCTGTTTCATTGCTGATTTGATACATGTGGTTTCTTTCTCTGTTCTTATTAGTCTGGCTGACAGTGTGTCCATTTTGATTATATTCTTAAACAACCAGCTTTTACTTTTATTTATTTTCTGTATTGACTTTAATTCTCTATTTCATTATTTATGCTCTAATCTTTATTCTTTCTTTTCTACTAGTATTTTTTGATATTTATATTAATTTTCCAGTTCCTCGAGGTATGTTCGGTTGTCTATTTGCTACCTTTCAAATTTTACTTTTAAGCCCTAATTGTTATGAACTTCTCTCTTTTGTCTGCTTTTGCTGTGTCCCATATGTTATGAAACTGTTGTGCTCATTATCATTGGTTTCAATGTATCTTTTAATTTCAGTCTTAATTTCTTCAGTGGTTACAAAGTCATTCAGGTGTAGGTTGTATAATTCTCAATGTGTTTGTGTGTATTTTTGAGGTTTATTTTTGCATTTAATTTTGTTATTTCTATCATGGAGAGAAAATATGTTGGATATTCTTTCTGTACCTTTGAATTTATAAAGGCTTATTTTGTGTCTTACCGATGTCTGGCAAATCCATTCAATTTACAGTATCATTTAAATAATGTATTTCTTTGCTTATTTATTTATTTATTTGTCTACATGATCTGTTCAGAGGAAATAGTTGGATGTTGAGATCTACAATAATTACTGTGTTCAGTCTATCTCTCCTTTAGATGAAGCAGTCTTTATTTCACATATTTTCGAGCTCCAGTATTGGGTGCATAACTATTCACACATGTTATACCCTCTTGGTAAATTAACCCATTAGCCCTCTTAGTACTATACGATGTCCTTTTCTGTCACTTCTTACAACATTTGTCTTAAAGCCAGTTTTGTCTGATATAAGTATTATGATTACAGTTTTCTTTGTTTGTTTGTGTTGATTACCATTTGCTTGGAGGATCTTTTTACAGCCATTCCCTTTCAGAATATGTATGTCTTTATTCATGAGGCACATTTTTAAATGCACTGTTTATTTATTTTTTTCTTTTGGACAGGTCTTTACTATAGGGAGTGTGTGCTTGCCAGAAAACAGAGAGAGAAAGAAAGTGAGAAATTACCCTGCAGAGGGAATGGACACACTGCAATCCCTTCTCCTCCATTCTCTTCTTGGGACCTTGGGCACACATGCACATGTGCCTAGTGTAAGTTTAAGCCACTGGGCCCAGGACTCAGATCATGGGATTCCAGCAACTTAGCATTTATGTCAACTACTTGTCCCTGCAGTTGTAAGTTGTTTAGCTGTAAGAAAAACAGTTTTAGTTTTAATAGATCAAAATCAATAAATGTTAAGAGAAACTTGCTTAAAACTTAGAGACAGAAAAAAGGTTAGGATTCAGTTCAAATAGGAGATAGATGAACTTATCCACAGTCCAAGAGAAGACAAAAATCCTTAAATATGGAAATCAAAGCATAGAAGAAAATAAGTAAAGTTTTAGTCTAAAGTCAAAAAATTCTATTTTACTAGTTCACTCTCATGTATTTAATCTCTCTTCTCTTGAATTTACAGTGTCACTCTGGTCTTTCCTTTCCATTTAAACTCTGAAAGTTAACATTCAACTCTGGACTTGTCCCTACCATTAGGCTGGCCATTCTCTTGTTTGTTTTTTGTACACTTATTTCTGTGTGTCTGACTTCAGTTTTCCTGGTACAGCACTCCCTCCCTTCAGCACTTGGAGAGCTGGTCTGGTGTTGGCAAATTCTTTCAGGTTTTGTTTATCTGAGAATGTTTTTGTCTCTTTTTCCCATTTGAAAGATAATCTTGCTGGGTATAGTATTCTTGGCTGAAATTGTTTTCACTTAACACTCTGAATATATTTTCCCATTCTTTCCTTGCTTGCATTGTTTCCAATGAGAGGTCTGATGTTAGCCTGATGGGATATCCTTTGAAGGTAACTTGATGTTTCTCCCTTGCCAAATTTAGTATCTTATCTCTATCTGTGGTTTTGGTCAATCTGGCTATTATGTGCCTTGAAGATCTTCTTGGGTTGATTCTATGTGGTGTCCTTTGAATTTCTTGGGCCTGGATGTTTGAATGCCTCTCTCTAGGTTTGGAAAGTTTTCTTCCAGGATTTCATGAAATAGATGATCAATGCCCTTATTAGTTTCTTCACCTTCAGGGATACTAATGATCAGGATGTTTGGGTATTTAATGGTATCTAGTATTACTCATATGTTATTCTTTTTTGCTGGTTATTTTCTCAGTGTTTTTGGTGACTTTTTCTAGGTCAGAGGTTCTACCTTCTACACTTGAGATTCGATCTGCACGATCTAATCTAATTTTTTTTTTTTTACTTTACAAATGGTTTTATTTCTTGTGCAAATAATGGACCAGTGTTCTACCCATAAATTCTCTTTTCCCAAAACAATTTGGAGGTTTTTTTTTTTTTTTTTCCAAAATGAAAACCACACCAAAAAATTTAAAAGATACTGGAATTCCTCTGTTTCTACATCATAGCTAGGCTAGAAACATAAAGGTTATCTGGTATACCAGGGATCACAAGTTACGAGAGAGTACTGTCAAAGTGGAAATTATACAGTCTAGCCACGATCTAATCTAATTTTAATACTTTCAAAGGAGGTTTTGATGTCCTGTACTACAACTTTTATCTCTAACACTTCCATTTTATTCTTTTTTATGATGGTATCTCCTCTTTCAGATCGTGCAAGAACTTCCTCACCTCCTGAAATACATTGTCTCTTTTCCTGGAGTTCATTGTCTCCTTCTCTTGTGTCTCTGTTAGCTTTGTCACTATGAATATCTTATATTTCCATGAGCTATCTTGTATTGTGTGGTTCTTGGCTAGATCTGGGGGACAGGAGGATGAAGTCTGGGCAGAAGATCTTTGTTGATCCTAATCCCCAAATGGGGCACTCAGAACCTGATAAGGCACAATTCTTGTAGGCAACATACAAGGGACTTTTTTTATTAATAAATCCACACAACTAGTTTATGTCTTTTAATTGAAGAATTTAATTCATTAACATTCAATATTATGATCCATATTTGTGGACATCTTTCTTCCCCTTTTGTATCCATTTTCTTCATTGTTTTGTTCTCTTATTTATGTTTGTTTCTCTTTGGTTTTCCTAAAATACTACTCCCTTTAGTACTTCTTGGGTTTTTTTTTTTTTTTTGAGAGGATTTTGCTATAGGGCACATACGCTCGCCAGACAGAGAGAGACAGAAAGAAAGAAAGTGAAAAATCACCCCCTAGGGGGGATGGCCATGCCACAATCCCTTCTTCTCCATTCTCCTCTCAGGATCTTGGGCACGCATGCACGCACATGTGTCCAGCATGAGTTTAACCACCAGGTCTGGGACTCGAGCCACGGTTGACTACATGGCAGTCCAGTGACATAGCCATTACACTAACTGCTGGTCCCACTTTAGTACTTCTTGAAGAGCTGGTCTAGTGTTGGTGAATTCTTTTAGTTTTTGGTTATCTGCAAATGATTTTATTTGTTCTTCCCATATAAAGTAAAAACTTGTCAGGCATTGTATTGTTGGTTGAAATTGTTTTTCTTCTAGTGTTTTGAATATATTTTCCATTCTTTTTTTCCTTGCATTATTTCTCTTAAGAAGTCCAATGTTGGGGAACCAGCAGTTAGCGTAATGGCTATGTCGCTGGACTCCCACGTAGTCGACCACGGTTCGTGTCCTGGACCCGGTGGCTTAAAACTCATGCCGGGCGCGTGTGTGTGCGTGCCCAAGATCCCGAGAGGAGAATGGAGGAGAAGGGATTGCGGCGTGACCATCCCACCTG
>NW_006205141.1:110623-131945 GCF_000334495.1 Tupaia belangeri chinensis | reverse complement strand
AGAGAGACATAGAGACAGAAAGCGAGAAATCACCCCCCAGGGGGGATGGTCACGCCACAATCCCTTCTCCTCCATTCTCCTCTTGGAATCTTGGGCACGCATGCACACACACCCAGCGTGAGTTTTAAGCCACCGGGTCCGGGACGTGAACCACTGTCGACTACGTGGGAGTCCAGCAACATAGACATTATGCTAACTGCTGGTTCCCTAAAACAGTAACTTTTAAAAGTAACTTAATGGTTCTCTTGTACCATTTTTGAATTTTATTTTTGTCCTTGCTTTTTTTTTGGTGGTGGGGGGGAGAGATTTTCGCTATAGGGCGCGTGGGCTCGCCAGACAGACAGAAAGAAACATACAGACAGAAAGCGAGAAATCGCCCTGCAGGGGGGATGGTCACACCGCAATCCCTTCTCCTCCATTCTCCTCTCGGGATCTTGGGCATGCACACACACGCGCCCGGTGTGAGTTTTAAGCCACCGGATCCAGGACGCGAACCACGGTCGTCTACATGGGAGTCCAAAGACATAGCCATTATACTAACTGCTGGTTCCCTGTCCTTGCTTTTTAACAGCCTGATATTATGGTTCATGGGGAGGATCTTCTTATGTTAATTCTATTTGGGATTCTTTGTATTTCCTGGGTCTGGATGTGACTGTTTCTCTAGGTTTGGAAAGTTTTCCTCAAGTATTTTCTGTGATAGATTTCTATGCCCTAAGTAGATTTCTTACCTTCTGAAATGCCATTTATTCAGATATTTGGGGATTTAATGGTGTCTTGTAGTTCTTATATGTTATCCTCATTTTGGGGAAAGGGATTTCTTAATTGTTTTTGGTGGTTTTGTTTAGGTCAGAAGTTTTGTTTTCTAGATAAGAGATTCTATTTTCTGAATTGTCTAATCTGCTATTAATACTTTTGAAGGAATTTTTTATTAATTTATTTTCCATTTCATTTTCTTTTACACATTCAATCACATTATTATTTGTCTTACAAAATGGATATTTCAACAGGTAAACATCTCTCCCCCACACAGTTGACAAAACCACAAAAAATCTTCAACAGACAATAACACACTTCCCTCTGACCTCAATACTTTGGAGAGTTTTTGATTTCTTGTATTACTGTCTTCATTTCTAGAAGTTCTTTCTTATTTTTTTTTAATAATATCTATCACCTTGAAGTAATAAAAAGACTTCCTCATCTCCTAGTGATGGCTATTTATTTTCTCTTGCATCTCATTTAGTTTTGCCAGCATGAATATTCTGAATTATTTTTCTGACATTTATGCAGTATCTATCATGTTGTCTGTCCTAGATGAGGAGAAGCTGCTTTTCCTAACAAAGAAATATTTTCTTATTTTTTATTTTTATTTTTTGTGCCTCTGTGCTGATTTTTAGTCATCTGATGATGTACATGGTCCTTCCTAATTAGAACAACTATTCTTTCTAGATGTGTTCTCAAATTATTTGTAAAGACCCAAAGGACGTAATTCATCCAAATTCATTTCATAAAGCCTACATCATCTTGATATTAAAAGCAGAGAATGACATAATGAAAAATGCTAACTAAAAATCAATATTCCTTATGGATAAAGATACAAAAATTCCCAACAAGATACTAGCAAGTTGAATCCAGCAGGACATTTAAACTGTTATACACCATAACCAGGAAGACTTTATCCTATGGATATAAGGATGGTTCAACATATGCAAAACAATAAGCCCAATGCATCACATTTACAAAAGAAGAGATAAAAACCATATAAGCATATCAATTGATACAGAAAAAGTATTTGATAAGATACATCTCTTCATGATTAAAACTTTCAGAAAAATAAGTATAGAAGGAACAATTCTCAACATAATGAAAGCAATATATTACAACCCATTGACAATATGATACTGAATGGGGAAACACTGAATGCCTTGTCACTGAAAAGTGAAACAAGACCAAACTACCCACTTTCTCCATTCATTTCCAACACAGTTCTGGTAATCCTAGTCAATAAATTCAGATAGAATAAAGTGAAAGGCATTCGAGTGTGGACATATAAAATATATTGAGTGACGACAAACAGTACCTCTTTCAGTCTGGATTGTTTCACTAGTAGTCAATATATATTTGGCCATTTTCTATCAAATTCCAGGGTTCTGTTTTTTATAGCTGAGTATAGTCCCATAGCATATATTTGTCACATTTTAAAAATCAGTTCATCTGTTCATGTATATTTGGGTTAGCTCTGTGTCTAAACAATTGCAAATAATGTCATGATAAATATCGATGAACAGGTTTGTTTTATTGAGTATATTCCTCTCTTTTGTGTAGATAGCCAGGAGTAGAATTGCTAGAACATATGATAGTTTTATTTTTAGGTCTTTGAGGAAGATCTGTATTGTTTTCCACAGTGGTTGTGCTAAGTTACATCCCCAACAACAGTGTAGGAGAGTCCCTTTTTCAAGTCTCTCCAGCACTTGTAATTCTTTATTTTTTTAATCTTATTCATTCTGACTGAGGTTAGATGGTATATTATTGTAGTATCGATTTTCATATCCTTTATAGTAAGGGATGTTGAACAATTTTTCATATGCTTTTAGGCTGTTCATATATCTTTCTACTTTTATTTTATTTTATACATTCAATCACATGTGCTACTTAGTTTGTAAAGTGAATGTTTCAACAGAAATACATTTTTCACCAGTCCAGTGGGGATGCTTTACACATTATCATGAACAGGTAATAATCCATTTCTTTGTCTCCTAAATATCTTGTCTCTCTACTTTTTCCCTTAATGTCCTCCTCAGACTCTCCTTCTTCTCCTACCCTCTTCTCACATTGTATCTGGTATCTATAATCATTTTCTATGTTTCTATATCTTCTAGTCATTAAGTTTTGGCTATCAAGGGCAGACAGTCATTATATATTAAGTAGAGATATACAATGTCTCTCCTTCATAGCCTGGCTTGCTTCACACAGCAGTAAATCTTCCATATTCATCCACTTTCTGTCAAAATCCCCCTTCTGTCCAAAACCAGGGGCTTTTTTTTTTTTTTTTTTTTTTTTTTTTTTTGCCTGAGTAGTATTTCATAGAGTATATGTGCCACAATTTTTCACTCCATTCTTAGAGAGTTATCTGTTCAGCTCATTTTTTTTTTCCATTTTTTAACTAGATTTTTTTTTGTTGTATTGTGTCATTTTGTTTTTCCAGGTAAGCTTCTTGAGTTCCCTGTATACTCTGGCTATTAATGTCTTAGTTGAGGCATAGTTTGCAAATATATTCTTCCATTTCATGGGTTGTAGATTAGCTCTAACAAGTGGGGTTTTGTTCTTTGTTTTCTTTTTCTTGTTCTTGTTGTTTTGCTGTGCAAAGTTTTTAACCTGATGAAATTCCACTTGTCTAATTTTTAGAATTATTGAGTATTCTTTGGGGATCTTAAGTCTTTGCCTACTCCCATGTCTCCAAGAGTTTCCCAAATGCTATTAACCGATAGTGTTATAGTTTAAGGAATTAGGTTTAGATCATAGACTTATGTTGAGTTGATCTGTGTTAGCAGTAAGAGATAGGGGTCTAGTTTCATCTTTCTGCAGCTAAATACCCAGTTTTCCAGCACTAATTGCTAAAGACATTTTTCTCTACCCCACTAAATTTTCTAGTGTCTTTTGTCAAAAATCAGTTGTATGCATTGGGTGTATGTTTAGAACCTTATTTCTAGGTTTTTATTCTGTTCCATTGGTCTACATGCCTGTTTTTGTGTCTTCTTGCACAGTATTGCTGTGGCTATATGAGGTCTTTTATGATTCCAGAAATATTCTGTGATTGTTTTTTCCTAAATCTGTGGAGAATATATCTGGTAAATTTATTGGGATTGCATTAGATTTGTAGATTATTTTGGGTAAAACTGACATTTTGATTATATCAATTCTCCTAATCTAGGAACAAAGGATGTCTTTCCAGTTTGTTGTGTCATTTTCAATTTTTTGTTTTAAGTTTTTCCTATTTTTTCTTGTACAGGTCTTTGACTTCTTTGGTTAGGTTTATTCCTAGGTATCATATCCTTTTTCTAGCTATTGTAGATGGGATTGCTTTCTTCCATTCTACCTCAGTATGCTCACTATTCATGTATAGAAAAGCTATTATTTTTGAATATTGATTTGACATCCTGGTTGTTTACTGTATTCATTTATCACTTCAATGAGGTTCTTTTTTATTACTATTATTATTCCTTTTGATTTTCTATGTATATAATCATGTAATCTCCAAGTAAATATGATTTCTCTTCTCCTTTCCCAATCTGAGTGTCTTTCATTGTATTCTCTTGTCTGAACTCATTGGCTAGCCTACTACTGTACTAAACAGTAGTGGAGAAAGTGCAAAGCCTTGTTTTATTCCAGTTTACAGCTGAAAAAGCTTTAAGATTTTCCCCATTCAATATGATCATAGTTGTGGGTTTCTCATAAATGATTATTACTGTATTGGGAAATATCCTTTCTGTACCAATTTTGGTAAAAGTCTTAATCATTCAGTGACATTGTATTTTATAGAATGATTTGTCTGAATAAATTAATATGACCATGTGGTTTTTATTTTTCTTTCTGTTAATATGGTATATTACATTTATGTTTTTTTTATATGTTGGACAACACTTGCATTCCTGAAATAAAACCTACTCAGTTGTAGTGTATCATCTTGTTAATGTGTTGTTAGATACAATTTCCTAGTATCTTGTTATGTATTTTTGCCTCAATATATCGTTATCAGACATATTGGTCTATAGTTTTCTTTTTTACTATGTCCTTTTCTGTTTAGAGAATGCGGTAATAGAGGCTTCATAACATGCTTGTTACTTTTCTATCATATGTCAATAAAAAGACATATAATCACTCATAGTACCCTCTAATGATATTATATTTCTGATATGTCTGTTATAATAGTGCCTGTTTTATTGCTGATTTGGCTTATCTGATTCTTTTCTCTCCTCTTCTTAATTAGTCTAGCTAATGGTGTGCAAATTTAGTTTAACTTCAAAGAACCAGATTTTTACTTCACTTACATTTTAATAGTTCATTTATTCTCTCTGTGTTTGTTTTTGTTTTTTTTTTTTTTGCTTGAATCTTTATGATTTTTTTCTCTTGGCATTTTTTCTTTGTTGTTCCATTTCCCTGAGGTGGGTTGTTTGGTTGTCTATTTGCCACCTTTCCATTTTGCTCTTAGTTATTCAATTTTTCAAAAGAATTATTTTTTAACTTTATTTATTTATTTATTTATTTATTTATTTATATTTTAATTTGACCAGAGAAAGAAAGAGACAGAGAGAAAGAGACAGAGAGAGATATGGAAGTGAGAAAGCAAGTCACCATGTTTGGGACTCTAATCACAGTCAGCCAGGTGGGAATCCAGCATCCTTAACCTCCATGCCACTTGCTGACCCACCTTTCTTTTTTTTCTTATGTGTACTAATTGCTATGAACTTCCTTTATGGCTGCTTTTGCACTGTCCCATAGGTCATGTAAACATGTATGGGTACCTTGTATCCTCGTATCACTGGTTTTAATGAATCTTTTGTTTTCAGTCTAAGTTTCTTAGTGGTTGTGAAGTCATTCAGGAGTAGGCTGTTTAGTTTCCATGTTTGTAAGTTTTCAAGTGATTTCTCTGAAATTATCTCAAGTTTAATTCCATCATGTTCAGAGAAGATGCTAGACATAGTTTCTATGCTTTAGAATTTGTAAAAGCTTGTTTTGTGCCATATCATGTGATCAGTCTTCAAAAAGGTTTTATGTGGGGTGAGAAGAGGAGTATTTTGTTTTCTCTGGATGGAAAGTTATATAGATATCTGTCAAGTCCATCATTTAGATGTGGTATCTCTGTTCTTTTTGTCTAGATGATCTGTCCAATGATAATAGTAGGGTGTTGAGATTCTCAATGATTAGTGTGCTGCAATTTTTCTCTCCTTTTCAATCTAGCAGGGTTTTTTTCCACATATTTGGTTGCTGCCTGTGTTGGGTGCATAGATAGTTATAAGTGTTATATCTTCTTGGTGAATTAGCAGTTTTTGTAATATATGGTATTGTTGTCTCTTCCTACAATTTCTGTCTTAAAGTCTATTTTGTCTGATATCAGTATTGCAATTCCAGACTTTTTAAAAAATTTCCATTAGCAAGGACATATCTTTTCCAGTCCTTCACTTTTAATCTATGTATGTTTTATCCATGAAGTGCATTTATTGTAGGTAGCAAATAGAGGGTTTCCTTGTCTTTTTTTACTTGTTCAGCCAGTCTGTGGTTTTTGATAGGAGAAGTTCATCTCTTAGCATTTAATATTATAGTCACTATTTGCAGCCTTGTCCCTGTCATTTTGTTAGCCATTTCCTTGTTTTTGTTTGTTTGTTTTTTGTTGTTATTTATTTCTCTTTGTCTCTCTTTAGTTTTCCTGGTATAGTATTCCCTTCAGTACTTTTTAAAGAGCTGGTTTAATGGTAAATTATTTCAGATTTTGTTTATCTGAGAATGTTTTTATCTTTTTCTCCCATTGAGAAATAATCTTGCCAAGTATAGTATTCTTGGTTGAAAATGTTTGTCTTTTAGTGTGTTGACTATATCTTCCCATTCTTTCCTTCCTTGCAATTTTTCTGTTAAGAGACCTGATGTTGGGACCAGCAGATAGCATAATGGCTATGTCGCTGGACTCCCATGTAGTCGATCGCAGTTCAGGTCCCAAACCCAGTGGCTTAAACTCAAGCCAGAGGTGTGTGTGTGCGTGCCCAAGATCCCAAGAGGAAAATGAAGGAGAAGTGAATGTGGCATGGCCATTCCCCCGGGGGGTGATTTTGTGCTTTCTGTCTCTCTGACTCTCTCTGTCTTTCTGGTGAGCATATGCGCCCTATAGCAAAAACCTCTCCAAAAAATAAAAATAAATAAATAAAAAGAATTACCTGATGTTAGCCTAAATAGAATAATGTTTTGTAAATAACTTGAAATTTCTCTCATCATTTTTAGAATGTTGTCTTGTCTGTGATTTTGACCAATCTCTATAATATGCTGTGGCAGGATCTTCTAGGTTGTTTGTATTTAGGGTCCTTTTTATTTATTGGTTCTGGATATTTGAATGTTTACCTAGGTTTGGAACATTTTCTACAAGTATTTCATTGAACACATTTTTGGTGCCTTTATTAGATTCATTACCTCTGGGATATCGATTATTTGGATGTTTAGACATGTAATGATATCTAGTACTTCCTGTATGTTATCCTCAGTTATTTTTTTTCTTATTATTTTTTCATTCTTTTGGGTAGTTTTGTCTAAGTCAAATGTTTTGTCTTCTAGATGTGAGAGTCAATAGTCTTCTTTAGCTAATCTGCTATTAATTCTTTCAAGGGAGGTTTTCATTTCTTGTATTACAGCCTTCATCTCTAACAGTTCTATTTTATCCCTTTCTTTATGGTGTCTATCTCCTCATTCAACTTGTGAAAGGACTTCTTCATCTCCTGGAGTTTATTGTCTCTTTTTTTGGCACCTCATTTGGTTGTTCCACTGAGAATATGATAAATTCTTTTTCTAATGTTTCCTCAAAGTCTATTGTGCTGTGTATAGATAATTAGGAGTTGTTTTGTTCCTTTGAGGGAGAGGTATTTCCTTGACTTCTCATATTTCTTATGCTGCTGCACTGGTTTTTAGTCACCTGATAGGCTATACACGTTTTCCTCATTTCTGCCATGCCAGGGGATAGAAGAGCTCTACTTCCCAGTTGTGTTCTTCAGAGAGGACCTGTTTTTCAATCAGAGAAGGTTGTGTGTATCCAGCTTAGTTGTTGGTTTCTTCCCCAGTTTCTCAGAACCAGATGCTGAGCTAGGGAGAGTCAACTGAAGAGGGAAGTAGATGTCACCGTGTCTGCTAACCAGGCCAACATATGGTTCAGCAAACTATGAAGTCTCAAATTATATCAGGGTGGGCAAGACATAGTAGCAAGGATCATAAGACATGATCCCACTGTGCTCACTCTCATTGCTGGCACTGGTTTTTGTTCTGTAGGAGCTTATAGTTTAAAGGCACAGGGATTGTAGGGGTCTACCACTCACTTGGGTGGAACAAGATATAGGAGCAAGAATTTAAGGAATGATCCTGCTGCACCCACTCTCTCCCTTGCTGGCACAGGTTTCTGCTCCATAAAGGCTTCTTATTTCTTTTATTTTCTTCAGTAAACAAAGTTTAATTGAGAAAAAAGTTTAAAACCAGGCAGAACTCTCAAGTGAAGGTGGCTCAGAGGTTCTTCTGGGTTTTTTTTCCTACATGTTTTACAAGTTTGCATTAGAAAATTTGTTATTGGAGTAGTTTGAGTTAATTTTTGGGTAAACTACAGAGTTTGTATCTACAGTCCCCTTTTCTATATTGTTTGCCATTGCTCTGTTACTATTTGGGGACAGACTTCTTTCTCCATTAAATTTCCTTGTCCCTTTGATAAGAACTAATGAATGATATTTACATGGGTCTATTTTGAGCTCCATATTTGGTTCCATTTTCTATCCATTTATTCCTTTACCAATATTTTTCTCCCCAGGACGTGTCTCCAGAGATGCCTCTGCAGCTTTGGGACAACGAGGATCATGGGAGAAAAAGTGAGGGGAGAGCCTCTTGTCACCAGCCCTGAGTGATGAGGCAGGAGCTTCACAGTGCTACTTTCTGAGAACATTTTTCAATACTCATTTTATAAGAGCATCTCTTAAGTGAGGCTTTGACTGCTCACCATTATAGAATGCCCAAGTATTTTTTACAAGTTCATTTAGGTTTGTTTCTGGGAGGAAATCTCCATACCTAGATATGAGAAAGGCAGAGATAGAAGTGCTATGCACCATTATGTGCTATTTTTAATGTTTCACTGCTTCATTTTTGTTTCATGTCAAACTAGTTGAAACAATATTGTAAATCTAAATGCTAAGTGTATCAAACCTTCAACATTATTTAAGTTTAGATATATGTGTTTAAGCCAGATTTTATTAACAACTCATTTGTGACTGTAATGAAGTAAACTCAGCATTTTCTTTTTAGTTGAGAGTCATTGTTTATTGGAAAGTATATTGGTAATGATACAGGAAATAATGCCTGACTTACAAACATTGACATTCTATATTAGACAAAATGTATTCAATAAATGAACTCCAATGTACCATCAAGTGAAGGTAGTCACTTCTTTTTTTTCTAGACATTGATCATTTTAAATAAAATCAGAATTTGTTAAAGGTCATTTAAATCTCATTGATGAACCTGTATGGTCCTGGGATCATTGACAATGGGAAACCTCAAGCTTTTCTATGAAAATTGTACTACTTTTGGGAACAGCAGTTAGCATAATGGCTATGTCGCTGAACTCCCATGTAGCTCACCACGGTTCAAGTCCTGGACTCGGTGACTTAAACTCATGCCAGGTGCATGGGTGTGCCCAAGATCCTGAGAGAATGGAGGAGCAGGGATTGCAGTGTGTCCATACCCCTGTGGGGGGGTGATTTCTCAGTTTCTATCTCTTTGTCTTTCTGGCAAGCACACATGCCCTATAGCAAAAACCTCTCAAAAAAAATAAAAAATAAAAAAACCTGTACTACTTTTATTTTAGAGTTTATTTTGTTCATGTATATATTACCAGAACACAATTAACTCTGAGTTTCTAGTTCAATGTAACAGTTTTCTCTTATTTTCATAATTTCCACAGAGTTTTAAATCGTATGTTCTACTTTTTCAATCACCAATATTCTAATAGCGTACTTCTTAGCTTATCTTGTTCTCAATTTAGGGAATTAGCATGTTTGACGATTTCTTATGACCCAGTAACAATCTTAAATAGCTTAAAATTAATCTCTGATTATAAGACCTCTTCAATGAGACCTCACTTCCAATGGTATTGTTTTAAAAAAAGTTTATTACAAGATACAACTAAATATATTTTTTCAAATTTGGGCGAGATTGTCCTAAGGAAAATTTGAGAACCAGTTTGAGAAGATAGAAGCAAAATGATGATAGTTTTTAATGCTTACTATTGATGTCTAAATCTATTTAAGATGAAATTTTTATACGATGTAAATCAATAGAATATATAAAAGCCAAGTTAAAGAATGCTTTTGTAAATCAGGTATATTTACTAAAATCACATTTTCTCCTGTTAAAAAGTCAAGATTTGAAGATGCTTTAGTCTCCATTTATTAGATAAAATGACCATGGTTAGAATCTCAGTTTTTATGTATCTACTGAGCATAGTAATTGAAACTTTAATATAGTGATTCATACTTCTCCAGTTTTCTTTTTTCAAATTTGAAAAACATATTCATCCATATTATTAAAGTTTTACATTAACCAAAAAGTCACTATTGTTCATCGTAAGCAAGAGAATGGGCCTTCTATTACATGTGCTACTTTCCATGTTTTCAGAATTTTTCTTATGAAGAACTTTCTTACTTATATCCATTCTGTTCAAAATAAAATATTAAAAGTACTACAATGCTTTTGATTTCAGCATTGTGTATTTTTTTACTTTCAGTTTATGTATATATATATTAGCCTTTGACAAGTCTTAAAGTTTTATTTTCTGAGAAGTACCCTTTTCGGATAACTTTTAAAAATTTTTGTCACATGGGACCAGCAGTTAGTGTAATGGCTATGTTGCTGGACTCCCACGTAGTCGACTGTGGTTTGTGTCCTGGACCCGGTGGCTAAAAACTCACGCTGGGCACGTGTGCGTGTGTGCCCAAGATCCTGAGAGGAGAATGGAGGAGAAGGGATTGCGGCGTGGCCATCCCCCCTAGGGGGTGATTTCTCGCTTTCTATCTCTCTGTCTCTCTCTGTCTGTCTGGCGAGGGCACGCACCCTATAGCAAAAACCTCTCCAAAAAAAGAAAAAAAAATTGTTATAGAGGGCATGTAGTTGCTAGGGAGAGTGAGAAAGAAGGAATTTGGGAAAGCTCCCATCAGGGGAAATGATCACACCACAATACTTTATCCTCATCCTGGAATTCTGGGCACTCATACACACATGCTTGGTGTATTTTAGTAGCCACCAGGTCCTCGATGTGAACCGTGCAGTTGGCCATGTTTAATCCAACTACCTTATTCACCGCAACACCAGCTAGCCCTTTATTTTATCTTAATGTCCACTGGGTACAACTATGTGCTTATGAAATACTTTCTAGTACAGAGAAAAAAAAATCATCTGTCCATTGAGCACATTAGTTCCTGTGGTCAACAGAATGATGTTCACCCCAAAGTTGATAGCCTTCTAAACCCCAGGATCTGTGAATATGTCACCTAATGTGGCAGAAAGAACTATATGAGGGTGATTCAAGTAAGGATCTTGAGGTAAGAAGATTACCTTGGTTTATCCAGGCTGACTTGGTAATACCTCAACACATATAATTAGAGAAAACTTGGATTTTGTGAAGCCTGGGTGATTGTCCTAACCCTCAACCAAATCAGTTCTTTTGCCTTTCTCACTCTGCCACATTCTGCCTTTTCAAGCTGGCACTGTATGCATCTCTTTATCTGTATCCTTTCTAATAGCCTTTATAATCAACCAGTAAAGAAAAGGGTTCTGCAAGTCACTCCCTCAAATTAATTGACCCAACTCCAGGAGAAGTATTTGGGAACTAGTAAAAACCACCAGGGACATACACCTGCTATCTGAACCCTGGATGGGCAGGCCTTACTTTTTGTTTTGTTTGTTTTAGGTTTTTCCATAGGGTGCATATACTCACCTGAGAGAAAGTGACAAGTACGGTGAGAGGAACACTAAGAAATCAGCCTCCAGGGGTTATATCCATACTGCGATCTCCTTCTCCTCCATTTCTCCTTGGGCACACACATGAGGTAGACATAGTTTAAAGCCAGTAAGTCCAGGACTTGAAGCACAGTCAGCCATGCGGGAGTCCAGCTCCTTAAGCACTATGCCACCTGCTGGGCCCAGCAATCTTTAATTTTTTTTTTTTTAATTTGCCAAAGGACATGTGCTCACCAGAAAAAATAGGTCACATAGAGAGAAAGGGTCAGAAGGAAGAGAGAAAGTAACCCCCAGTGTGCGTAGGTCATACCACAATTTCTTTTGCTCTGTTTCTCTAATGTTCTGAGATTTGGGGCATAAACATTTAAGTCACCTGATAGAATTTAAACTGCATGGTGAGCCACATTACCTCTGGTATACTTAATAGCCAGGTCTTGAAGTCAGAATGTTGGGGGGTGGAAGTTGGAGATTAACCTCTCAACCTGTAGGATCCAACACAATCTCCAAGTAGATACGGTCAGAACTGAAGAGCCCAAGGACAGTGAGTTGGTATTGGTGCAGAACTGACTGCTTGCTTGTAGGGAAAAGCCTCACACACTTGATCACAGAAGTTCTGTGGGCATTGCTGGGAGGACGAGAGAAATAGAGTTGGTTTTATCCTTGGTATTATTACATTGCTGCAGGTGGGGTGGAAAATTGCTACCAAATGGCAGGGAAATCCTCTCGACAATGGAAATGTACCACATCTACACAGGTGCCTCAGTTACACAAGCACACACATCTGTCAGAATTCATGGAACCTAATGTACAACTAACATCTGTTCATCTCAGTGTATTGAATTATATCTTGATTATAAAGAAAAATAAATAAATAGGTTCATGGTGGTTGGGGAGGCTACCACACTAATTTAAATATAAAACCTGACCCAGCCTCTATGGATCAGTAGGACCCAAATGACATGCCAATAAATAGGTTCATGGTGGTTGGGGAGGCTACCACACTAATTTAAATATAAAACCTGACCCAGCCTCTGTGAACCAGTAGGGAGCTGGAAGTCACATGCCAATGCCATTTGGGTCCCCAGTTTAGTAGGCCTGAAAACACACCAGGCAAGTAAGTGCCTGGGATCATGCCAGCCTGGAGGACTAGAGCAAGGGGGTCCAGGCATGATCAACCTTGTGGAGGGTCCTGCCCCAACTCTCTCTCATGCACATGTTTTATAGGCACTTTAGACACTGCTTCCAACTCATCTCATTAGGTGCTTAACAGCCCATTAACCTCAAGATATGTTCCATGATAACATACTTGTTCCAAGTCACTGTACATTGCTCCTTGAAATCCTAAGTGATCTTTAGTCCTGCATTATACTCAGTATGAAAAAATTCTGACTTCGTTACTGCAAAAGGTAATAATTTCACATACAGGCAGATTTTGTAATCCAATGATCTCAAGTTGCCATCACCCAGAACCTGTGTTTGAGAGGGAAAATGTCCAATATGAGGAAAAAGGTCCAATAACAAGGTGGTTTGTGAGAATTGCCCCACCCAGACATGGTGTTTGGGATGTCAGCATGGAACACAAATCTGAATGACACTTAAAAATATCCAGAATAGAGAAAAGGTACATAGTCCCTCCAATCTGGCCTGGTCTGGGCCCAGCTACCTGCAGGCCACCGCCCTCCATACCCCCAGGACTGGACTGACTGTCTTAACCTTCTAACATGAGGATGACAAAGAATCCCTACACATCTGAGGTTATACACCCTGACTCTCTGGTAAGTTCTGAACAGAAAAAGGTCAGGTATCACACACTTGTGTTATTCTCACAAATATCCTGAGGCCTTTCCACACAACCAGCTAAATAACCCAAATCCTATAGCTTTCAGGGTGTCTACTGGATAGTCAAGGGCTCAGCCAACTTCCAGCAGTGCCCACAGGCCTTTTCTAGACCAAGTGTAGGCTGATCAGGAACTCTGACAGGTGAAACGGCTTGACTGGTGGGAGGGAGTCGCCAGAAGGGAGCAAACTGAGAGTGACTGTGACCTCTTCCCCAAACACATCAAGAGTAAGCAGAACACACAGCCCAGGGACCCATTACCCACCACATGTGACCACTCTTCTACAGCCACACTGTTTACCAACCACTAATTACTGCAGGACTGTGAGCTGAGGGAAGCTGAAGGGCAGCAGGCATTTATTTGACTGCCAATGAAGTACAGGTGTTGCTGTGCCCCAGTGGGGGAGATCCTCAACAACTCCTGCACCTCCTCACCCATGGGTTGAGGGAGGAAGGCCTGTGTGTGAGAAATGGGGCGGGGAGAAGTCTGAGGGGGACCTGGGGTTGACCATGACCACCATGCCATTTCCGGCCCCCTCTCACCGCTGCTCCTGCCATTGGACTGCAGGGCTGATTTTTAAGGGCGCCATCCACAGACTGAATAACTCTCATGAGACCTCATTAACCTGATTTCTTGTCATGGCCATGACTGTAGCTGTGCCAGGTCCATGGTTCTAGGCCGTGAACTCGAAGTGTGCTCCCCACTGCTCACTTGGGCTTTAATCCTCCCTAGCTGTGCCTGAAGAGACTGCACAGAAATATTTGTTGTGGTGACTGCACATTCTATCAAGTCTAAAAAATCAAGTCCAAGTTATTGAGTTTTATTAGAGTTTTATGTAGAAAAATTTTGAGGCTTTTCCTTTCAGAAAGTTCTAGTTGGAAATTTCAGGTTCTGCAAAGTCCTGCTGTTATTTGAGAAGCATTCAGACATACTGTTTATCCTTGGAAGCCATTCCTAAGGCTAGGGCTTTTCTAGACCAAGTCCTGTGCCAGCAGTTCTCAACCGGGGCTGACTATGCTCCCTCCCTCGGCCCCCAGGGGCCTTTGACAACATTCTTGGCTGTTGCCGCTAGACGGAGCGGGTGCTACTAGAATCATGATAGTGGATGGAGGTCAGTGATGTAGATAAACATCTAGGAATCATAGGACGGTATCCAAGACCATGTCCATGTTACCGAGGCTGAGGAGCCCTGCCCTACACCATTGCTCTCAGGTGCAGAGAGCCCAGCTGGGGGCTAAGGTATCAGGACAGGTGTAAATTGCTAAGAGTTTCTCTAGAGTGCTAATATTTGCTGCTAATTTTTTGGTCCCCAGGCAGTATGGCAAGCCCCATCTGTTGAAGTAGGCTTATTTAACTCTCTTGACAGTGCTACTGAGGTGATCAGTGTCTCATAGGTCAAGAGAGCTGTAGGGACCAGCAGTTGGCATAATGGCTATGTCGTTGCACTCCCATGTAATCGACTGCAGTTTGAGTTCCAACCCAGTGGCTTAAACTCAGGCCTGTCACGCGTGTGTGCCCAGGATCCAGAGAGGAGAATGGAAGAGAATGCATTGCAGTGTGGATATCCTCCCTGGGGGGTAATTTCTTGCTTTCTGTCTCTCTGTCTTTCTGGTGTGTGCATGTGCCCTATAGCATAAACCTCTTCAAAGAAAAAAAATCCAAAAAAAGAAAAAAAAAAGAGAGCTGTGTTTCAGAAGCCTCAAGAGCTACTGCAGTTAGGAAGGAGTGGGGACCAATCTGAATTAAGTCAGCCTACCTGTGCTTTACTCACCAGAACCAAGAGCTATAACTGTTCAGATGAAGTTCACATCTCCTGAACCTGTTTCTTCCCATGGAGGGGCCGACTCTGTACATTAGACCCCCTAACCTGCTTCTCTAGTCTTGACCACTTCTGTCCTCCAGTTTTTTCTCCACACCACAGCCATCTTTTCCCCAAACTAAAACCATTCACATTTCCCTTTTTTACCCTCAAGATAAGTCCACCATCTTAATCATGACCTAGAATGTCGGGAGTTTAATTCAGTACATTTTTGTTAAGGATGTTCAATATATTCATGTCTGAGTAAGATGAGAATTGCAAAATAACTACAACATGTCAGTTACTAATGGTCATTAATAGAACTGTATCTTTTTCCCCCCTAAGGTGTTGGCCATAGGGTGTTCGCACTCACCAGAGAGAAACAAAGCCAGTGAGACAGTAAGTGAGAAATCACCCCAGGAGGGGAGGTGGTAGAGATGGCCATGCCACAATCCCTTCTCCTCTTGGAATTTTGTGCATACATGCACATGTTCCCAGTGTGGTTTTTAAACCACTGGATCCAGGATTTGAACTTTAGTTGACCATGTTGGAGTCCAATGCCTTAACTACTATGCCTCCTGTTGGCTCCTAGAACTGTATGTTGAGGATAGGATCAGTGAAGTTTCTTTCTATACATGACGATGTTGAGGGGGCAGTATTTTGCTTGTGTAGAATGGGATTCTTGGCCATTGGGTAAAATTACATGTATACTTTTGAATTGTGAAGCCTGTAGAAAGTGTATTGAAATGAGTATAATAGGAAGGTTTATGTTGTTTTACTTTAAATCTGCAAGTGATCAATTTATCAGAGGCAGGGACTCTGGTTTATATCTTTTTCTGAATCTTCAACAATCATGGTGAATATGCAATAGGCTTTGGTACTAAATCCTCAACCACAACCCCGACTATCATTTTACTGCACCTAAAACTCCCACCAATTTCACCGAGCCTACTACCACAAAAGTCACTTCCATTTAAACTGAATCTACAGATACCTCTAAACATACAGGTAAACAGCAAGGACCAAAGCTTGAGTCACAATTTATAACCACTCCTGATTTTTCCAGAAGCTATTATCAAGATAAACAATAGCACTTCAAAAATTACAATGCTTGGGACCAGCAGTTAGTGTAATGGTTATGTTGCTGGACTCCCACATAGTCGACCGCGGTTCGATTCCCAGACCCGGTGGCTTAAACTCATGCCAGGTGCGTGTGTGTGCGTGCTCAAGATCCCGAGAAGAGAATGGAGGAGAAGGTATTGTGGCGTGGCCATCCACCCTGGGGGGGGGTGATTTCTCGCTTTCTGTCTCTCTGTCTCTCTCTGTCCGTTTGGCAAGCGCACGCGCCCTATAGCAAAAACCTCTCAAAAAAAAAAAAAAAGTGTGCTCTGTTTACCACCTGGTGGAAAGGGAGGGAATACATTACACAATATTTTGTTTTAAAGCATAATGAATCTTTCTTGCCATTTAGTGGCAACAAGGAAATATAGAATTGAACATGTTAGTTTTGAAAGCCTAACGATTTTATGCATGGCGATCACACAGAGAAAATTAGGGAATCTATTACATATATAACTTGTGGATGGTTAAACATACTACTCTTATATTAAGATGGGCTTTATATTAAGGTGGGTTTATTGGTGTGCATTTTTGACTTGTGGTATTTTTGACATATGTTGGATTTATTGGGACATGACTTTATCATAAGTGTAGTAGCATCATTAATATAAAATGTTACTGAAAATATATTCTTGACTTAAGCTCTGTGGATACAAAGTACACAAAAGGTATAGCCTCAAAAATATGCATTCTCCTATGTTCTTTGTTCAATTTACCTGTGCACTCTGTCTCTTGGACATCAAAGTTAAAAAACAGAGAGAGAGAGATCTGTATATTCATTGGGTAATTCTGTGGCATGAGACAGATGAATTCTGAAGTATGAGTTCTATAACAAAATACAGATTTCTCTCTCATATAAGAATCCAGTGATGACAGTTGTGGCAGCAATCCAGAGACCCAGGTTACTCCCCATCTTTAGGATGGTTGTCCTAGAGTTGAACTCCAAATAAAGTGGCAGGCCAGCAAGTCTTAGTATAGATATCTCTCTTCTGAAAACCTTGACCTGTCATCGTTTTTCCTATTACTCAGTCCTTTACTCACTGTTCTGATCATTCAGGCCAAACCAGCTGGTCTTTAGAACCACCTTGTTCACTAGTTCTGCTAGGATTTGTATTTCCTTTTCTCTGCCTGGCATGATTTATTTATTTATTTTTTTTTTTGGTGAGGCTTTTGCTATAGGGCGCATGTGCTTGCCAGACAGACAGAGAGAGGCAGAGAGATAGAAAGTGAGAAATCAACCCCCAGGTGGGATGGCCATGCCACAGTCCCTTCTCCTCCATTCTCCTCTCGGGATCTTGGGCACACATGCACATGCACCCGGCATGAGTTTAAGCCACCGGGTTCAGGACTCGAACTGCGGTCGACTACGTGGGAGTCCAGCGACATAGCCATTATGCTAACTGCTGGTCCACCCTTCCCATGATTTTTGAGATGGTTCATTCTCAGGGTCATTTTGAACATTTGTACAACTTTCAGAGAGGCCACCTAGATTACATCATCTAAGATTGCATCTCAACTGCTCTCTATTTCACCCTCCCTCCATTTAAGATTAAGACCTTATTACCTGGGACAGTGATTATGTGAAATGAACTAACGTCTCACCTGCACACTAGAACAGTAACAGCTGGACCCTATCCTTGGGAAAGTTGAGAATGTCATCTCTGAAGTCACTTCTGTGGTCTGTGGTCAGGTGAGGAGGCAAGTTGAGTCTTTGTTTTACTTTTCTTTCTAAAACTTTCTACTTACCAGTTGCTATTTTTGGAAAGTATTTGTGAATTTTTTTTTCTCTTTTCCTATTGTAGACCACAGGCACCAGGAAAGCAGGAACCATGTTTTATTCACTGCCAACTCTCCAAAACTAGAATGGTGAATGGCTTCTTTTAGGACAATCAACGCACCTTTGCTAGATGGATAAGTGTGAACGAACAATAAATAAATGCAGAAAAAAAAAGCTCAAGAAAGAATGGATTTCATTTGGGTATTAGAAGATCAGCAGAATTTTCCTTGGTAGATGGGGACAGGAGAGGTATTGTGAGCAGGAACACTTATGGTTGAATAACATGGTACCATAAACTTGAAAGCACCATGCCCTGGTAAGGAAGCGGCATCCTGAAGTTATAATTCTATACGCTTTTCAGTTTTTCTATGGTTTTTGTCCTTCAGTGGGGAGGATTATACATTGTACGTATATTGTATTACTCATGAGCACATATAGCAGATAAATTGTATTTCCTGAGAAGATACCTGTTGACAGTGTGTGTGCTGAGAAAAATAGAAATTTTAAGAGTAGACTAAATAGTGCATATTAAAAATTGAACTGTGTTCTGTGGAAGATCTTGGTAGATAAATTTCATCATATATTACTTTGATTTATTTTATTCTTCTTTTATTAATAAATGAAGATATAAACTCACAGGCTAAAGTGGTAATATTTTCTAGTCTGAGTCTATATTTTCAGTAGTGAAGTATACATTTAATAACTATCAGATGCTTGTCCCTCAAAGTGTGGTCAAGCAGAATTGGCCCTGGAACAGTTCCTGCATGTCTGCAAAGGGGTAAGAAAATCAAGTTAGGGGACAAAGTTAGAAGTTTATAGCTATTCAGCAGCATAATTTTATATCTATTGAATCTCATTTTAAAAACTAGGCTTCTAGGGAACCAGCAGTTAGCGTAATAGCTTTGTCACTAGACTCCCACGTAGTTGACCGTGGTTCGCGTCCCGGACCCGGTGGCTTAAAACTCACGCCGGACGCGTGTGCGTACGTGCCCAAGATCCCGAGAGGAGAATGGAGGAGAAGGGATTGCGGTGTGACCATCCCCCCTGGCGGGTGATTTCTTGCTTTCTGTCTCTATGTCTCTCTCTATCTGGTGAGCGCACGCACCCTATAGCAAAAAGCCTCTCAAAAAAACCCAAAAAACAAAAAACAAAAAAAAACCCTAGGCTTCTACTTAATGTACCTAGTTTCTCTGTTTTTAGTAAGATACTTTATCTTCATCACATTTTACAAAAGAGAGTCTTGGGACCAGCAGTTAGAGTAATGGCTATGTTGCTGGACTCCCATGTAGTCGGCTGCTGTTCGTGACTTAAACTCACACCAGGGGGTGTGTGCCTGCTTGCGTGCCCAAGATCCCAAGAGCAGAATGGAGGAGAGGGGATTGCGGTGTGGCCATCCCCTCTGGGGGGTGATTTCTCGCTTTCTGTCTCTCTCTCTCTGTCTGTCTGGTGAGCGCATGCTCCCTATATCACAAAGAAAAACCTCTCCGAAAAAAAGAAAATTAAAAGGTGGCCCATTTATTAAACTCTTTACAATTTTTATGAATGGATACTCAAATAAGCAACCTGAGACTACACAAGGACCAAGACCTATATGTAAGTAATCAACTTAGAAAAAACCGCAGGCGTGGGGCGTCACTTCCTTAGCCAGTCCTACTGCCCACCTGTGTGCTCTGGTGTGGGCCATGTCATGAGCCTTCTGTCTGAATTCTGTCTCTGCGAACTGGTGTAGGAATTCCACCATGGTTGTCTCAGCGTTGGAAGTGGAGTGTCCATAAAATGGACATACGCACTCCAATGGTGAGTCTGGGATGAAACTCATACTATGTGAACACGAAAAAGTCCATGGAAAGCCATATCCATGCCTTTAAAGAGGACTTATTAGAAAATCCTCAATGTGGCTATCATTGACTATCTCAGAGCAGAAGAGAAACTTGATTATTAAGAGTCACTTATTTCAACCATTCAGGATGTTATTGAAGTAGCTAAGAATCAGCTAGGTTTACGGGAACATTTGCAACTTAAAGAAGACATTTTCTAGGCTTTACATTTACTGCTGAGTGAAGCAAGCCAGGCTATGATGGGGAGATATTGTTTGCTCCCACTTAATATATACTGAGTGTCTGTACTCTATAGCCGAAACTGAATGACTAAAGGTTATAGAAACTTAGTACATGGTTGCGAATACCAGATACAGTGTGGGAAGAGGGCAGGTGAAGAAGCAGAGTCTGAGGAAGGACTTTAAGGAGAAAAATAGAGAGACAAGGCACTAATGGGACAAAGAAATGGATTATTATCTATTGAAGGTAACTTTTATAGTATTGTCAATTGGACTGTTGAGAAATTACACATGTTGGAATATTCACTTTGTAAGCTAATTAAAATGTGATTGAATGTATAAGAGAAATTGAAATAAAAATAAATAAAAAATTAAAAAAAACCTACTTGGTCATGATATGATCTTTTTTATATGTTGTATGATATGATTTGCTAGTATCTTGTTGAGAATTTTTGTGTCTATGTTCATCAGAAATACTGTCTATACTTTTCCTTCCTTGTCCTGTCCTTGTCTGTTTTAAGGATAAGGGTGATAGAGGCTTCATAAAATGAATTTGAGAAAGTTCCACCCTTTTGGATCTTTACCAATAACTTGAATAGAATGTGGTTTAACTCTTCTTTAAATTTTGTAGAATTCATAGGTGAAGCCATCAGGACCAGGTCTTTTCTTTGTTAGGAGGTTATTTATTACTGATTCAATCCCAAGGCTTGTTATGGGCCTATTTAGGCTAAATCCTCCTGACTCAATTTTGATAGATTACATGTGTCCAGGAATTTGTCCACATCATACAGATTTTCTTGTTTGTTATCATATTGCCGGAAGCCGTACCCCCAGCCGGGGTGGGTGCACAGGGAGGCAATGCGGGTGAATAGGAATCAGACTAAGACCTCATGCCCTTAGCATGTTCTTAGCCGGCTACAGCCAGAGTAAACTCCAGACTGCAGCCCTGATGGCCAGAAGTCATGCGTATTTATTATAGAAGGAGTTTT
>NW_006205141.1:104103-110191 GCF_000334495.1 Tupaia belangeri chinensis | reverse complement strand
TGTACTTGGGACTCTCTACATGCTGCTCTATACAATGACTGTGGCTTGGGGAATGGCAATCTTCCCTTGTCCTGAGAGTAAGGGTGGCTTATGGTCTTTGGGGTGAGTCTCTGAGCCCCTCTCGGCTACTGAGATCCTTCGCCCATTAGTAATCCCCAGTAGGAGAAGTGAATGTAGCATTCTTTATTGACATTTTCCAGGAGGGTGGGATGAGTCTAATGGGAGTAACTCCTGTTCGCAGCCGCCGCCCTACGCAGCTGTCGCCTTAGTGGATCTGCATTCTTTCAGGATTATTGTAAAAGTTATAGTAAGGCTGGGGGTGCCTTTATGGGGTACCGGGGTATGGCAATAAGGCCCATGGCAGAGAAACTGAGTGCAGGCCAGTACAGTAACACAATGAGGGTGAGGTCCAGAACTCGTAAAACTGTTGACCTTGCAAACAGTTCTCCTCAGCCGAGTCCTTGCTCTAGGCCTGAGGGGCAGTTCTTTCATACTCAGCTTGTGTTAACTGCATGGTCCCAGCATCATAGTTGTTTTCTTTATATTTTTAAACTTTATTCCATTTCCTCTTTCACATTTAATCACATTATTTAGCTTACAAACTAAATATTTCAACATGTGAACATTTCTTGCTAGTCCAATTGATAATAACATATTTCTTTGTCCAATTAATGCTTTTTCTCTCTATTTTTCTTCTAAATGCTGTTCCTCAGACTCTACTCTTTTACACACATTATATCTGGTATTTATATCCATTTACTATGTTTCTGTATTCTTTAGTCAATCAGTTTCAGTCACAGAGTGTGGAGAGTCAGTATATATTAAGTGAGGACATACAGTGTCTCTCCTTCATAGCCTGGCTTGCTTCACTCAGCAGTAAATCTTCCATATTCTTGCACTTTCTGTCAAAAGCCAGGGTTTTGTTGTTTTTTTTTTATGACTGAATAGTATTTCATACAGTATATGTGCCACAGTTTTTCAATCCATTCTTCTGTTCATGGTCATTTGGGTTGGATCCATGTCTTAGCCATTGTGAATAGTGCCACAATAAACATCAATGTGCAAGTACTTTCCCAATTAAGAATTCTTCTGTCCTTTGGGTATATACCAAGGAGTGAGATTGCTGGATCATATGGTAGTTCTCTTTGTAGATTTTTGAGATCTCTCCAAATTATTCTCCACAGTGTCTGGACCAATTGACACTCCCACCAGCAGTGTAAGAGAGTTCCCCTTTCACCACACCCCCACCGGCATTTATCATTTTTTGTGTATGTTTTTTGTTTTTTAATCTTAGTCATTCTGACTGGGGTTAGGTGATATCTCTTTTTGTTTTGATCTGCATTTCCCTTACAATGAGGGATGTTGATCATTTTTTCATATGCCTTTTGGCTATTCGAATGTCATCTTTAGAGAGTGGTTTTTTCAACTCATTCTCTCATCTTTTAATAGGGTTGATTCTTTTTTCAGAATAACTGCTTGAGTTCTTTGTGTTTTCTGGTTACCAGTCACTTATCTAACAAATAATTTACCAAAATATTTTCCCATCCTGAGGGCTGTTGATTCACACTAATTACTGTGTCTTTTACCATGCAGAAACTTCTTAGTCTAATGAAATTTCACTTTTCTAATTTGGGAATTGTTGACTGCGATTTGAGTGTCTTATTTAAGAAGTCTTTGCCTACCCCAATGACTCCCAGAGTTTCCGCAGTGTTTTTCAGAAGCAGTTTTACAGTTTGAGGTCTTAGATTTAGATCTTTGATCCACTTTGCCTTGATTTTTGTCAAAGGTGAGAGATAGGGGTTCAGATTCATCTTTCTGCAGGTGAAATTCAGTTTTTCCAGCACCATTTGCTGAAAAGGTTTTCCTTTTCCTACTAGATTGACTGGTACCCCTTGTCAAAAATTAGTTGACTGTATATTTGGGAATTTATTTCTGGGGATTCTGTTCTGTTCCATTGGTACATATGTCTGTTTCTGTACCAGTACCATGCTATTTTGATTACCACACCTTTGTAGTATATTTTTGGGTCAGGGAATGAGATGCCACCCACTCCACTCTTGTGCAGAATTGCTTTGGCAATAAGAGGTCTTTTATGATTCCAGAGAAATTTTATGATTGTCTTTTCTAGATCTGTGAAGAATGTGCCTGGAACTTTGATTGTCATTGCATTAAATATGTAGATTAATTTGGGTAGAATTGCCATCTTGATTATATTAATTTTTGCAATCCAGGAACATGGGATGTTCTTCCACTTTTTTGTGTCATTTTCAATTTCTTTTTTTGGGTTCTCATAGTTTTCCTTGTGGAGGTTTTTAACTTCTTGGGATAGATTTATTCCTAATTATCTTATACTTTTTCTGGCTATGTTAAATGGAATAACTTTTTTCAGTTCTATCTCAGTCTGTCTGTTATTCATATATAGAAATGCCATTGATTTCTGTATGTTGCTTTTGTTTCCTGGAACTTTACTGTGCTCGTGTATTACTTCCAGGAATTTTTTCATAAATACCATTGGGTCTTCTATGTACACAATCATGTCATCTACAAATACAGAAAGTTTCACCTCTTCTTTTCCTATTTGAATGCCCTATATTTTATAGTCTTTTCTGATTGTGTTATCGAGGACTTCCAGTTCTGTGTTGAAAAGGAATGGAGAAAGTGGGCATCCTTGTCTTGTACCAGGTTTTAATGAAAATTTTCCACTTTACTCCATTCAAGATGGTGTTAGTTATGGGTTCCTCATAGATAGCTTTTATTGTGTTTAGAAATGACCCTTCTATGCTGATTTTGCTGAGAGTCTTGATCATGAAGGAGTGTTGTATCTTAAATGCTTTTTCTGCATCAGTTGATATGATCATTTGATTTTTGTCTTTTTTTCTGTTAATACGGTGTATTACATTTATGGTTTTGCATATGTTGAACCAACCTTGCATTCTTGGAGTAAAGCCTATCTGGTTTTGATAGTTAATCTTTTTTATTTTTATTTATGTATTTATTATTTTTTTAATATACATTCAGTCACATTGTTTAGCTTACAAAGTGAACATTTCAATATGTAAACATTTCTCCCCAGTCCAGTTGATCAAAATATCTTCAACAGATAACACCATACCTCCCCATCCTGTCAATGCTTAGCCTCTGTATCCCTCCTCCAAATGTCCTTCCCTAGGCCCCAGTCCTCCACACACACCATGTCTTGCATGCACACCCATATCTTGTGTTTGTATATTTTTTAGTCAATAAGTTTCAGTCATAGAGTGCAGACACTCGGTATATATTAAGTGGGGACATACAGTGTCTCTCCTTCATAGCCTGACTTGCTTCACTCAGCAGTAAATCTTCCATATTCTTCCACTTTCTGTCAAAATTGGATACGATTGTTAGTATCTTGTTGAGAATTTTTGTGTCTAAATTCATCAGAGATATTTGTGTATGATTTTCCTTTCTTGTCCTTTCCTTATCTATTTTGTGGATGGGGTGATGGAGACTTCATAGAATGAATTTGGGAGAGTTTCACTCTTTTGGATCTTTAGAAATAACTTGAGCAGAATAGGGGTTAACTTTTCTTTAAAAAATTTGTAGGATTCAGAGGTGAAGCCATAAGGACCAGGGCTTTTCTTTGTTGAGAAGATACTTATTACTGATCCAATCTCCTGGCTTATTACGGACCTATTCAGATTTTCAATATCATCTTGGTTCAATCTTGGTAGATTATATGTGTCCAGGAATTTGTCTATCTCATCTAGATCTTCTTGTTTGTTGGCATATAGTTGTTCATCGTATACTCTAATGATGTTTTGTATTTCTATTATGTCTGTTGCTATATTGCCAGCTTCATTTTGTTTTGAGAGGCTTTTTATATAGGGTGCATGTGATTGCCAGAATGTTAAAGACAGAAAGCCAGAAATCACCCCCAGGGAGGATGGCCATGCTGAAATCCCTTCTCCTCCATTCTGCTTTCAGGACTTGGGCATGCACACACACATGCCAATGCAATCAGAAAAGAGAATAAAATGAAAGGCATTCAGATAGGGACAGAAGAAGTATCTGTAGTTGCAGATGATATTATTACTTACAAGGAAACCTCAAAAGAATCCATGAAAAAAACTGTTGGAAGTGATAAAGGAATACAGTAATGTGGCTGGGTACAAAGTCAATATTACAAATGTATAGCATTTCTGTACGTCAAAAATGAGCAACTGAAGTAGAGCTGAAAAAAGCAACCACATTTACAATAACCAGAAAAAGTTTAAGAACCCTTGGAATAAACCTAACCAAAGAAGTCAAAGGCCTCTACAAGGAAACCTATGAAAATCTAAAAATAGAAACTGATAATGACACAAAACATGGAAGGACATCCTATGTTCCTGAATTGGAAGAATTAATATAATCATAATGTTGATTCTACCCAAATTAATCTACATATTTAATGCAATCTGAATCAAATTACCAGAGATATTCTTAACAGATTAGAAAAAAGAACTATGGATTTGTCTAGAATCATAAAAGACTTTGTATTGCCAAAACAATCCTGTCCAAGAAGAGTGGAGTAGGAGGAATCTCACCCCCTGATCTCAAAACATATTACAAAACTATGATAATAAAAAAAGAGTGATACTAGAACAAAAAGAGGCATATGGACCAATGGAACAGAACAGAGACCTCAGAAATAAACTTCCAAACCTACAGAAAATTGTTTTCTACAATAGGCTCCAATCAATCCAATGGGGAAAAGAAAATCTCTAGCAAATGGAACTGAAAAACTGACTATCCCCATGAAGAAAAATGAAACTGGAAACCTATCTCTCACACTCAAAATGCATGAAAGATCTAAACCTAAACTTCAAGCTATAAAACGTTGGCCCTGAAGAGTTAGGAAGAAGACGATATTGGTCCCGAAGGATACATTAAGTCTTTTGGTTGATTCTGAAAACAGAATGACTTCAAGAGGTATGAGAATGTGTGTGTGTGTGTGTGTGTGTGTGTGTGTGTGTGTGAAAGAGAGAGAGAAAGAGAGAGAGAGATAGAAAGGAGAAAATGAGAAATCAACGCCCAGGGGAATGAATGGTTACACTGCATTCCCTTCTCCTATGGGGACTTTGGACACACACATTCACATGCCTGGCATGTGTTTTTTTTTTTTTTTTTTTAATTTTTAACAAATTCCCAGGGTTAATTCAGTTTTGAGGTTCAAAACAAAACATACAAGTATTTCCTTCCTTGAGCTCTTCTCAAAGCAATATGCACATCAAATAATACATTCTAAAGCAAAATGAAACCACCAGTTCTCTAAGGATAGCATTTATACACATTTTGACCTGGAGTAAATAAGTTTTTCCATAAATGTCAGATTTTAGTGCTGCATGACCCATATGGCTAAAAATAGAACAAATTAGGAAACAATTTTACTAAAAGTTCAAGGGAAAAAATGAACACTGGCTGGCTAATGAACTCTACATGTGATGATAATTACTGACAGCTTTCAAGTTTGTATTCAAAATATAACCTCAAAAGGACCAGATTTATTTATTCTACATATAAAGCAGCTCAAAATGTTGGGACCAGCAGTTAGCGTAATGTCTCTGTTGCTGAACTCGCATGTAGCTAACCACAGTTTGAGTCCCTTACCTGGTGGCTTAAACTCATGCTGGGCCAGCACCAAAATCCCAAGAGGAGAATGGAGGAGAAGAGATTATGGCCTGGCCATTCCCCCTGGGGGGTGATTTGTGGCTTTCTGTCTCTTTGTTTCTCCTTTCTGGCGAGCACAGGCGCCCTATAGTAAAAATCTCTCCAAAAAAAAAAAAAAAAAGCAGCTCAAAATGTTAAGAGGCATTATGTGTTTAGATTATAATGTGATTGTATTCAAAGTTTACTTAAGGGGAAAATTATAGAAAAATACTTCAGATAATTTGCTAAAGAAGTTGTAGATTCTGGCCTGCGCAGCTGGGCCTGTGTGGCCGGACCTGCATGGCCGGGGCTCTGCTCCATGTTCCACTGCCTCTCTGGGGCTGGCGTGTGGCCTCCGGGCCTGCGCGTGGCCCCTGGGCCTGCGTGTGGCCACCAGGCCCGTGCGGGGCCGCCGCGCCCG
>NW_006205141.1:99486-103064 GCF_000334495.1 Tupaia belangeri chinensis | reverse complement strand
AAAAAAAAAAAAAATGCATATTTGACGACTGCAGCGAGCTGTATGGCCACAGCTGGGTACTACTTTATAGTATGTTCATTCTACTCACTGGGGTTTATGCCTAAAGTCAGACTTGGGTTTATGTATAGGTATGTGTCAGCTGTGCTAGCTATTGGATATATTTAGACTAATTAAGTTCATTGGCAGAACAATTGAATGGGGGGGAAGGGGGATGGGGAATCAAGGATGGCAAAACAAAAGGCAAGGTATGCAGGACATAAGAATTGGAAAATTATTTGCTGAGAACATGATGTTGATGTGCTTGATTGAGCCAATGCACAGTGTATTTTGGATGGAAAATTCATTTGCGTGTTGTGATGGTGTATAGTGAATTAATGTAGAAAATGAATAAATTTAAAATTAAAAAAAAGAAGTTGTAGATTCTGACAATCCACATCACCTTAGATTTGTAAGTTTTTAGTTTCATAATTCAAACAAATTGTATTAACGAGTTATTCAACACACTTAACTACTTTAACTTCACATGAAAACCAAATAAAAATGATATCTGCATTATTTACTTCTACATTTTTATCTGATTGTATCTGTCTGATTAACTACATATCCAATTAAAGAGGCAGATATCTTCTGAGAGGCACAAGAGTTGTTCTTTCATAAATGCCCTCTAAGAATAGTGCAAGCAGCATTTTTATATGCATTCATGTGCATGCATATGTACTACAAAAAGCAAAGTGTCATCTCTTCACCCGTTGTTAACTTAATAATAAGAATGTGGGCCACTAGACATTGGTGGAGCACCAGAAGGTCCAGAAGGCACTTGAAAAGGATTATGGGAGGAAGACAGAGTCCTGGTGTGGCATATGATCCTGCAGGGGCAGGATATGATGCCGGTCACCTCCAGGCTCCCGGTGGAACAGTGCCCCATGGAACAGATGGTGCTTCTCCTGGTGCTTGGGGAGGAAGAGGAGCAGGATATGGCCCTAGAGATGGATACAGCTTATTAGGGTTAGGATACTGCCCCCCCATTCCTGGCACCCAAGGTTCAGAAGACATGGACCTAAAGGACCAGGTGCTGCTGGATCTGTGGGTGCACCATATGGTCGAGGGAGCTCTAGAAAGGGCATATTTTGTGTAGGATATGGACCTACGGGGCCACGGGCTGGCAAAGCTGGGGCTGGATAAGGACCACCAGGTGGGGGATATGATGGTCCAGAGGAGGAGAGGGCACTGGGAGTCCTGGAGGTGGTCCAGTGGGAGGGACAGAGGAATACATTCCTGTTGGTGCTGGTCCAAAAGGCGCACTGGAGGGTGTTGCACTTGGTTGGAGTCCAAATGGCACAGAAGGTGGAGCACTTGGGTTATTCCAAGGATTGGAACCTGGCCAGCCTTGAGGAGGTTGGCCAGGTTTTGTATTGCTCACAGCAGAGGTTTTGGCAGCAGAGTGTTCTGGTAATGCATCTGCTAATGAAAACTCATCAGACATTTTCCCAGCAAAATCTGAGCCCACAGCAGGGTCTACAAGTGGTGATGGGGCCAAGGGAACTGGGTGCTGAAGAGCCCCATGCAGGATGAGTCATCTGGCATGTGTTTTAAGCCACCAGGTCTGGGACTTGGACCTTAGTTGACTATGTTGGAGTCTTGCAACATAACCATTATGCCATCTGCTGATCACAAGATTTATTAATGTCTCCAAACCACAGGCTATAATCCCAAGAATAGACAAGTTGTATTACATCAGATTAAAAGGCTTCTTCACAGCAAAAGAAGCAATAATTAGAGTGAATCTACAATCCTCCAAATTGGAGAGTACATTTGCAATCTGTGCCTCAGATACAGGGCGGATAATCAGAATATACAGATAATGCAAGTGGCTTATCCTCCCCCAAAGAAAAAATGATCTATGCAATTAAAAGATGGACAAATAAAATGAACAGATTACTTCCTAAGGAAGACATATGAATGACCAAAAGACAAATAAAAAATATATGTAACATCTATTATCACGAGGGAGATGCAAATTGAAACCACGTTGAAATTCCACCTAACATGAGTCAGAATGATTAAGATTTAAAAAGTAAGGAATGGTAAGTGCTGGTAAAACTGGTGAAAAGGGAAATCTACACTGTTGGAAATGTAAGTCATTACCATCACTGTGGAGAACAATATGGAGTTTTCTCAAAGACCTACAAATATAGCTACCGTATGATTCAGCAAATCCACTCTTGGGTATCTATCCAAAAAACAGGAAAATGATCACTCAGAAAAACTCTTGGACATCCATGTTTACTGCTGCATTACTCACAATTTCTAAGTCATGGAACCAACCCAAATGTGCATAAACAGATGAGCTGATTGAAAAAAATAAGGAACATATACATTGCATAATACTACCCAGTCATATAAAACAATAAAACCCTGACATTTTATAAAAATTGGATGACTATGGGAGACTTACTGCTAAACGAAGCAAGCTACACTATGAAAGGAAGGCATTGTATGTCCCCACTCAATATATACTGAATGTCTGCATTCTATGGCTGAAACTGAAATATTGGAAGGTATAAAAGCTTAGAGAGCAATGATGATGCTGGTGACAGTGCATAAGCAGGGATGGAAATGGTGAAAAGTAAGAAGGAAAAATCAAGGGGAAGAAGAAAGAACCAATACATTTAAGGGACACAAAATGGAAACAAATCTGTAGATTATAATCTCTATGGTAATATCTTTGGCTGAACCAATACACAGTGTATTTATAATGGGAAATGTCATTTGATATGCTGTAATGATACACAGTAATTCAATGTTAAAAATTGAAATTAAAATAAAAATTATCTTTGTATAAAGATGAATAGATCACATAGGAGAAATGAACATGTAAAAACACATTACAACTCTGTACCTGTTAAGTACCAATTGCTTTTAAAATTATTTATTTATTTTTACAACAGAGAGATTGGTATTATAGTGAGTTAGCTCACTGTAATTCTCTGCTAGTCATGTAGCCAGTCAGGTTATGAATGTACCAACCAAGCTCAGGTAGATCCTGGATGCAAATCCAAACCTTGTCATATGGTTTGCAGAATTGTGCAGCAGTGTCTGTAGTACCTGTACCACTGAGAATGGATGAAGTGACTACTGTCAATGATTTTTAAAAAGATAAATTATGTAATTATATTAAGCAAAAAGGCTTTTTACATACTCCATATTTACACTTTCTACTAACAAAAATATTGAGACGATCAAAATTAGAAACATACCAAGCCAAATTTTGGAGACGCTGCAGAATTTAAGATATTTCAGTCTTTTGCAGGTTTTAAAAAAATGATAAAAATTTATCAAATCAATATTACTTAACACATTATGGAATTACAAGGGACAAAGTAAACTAAAAACAAACAAAACAAAGATAATAAGATTAGAATGAATATAAATAAGAGATACAAAAACCACAAAGAACATTAATGTAACCATTAGCTGGTTCTTTAACAAGATCAACAAACTAATGAAACTTTAAATAGGACCCTAGAAAACAGAGAAGACACAAATCAAAATGTCAGATACAGAAGTAAAACATTATT
>NW_006205141.1:98150-98642 GCF_000334495.1 Tupaia belangeri chinensis | reverse complement strand
GCCTTGAATGCCAGAATCACAGTAATGGTTTTGGCCAGAGCAGTGGAAACTGCCACAGTAAATACAAGTCCAAATGTGACTTGTTGGAGGATACAGGTGACCATGTTAGGATGGCCAATGAGGAGCAAGGAGCAGAGAAAACATAGGAGGAGGGAAATGAGCAGGATGAAGCTGAGAGTCTGGTTATTGGACTTGACTATGGGAGTGTCTCTGTGTTTTACAAAGACCCCCAAAACCACAGCTATAACCATGGAAAACCACAGTGCAGTGCAGGCCATGGACAACCCCAATGCATCTTTGAAATCCAGGTAAGTCACAGCTTGGGAAGGCAGTCAGTTGTCTCATCATTTGGGTACTCTTGAGCTGCACACTGGATACACTGTTCTGCATCTGGTGAAAAAACCAAGACCCAGTATTCCAGTTTAGCGTTTTTTTTTTTTTTTTTTTTTGAGAGATTTTTCATGTAAGCCGCGTGCCCTCGCCAGACCTACA
>NW_006205141.1:89988-98137 GCF_000334495.1 Tupaia belangeri chinensis | reverse complement strand
GAGAAATCACCCCCCAGGGGGGATGGTCACGCCGCAATCCCTTCTCCTCCATTCTCCTCTCGGGATCTTGGGCACGCACGCACACGCACCTGGCGTGAGTTTTAAGCCACCGGGTCCGGGACACGAACCGCGGTCGACTACGTGGGAATCCAGCGACATAGCCATTACGCTAACTGCTGGTTCCCCCAGTTTAGCATTTTTAAAAAATCGTTGTTATGTTGAAATAAGTGAATACCTTCATGTTGAGTACAGACAGTAAAGCCAAAAAACACCAAATTAAGAATCTACATTAATGACCTCAGGAGAATTTTTTCAGTTTAGATAAAACAAACCTATTGAACTGTAACTCAGCATATAAGAATCTTGGAGGATCCATCTTGTGGTTCAACCATGTTATCAAGGATACAGATTTATTCTAGATCTGTCCCATGTAAATATGGAAAGCAGTTTGTTGAATTGAAACATTTGGATTTTGAATGAAGTTCCATTGCTTGTATATATTTGTCTTCTTTATTTATTTATTTATTTTTTTGAGAAACTGGTAGAAGAATGATGTGTAATTTTTTGATATTTTCATCTATTTACACCTGAAAGCATGGTTTTCTCCTCCTTTTTATATGTGGTAGGTAATAAATATTTTACCATTGTACATTATAAAGTCTCTGCAGCAACTACTCACCTCTATTGTTAGATGGTAGTAGAGTAGTGATGGAGATTAATGTGCATGTCTATGTTTCAATTAAATTTTACTGGGACCAGCATTTAGCGTAATGGCTATATCAGTGAACTCCCATGTAATTGACCATGGTTTGAGTCCCGAGCCTGGTGCCTTAAACTCACGCCGGGCATAGTGTGGGTGCGTGCCCAAGATCCCAAGAGGAGAATGGAGGAGAAGGGACTGCAGCATGGCTATCCATCCTGGGGGGTGATTTCTTGCTTACTGTCTCTCTGTCTCTCTAGCGAGCACACATGCCCTGTAGCAAACACCTCTCAAAAAAAAATTATTTACAAAAGTAGATGGTTGCTTCACTTTATAAGTTGTATGACATATTGTTGAATGTATAAAAGAAATTAAAATTAATTGAAAAGAAGAATGAGATTATAGCTTTCCTACTATTTTTTTTTTTGAGAGGTTTTTGCTATGGGGCACATGCACTCACCAGAAAGACAGAGAGACAGAAAGCAAGAAATCACCCCCCCCTACCACCACCAGGGGAGGACGGCCATGCCTCAATCCCTTCTCCATTCTCCTCTTGGGATCTTGGGCATGCACATACACATGTCTAGTGTGAGTTTAAGCCACTGTGTCCAGGACTTGAAATGTGGTCAACTACATGGGAGTCCAGCGACATAGCCATTATGCCAACTGCTGGTCCTGCTACTCCTTTCTTAAGATACTAGTTTTTTAGGTAATACTGATGTAATAGTATCATTTTATCAAAAAGATAAAAAGTGATAGTCTGTTACATTATTTTCTGGAATTATCCATATCTATTTCTAGAGTGAATAGATGTTCCTGACTTCTGTTTCAGAGAAAGTCTTGGGACACACAACATGGGTAAATTTTTAGTTTAGATCAAACATCTCATATTTTTTAATTTTTATTCCTTGTTTAATGCTTTTATTAGGTGTTGCAAATATTTCATAGGAGATAAGGACTATTTTTCTTGGCTCATTATTACATGAAGTAGTCTAATCTTACTAATAATTAAAACCAAAATTATTTATGGCTGAGTAGTATTCTGGATGGAAATTCATTTTGTATGCTGTAATGGCATACAGTGAATGAATGCAAAAGAAACAAAACAAAAAAAAAAAGATTTACAATGTTACAATGACTGGAACTGCACAATACTAAGGGAAGAATTCAATTTATTTTTATATTTATTTTTATATTTTAGTAAAAGGAATAGTTTAATGAGTATTTTCACAAATCATATCTAATAATACACACTTTATTTCAATATATAATTTTTAAATTAATACTCTTTATAATAGCTTTTTTATATGTATATTGTGAAATTTTTTGAAATATTGTGTGTTCAGTTTTCATGTGTGTGCAGTTTTTAAAATATGTGTCTTTTCCTTACTGTACTATAATATTTGAAAGTGTAGCATTCTGATATTAGTTAATTTTGTGTATTTAATGCATTGCACAATCTTTGGAGCATGGCTGAAAAGTTATCAAATATTTTATAATAATTTATCTGTACTTGCTTGTGTTTATCATGTGGGCATATTCTGTGTTATTTGAAAGCACCAACAGCCAGCCTTGATGATTCTACAATTTTCTGTGTAGTGGTTAGTATGTTCTTGTATGATATCTGAGATCTACAGTGTCTTAACCAGCAATGGATTACAAAGAAGCTTATCCATTGAAATCAGTTTCAGAGTTGAGACTGATAGGATAAACACATTCAGAAAAGAGGTGATGCATGATGAAAGGCACTGGATTCCCACTTGGCTGACTACAGTTTGAGTCCCAGACTAGGTGGCTTGAGACTCATGCCAATCATGTCCAAAATCCCAAGAGAAGAATTAAGAAGGGAATGTAGAATGATCATCCCCCTCCCTCTAGTGGTGATTCCTCACTTTCTCTCTATCTCCTTCTGTGTCTCTGGTGAGTGCACACACCCACATTCTATAGTAATAATCTCTCCCTAAAAGAATAAATGAATTAAAATAAATATATTAAAACAAAAAGTAAACATGTGAATTAAGAATAATGGTGCTCAATATTTATAATATTATTGGTTTCTTTTCATTGAGAAATTGTTACAGAATATATTTTTCATAGGGTACATTCATATTTTATACCTGTTAGACTTGAAATGTCCCTCTCAGTGCAAGAAACACAAATGAAGCAGAAAGCAGGTCTTCCTTCTTGGGGAATTTTCTGAAATCCTGGATTGCAGCTATGGCTACACAGAGATTCAGGAGTCTGAGTGGAAAAAAGAATCACTCATCATAATTACATACATGATCAGTTATTTTAAAAAGATGTCAACATTTATCTGCATCTCTAAAAAACTTCCATCACTTAGTGAATTTTCTTTACTATCCTCCCAATTTCCATCATGTTGGTATTACCTATACTTGTTTTTTGCTAAATTTAATGTGCACTTGATGGAAAGAGGTAGAGAGAGGAGAAAACAGCCTCCATAGAGATTGGTCATGTCAGTCGCTTCTTCATCTCTCCCTCCTTTAGGGATTTTGGGCATTGCACACCCATATGCTCAACATGTTTCTGAAGTTTCTAGGTTTGTGATTTGAATTACACTGTTAGCTGTGTGAAATCCATCCATCTTATTCACCAGTCCATAAAGTCAGCTGATATCACCTAGAATTTTAATTAGGCCTTACTATGATGAACTTTTCTCTTAATTTATAAACTGTTTACCAAATATTACCAAGTTACCTACTTAGTTTATTTTACATATGACAAAATATTGCTGAGATTACTCTCTTCTTTAATTTAACCACTTCATACAAAACCATTTCAATGCAGTTTTCTACACTGAGAAAATTCTGAGAGGTTGTGCTTCTGAGTATACTAAGTATAATATAGTATGCTTTCATATCTGATTAGGTTGAAACTTTTAGGTCCTAGACATAAAATCAAATTATATGGTATGCAGATACAATATCAAAAGTTTTCTTCTTAGCAGCAGCAGCCCCGGCGCCCGCTGCCGGACGGGGGGCCCCGCGACCCGGGGCTCATTCCCGGGCGCGCAGCCACGCCGCCGGTCGGCCGGCCCCCCTCCGGGGGACCCCGGGGCCCGGGGCTCATGCCCCGGCGTTCAGCTGCCTCTCCAGGGCCGGCGTGTGGCCTTTGGACCAGCAAGCTGAAGCGGAAAACAAGGTCTGAGAACTTGCAACTTGAGAAGATGATGGTTACCAGCCCTGCATTGCCTCAGGGAAGAACAGGAACTACTCTACCATTCTTGAAGTGAAGGTACTTAATGAGAATAGGACAGTGTGGAATGGGGTAAGTGAAGAGAAGAGGATAGAGAAAGACAGCAAGTGAACAATAGAGAGACAGGACGTTAGTGGGGGGCAGATAGGGCTTGTTAACTGTTGATGATGACATGTATAGTATTCTCAACTGGATTGGTCTGAGAGGTGTTTCATGACGGGCAAAGTATTTTTACAAGCAAAACGAGAAATAGCAATTGACTGTTTTATAAAAATAATTAGAATAATAAAGATAATGATTGGGGAAAACAGAAAAGATATGGAATGTTGAAGTGGGGAGATTAATGTCTCTGTACTGACTGACGAGCATGGCATTCCCTTTTGAAGAAACAATGTAATACACTGTAAAGTTATATGTAATCCAATGTAATATGAAGAAGATATGATGATAAAAAAAAAGTTTGCTACTTGACACTTATGTGCCAACAAATAAATGATAAGTGTGTTATGAATTATGGATGTGGTTAATCCACTTCTGGGATTCTTAGTTCTAGTCAAACATTGCTTTCAGACATTAACAACAAAATATATGTGCAATGCTTGCTTGTTATACAGTACATCTGCCTAGAGTAATTTCCCGAAATTACAGCCAGTGCTCTGGAATGCTTAGTTCAATAGTCATGGAAGGCTGAATGTTATGCAAGATGGCAGAAGAAGATGTAAATGGTGTCTACCAAAAGACGAATAATATTCCAATCTATCATCTACTTGTGCTTACAGCATAGCAAAATATAAAAGGAGTCTCTCCACAAATGACAAGTTGTTTCTGAATACAAAAGACATTTTGGTCAATAATGAATCAATATAAGTGACTGATCCCATAAGGTAAGAGATTACATAGATTCTCTGTATACCAGGGATATTATCTAAACTTGTGTAAATTCAATCTATGATATTTGCAGAATGATAAAATTGCCTAAAGATATATTTCTCAGAACACATTTTTCTCATTGTAATGTTTGACTGCATATAAATATTCATCAACTTGGTGATTATATTCATTGGGCTGCTGCTTGAATAAAAATATGGCTATTAGAAAACAACGGAGTCTAAAAATGGCATGGAAATTAAGACAGATGGATTCACTGTGGCCAACTGAGTAGTTTGATTCTCAAACCAGGCAGCTTGGAAAACATGCTGAGTGTGTGTGTATGTGTGTGTGTGTGTGTACCCAAATTCCCAGGTGAAGAATAGAAGAAAAGAAATTGTGATGTGACCATTCCCTGTGGATAATTTGTCACTTTCAGTCTCTATATTTCTGTCCACCTCTTTTCGATGAGCACATGCACCCTATACCAAACTAAAAATCAAAAACTAAAAACAAAATGAAAAACAGCAGCTTATTTAAAACATTTTGTAACGTAACTACAGGTTAGAATATGTATAAGCAAAATCACACAGGACAAAGTCAAGATGAAAAATGTGGGTTTAATGCTAAGATAAATATTCATATAATTATATTTCAGAAATCTGTCAAGATATCTTTGTATAAATTGAATATTAAAATGACTTTATACCTCTTTGAAAATAACAGGCCATTTTATCATCTCTTCATTGATAACTAAGCCTTGAATAGGGCAGCTTCTATAGACAAAATCTCCTACTTTAACCAGCAGCCAACTCTGATTAGGAAATCAAGGTTGTAGATATCATACTGTGCTCTATGATTTACTTTTTCATCTAAGGGCAAGTTGTACCCAGCACCATTTATGAATGAGCTTTTCCTCAGAAATGGATGGAGCTGGATGAAAGGCACAATTTATAAATTAGGAGTGCATTTAACATAGATGTAGAAGGACCAAAACTATCAAATAACCCTTATATTCCACCTATGTATTAGCTTTACTATTGGGTGTTAATTAATGATTTTAATAGTAGAGGCTTAATTTTGCTTTGATGGTCACTTTCTTATAGCTTATTTGAAATGAACTCTCTTTTTCTTCATGAAAACAATGGAGTAGTATCTGTATCTTATCAAAATACTTCTAGAATGTTGGCCACAGTGTGGCGCTGTGTAGCGAAAACCTCTCCAAAAGAAAAAAAGAAAAGAAGTTAATCTTGTTATTTTATTTTAAAAGTTTTATTATTATTATTATTGTTTATTATTATTTACATATTCGATCACTCTACATCCTTTAAATCATAAAGAGGTTTTACCCAACATGATATATGTCACAAACCAGGTGGATTGAGAATGCTATACATGACATCATCAACAGGCAACAAATCATATCTGTGTCCCACCAATGTCTTACTTCTCCATCATTTCCCAAATTTCCCTTCGTGCACTCTTCTCTTCTCTTTCCATTTTGTCCCCAGTGTCCATATCAATTTTCAATGTTTTATGTCCTCAAGTCTTTCAGTATTTACTATAGACTGTGGACAGTTGGTATATGTTAAGTGGAGACATACAATGTCTCTCTTTCATAGCCTGACTTGCTTCACTAAGTAATAAATCTTCCATGTTCATCCACTTTCTATCAAATGCCAGGGTCTTGTTTTATATGACTGAATAGTATTCCATGGAGTATATGTAAAACACCTTTTCAACCCATTCATCAGTTTGTGGACATTTGGGTTGGTTCCATGTCTTAGCAATTTTAAATAATAGCTCAATAAATATAGTTGTGCCAGTGCTTTTACAACTGATCGTTCTCCTATCCTTTAGGTAGATACTCAGGAGTGCAATTGCTGGATCATATGGTACTTCTATTTGAAGGAACTTCTATATTGTTTTTCACATTGGCTAGACAAATTTACATTCCCACCGAGTTCCCTTTCCACAACATCCCCACCAGCATTTACCTTTTTTTTTTTCTTTTTAAATTATTGTCATTCTGAGGTTAGGAGGTAATTCATTATAGTTTTGATCTGCATCTCCTTTATGATAAGGGATGTTGAGAATTTCTTTATATGCTTTTTAGCTGTTCATAAGTCTTCCTTAGAGAGTTGTTTATTCAGTTCATTTTCCCAACTTTGAACTGGGTTAGTTATTTTCTTCCAGGTCAGCAGATTGAATCCCTGTGAACTGGTTAGCAGTCTTTTATCTTAGGCATAGTTAACAAAAAAGTTCTCCCAATCTGAGAGTTGTCAACTCACACCAATTATAGTGTCTTTTGCTGTGCAGAAACTTCTTACTCTTATGTAATCACACCTATGTATTTTTGGGATTATGTCTTGTGTTTGGAGGTATTGCCTAAGAAGTCTTTCCCTTTTTTTCCCTACCCCAACGTCTCCCAGAGTTTCAGAGTGTTTTTCCAACAGAGGTTTATTGTTTGTGGTCTTAGCTGTAGATCTTTAATCTACTTTGTGTTGATTTATGTTAATGGTGACAGATAGGGGTTCAGATTCATTTTTTGCAGGTGGATACCCAGTTTTTCCAGCTCCCTTTGCTGGAAAGATTTTCCTTTTCCCATTGAGTTGACTGGTACCCTTTGTCAAAGATCAGTTGCCTGTGTATTTTGGGGTTTATTTCTAGGGTCTCTACTCTGTTCCATTGGTCCTCTGGTCTGGTTTTGTGCCAATAATATACTGTTTTGATCATCACAGATTTGTAATATATTTTGTGAGATGCCACCCACATCACTCTTTTTGCATAGGGTTGCAAAAGAAGTGGAGTGGGTGGCATATGGTTCTTTTATGATTCCAGACAAATTCTATGATTTTTTTTCTATATCTGTGTAAACTGTTTCTTGTAATTTTATATGGATTGTATTAAATATGTAGTTTAATTTGGATAAAATTGACATTTTTTTTATATCTTAATTCTGCCAATCCAGTAACATGGGTTTTCTTTTTACTTTTTTTGTCATTTTTGATTTCTTTTTTAAGATTTTCATAAGTCTTCTTAAATAGGTCTTTGATTTTCCTTGTTAGTTTTATTCCAAGGTAACTTATAGTTTTTGTGGCTATGGTAAATAGGATTACTTTCTTCAGTTCTGTCTCTGCTTGTTGTTTGTATATAGACATGTTATAGAGTTTTGTAAGTTAATTTCGTATCCTGTCACTTTACTGTCTGCATTTATTAATTCAATAAGTTTTTTGGTGAATACTATAGGGTCTTCTATGTATATAATCATGTCATCTGCAAACAGAGTTGATTTCAACTCTTCTTTGCCTATTGGAATGCCTTTTGTTTCATTCTGTTTTCTGATCACATTGGCTAGGACTTCCA
>NW_006205141.1:71854-89617 GCF_000334495.1 Tupaia belangeri chinensis | reverse complement strand
TTTCTTTTTTTTTTTTTTTTGGTCATGCCCTTATCTGCTTTGGGAATGAGGGTGATGGAATATTCATAGAATAAATTTGGAAGGGTTCCTTCTTTTTGATCTCTAGAACAGTTGAAAAGAATGGGGGTTGCCTCTTCTTTAAAAGTTTGGTAAAATTCAGCAGTGAAGTCATTGGGACATGGACTTTTCTTTGTTGAGAGGTTATTTATTACTGATTCAATACCACTGCTGTTATGGGTTTCCTCAGGCTTCCTATGTTCCCCTTAGTCAATTTTGGTAGATTATATGTGTCAAGGAGTTTGTCCATCTCATCCAGGTTTTCTTCTTTGTTGGTCTATAATCGCTCATAGTGTAGTCTAGTAATATTTTGTATTTCAGTTGTCTGTTTTAATGTTGCCTGATTCATTACCAATTTCATTTATCTTGTTCCTTTCTCTCTCCTTTTTAATTAGTCTAGCTAATGGTGTTTCAATATTGTGTATCTTTTCAAAGAACTAGCTTTTGCTTTATTTTATTTTCTATGTAGTTTTTATATATTTTTTTCATTTATTGCTGCTCAAAACTTTATTAGTTCTTTTCTCCTGGCATTCTTTTGGATTTTTTGGTTGTTTTTCCAGTTTTCTGAGAGATGATGTTTGGTTGTCCTTTTGCCACCTTTCTACCTTTTTCTTATGTGCACTAATTGCTATGACCTTCCCTAGTATGACTGCTTTTGCAGTGTCACATAAATTATGGAATCTTGTGCCCTCATTATCATTTGTTTCCATGAATCTTTTGATTTCAGTCTTAATCTCTTCAGTAGTCATGAAGTCATTCAGAGTAGGTTATTTAGTTTCCATGTATTTGTGTATTTTTGAGAGTTTTTCCTTAGTTTAATATCAAGTTTCATTCTATCATTGTTGGATAAGATGCTGGCCATAGTTTCTATGCCTTTGAATCTGTAAGGACCAGCAGTTAGTGTAACGGCTATGTTGCTGGACTCCCATGTTGTCGACCACAGTTCGAATCCCACACTTGGTGGCTTAAACTCACGCTGGCTGTATGTGCGTGCGTGCCCAAGATCCCAAGAGGATAATGGAGAAGAGATTGCAGCATGGTCATCCCCCCTGGGGGGTAATTTCTTGCTTTCTGTCTCTCTGTTTCTTTCTGTCTGTCTGGCGAGCACATGCGCCCTGTAGCAAAAACCTCTCCAAAAAAAAAAAAAAAACAAGAAAGAAGAGAATATGTAAAGACTGGTTTTGTGCTCTATCATGTAGTAAATCTTTGAGAAAATATCATGTGGGACTGAGAAAAAGGTATATTTTGTGTTTTTTGGGTGTAAAATTTTATAGATGTCTGTCCAGTCCATCTTATTTATGTTAGTTATCATTATAGGTCCTGAAACTCTCTGGTTATTTTTTGCCTCGTTGACCTGTCTAAAGGAGATATTGGCTGTTGAGATTATTCAATTAGTGTATTACAGTCTATCCTTTCAGATTTATCTGTCTTTATTTTACGTATTTCGGTGTTTCTGATTTGGATGCAGAAATATTTTTAAGCGTTTTATCTTCTTGATGATATATCATTTACTACAATATAATGCACTTCTTTGTCTCTTCTTAGTTTTTGTCTTAAAGCCTATTTTGTACAAAATCAGTATAGTTACTCCCACTCTCTTTTGGTTTCCATTTACATGCAATACCTTTTTTTCAATGCTTCACTTTTAATTTATGTATGTATGTATCCATGAGATGGATTTCTTATAGGCACCAGATAGAGGGTTTCTGATTTTTAATCCATTCTGTCAGCCTGTGTCTCTCAGTCAGAGCATTTAATCCATTAACATTTGACCCTCTTATTGATATTTCCAGATTTTTTCCCTATCGTTACGTTGGCCAAATTCTTGGTTGTCTTTTAGTTCTCTTATTGCTGTTTGCCTTAACGTTCTTGGTATAGTACTTCTTTCAGAATTTCTTGAATTGTTTGTTTGGAGTTGGTAAATTCTTTCAGGTTTTGTTTATCTAAGGACATTTTAGTCTATTTTTTTTTTCTCCCATATTGAGGATAATGGTCCTGGGTATAATATTCTTGGTTGAAACTGTTTTTTATTTAACACTGTGAGTATATTTCTCCATTCTTTCCTTGCTTGCATTGTATCTGATGAGAAGTCTAGTGCTAGCCTAATGGGATTACCTTTGTAGATGCCTTTATGTGCCTCTCTTGCCAATCTTAGTATCTTTGTCTGTGGTTTTGGTCAACCTGTGTATAATGTTCCATGGAGAGGATCTTCTTGGATTTATTCTATTTCAGTTTCTTTTTATTTTTTGTGTCTGAATGTTTGAGTTCTTCTCTACAGCTATAAAGTTTCCTTTCGGTATTTTATGGAATAGAGTATCAATGCCCTTATTAGTTTATTCACTTTCTGGGATACCAATTATTTGTATGTTTGGGTGTTTTCTGTCTGGTGTCTAGTATTTCTTGTACATTATCCTCATTTTTCTTGGTTGTTTTCTCAGTATTTTTGATGTTTTTGTAGATTATTGATTTTGTCTTTTACTTCTGAGATTCGATCTTCTGCCTGGTCTAAGCTGCTTTTAAAGCTTTTGAGAGAGGATTTGTTTTCCAGTATTACAGCCTTTATATCTAATATTTCTGCTTGCTTATTTTTTATTGTGTCCAATTATACTTTCATATTGTGGAAGGACTTCCTCATGTCTTGGAGCTCAATGTTTCTTTTCTCTTGCACCTCACAGAATTTTGTTATCATAAATATTCTAATTATTTTTAACATTTCCTTAATATCCTCTAACTTTTCCCTACTAAGAGTCAGTTACAGTGTTCCCTTGCTGGAGATGTATTACTTGATTCTCTCATCCTTGAAGCTCTTCTCTGATTTTTAATCATTGGATAATATATTCACTTTTGGCTAATTTGTTGGAGAAAGATTGTGTAACTGTGAGCTCATGTATTTCCCTTTGCTGTGAAATAATTCACTGCTGTTTTCTCCCTTTTATTATGTCCTCCAGTGTAGTAATCACAGAGGTGTTTAGAAATTGGATTAATGAAAAGGAGTTTCACTCTTTTTACAACCTGTACAATGAGAGGCAGAGAATTCTCTAAATCGCACAATATTCAGATATTTAGCTACTATGTGCCTAGTCTTCTCTAGATAGTGAGTATAGGCTAAGCAGTAAAATAAGAAAGTAAGGTAAAAGAAAAAGAAAGTAGGATACAGAAATAGGAAAAAGGCAAAGGAACAGGAAGGAAAGAACTAGAAGAAAAAGATGAGAAAAAAAAAAAAAACAGAAAAAATGTTGCAGAAAATAAAGTTGAGTTATAAATGAAAAAGCGCATGGTGTGCTTGCTCTGCCAAACGAAAAAGGCAGCAGAGACAGAGATGGAGATGCCTGCGAGGATTCTGTCTTGACTAGTGTCTGGACTAGTACTAGGATCTGGAGTGGGAGCACCCTGACTTGGGAGCTTCACAGCCATGAAATTGAACCCAGAAAGGGCAGCAGAGGCAGCAATACTGTTATTTATTTATTTATATTTTTTGTAGAGGTTTTTGCTATAGGGCATGTGTACTCACTAGAAAGACAGAGAGAGACAGAGAGACAGAAAGCGAGAAATCACCCCCCAGGGGGGATGGCCACACTGCAATCCCTTCTCCTCTCAGGATTTAGGGCATGCATGCACACACACCCAGCGTGGGTTTAAGCCCCCGGATTAAGGACTCAAACCGTGGTCGACTACATGGGATTCCAGCGACATAGCCATTACACCAACTGCTGGTCCCTTTTAAAAAATTATTTTTTAATTTATTTTTGCAATGTTGTTATTTATTTATTTATTTATTTTGGAGAGGTTTCTGCTATAGGGCGCGTGGACTTGCCAGACAGAGAGAGACAGAAAGAGAGAAATCACCCCCCTGGGGGGATGGTCACGCCGCAATCCTTTCTCCTCCATTCTCCTCTCGGAATCTTGGGCACGTATGCACACGCACCCAGTGTGAGTTTTAAGCCATCGGGTCCAGGACTTGAATTGCAGTCGACTGCATGGGAGTCCAGTGACATAGCCATTACAGTAACTGCTGGTCCCAACTTTTCTTCCTTTCTGACTCCTCTAGAATTGGATAATATTTGGGAGTATTCTTATTTTGTAGCAAAAGGTTTATTTGTTATTGTTTTTAAAAAGGCATAATACGGATGGCTATGTTTAGTTTTCTTGCTCATTGTAATGATAAGATAAATGTATGCATATGTACATTAAATATATGCAATATTTTGTACATAAATTATAACTTAAAAGATTTTTAAGATGAAACATGCATTCTTTTGTTAATTTCTTAACATTTCATGAAGAGTATGTTTATTATGTGACAGATATTAAAATGAGTGATTTATGACATAATACGAACTTAAAACGCTGGAATTTTAAAAAGGTAGTGGATATGGGCTAAGCAGCAAAATAAGGTAAAAGAAAAAGAAAGTAGGATACAGAAATAGGAGAATATTTGGATATCACATTCTATGGAAACAATCATTAACTCTTATTGTTTATAAAGTCTCTTCCTTTTCCAGATAGAAGCAATCTAAGTAATCTGTAGTCAAATATGGGTGTCCATTTTTATAAAATTACGTACAAATATAAGAGCCAACTTCAAATTAGCACAAAATGCAAATCTGATGTTATTATTGTTAGCACAAATAGTAATTAGATGGTAAACAAAACCTTTTGGGGGTTGATATTTTATGTATAGTTATTACATTTACTTATTTTGCTCACTAAATAGGACTCTTATATTTGTTCTTTCCTGCTTATCTTCTCTATGGTCATTTATTATTTATATTTTATTGTCATGAATCTTTTTTGTTTTTATTACTGTTAAACATAATTATTTTATTTATTTTCTGTTTATTAATTTATTTTTTTTTGATCAGAGAGAGACAGACAGAGAGAGAAAGTGAGAAAGCAAGCCACCAGATCTGGGACTTTAACTATGGTCAACAATGTGGGAGTGTCCAGTTCTTTAACAAATATTCCTCCTGCTGGTCCTCTATTTTAATATTTTTTATCAAAGCAGACCTCCGATGTGTGATAGTGAAATCAAAGCTAAAAACATATTTATAATTTCCACAATAAATATCCCATTATAATGTGTACCATTAATTTTGTTTTACTGTTTTTTTCTTTGATCTTTCTGGGATAACTATATACAGGATTAGGCAATGTCTTTTTTTAGAATTATTTTATTTAACTTCATGCATTTATTTATTTATTTTAATTTGACCAGGCAAAGACAGAATGAGAGAGAGAGAGAGAGGGAGAGAAAGAGAAAGAAAGCCACCAGTTCCAGGACTCAAACTGCAGTCATCCATTTGGGGGTCTGATGCCCCTAACCACCACACCACCTGACAGCCCCAGCAATATCTTTTTTCCCATTCAATTGTAGTATCCATTGGGCATAAAGATATTTTATGCATAATTATTGATTAAAATATATTTAGTTTAAAGTACAATATTTTTGTAAATAAGACAGAATATTCTGACATTATATGCATAATAAAAGGTTTCATATTTTAAAATTTGACCACCATTTTTGCTTTTGTTATTTTTACATATGTTGTATGTATAGTAATGTCTAAAATTTTTTCTAAGGGTTATTATAGATTAATAATATTACTCCCAGAACAAAGAAAAAAAGAAATATAAGATTTGATACACCCTTCATCTTCTATGGTGGTTACTGAAGAAGGCATAAAGTTTATGAACATGGTGCAACAAAAAAATGTTGATTCTGCCATGTACGTGACTCATAGAACTAAAGTCCTTTCTCTACCATTTTTTAAGTAAATATTTTTATTGAACTTCAGTTAAATAGTACACAAATCTTTAGTGCATAGCTTGATAAATATTTATAAAATGAGCCACATATGTAACAGCACTTAGATCATGAAACAGAAAATTACCGTCATTACAGAGCCTTGTATGTACCCCCTTCTAGTCCTTGTTGAGCTAAATAACCTACTTGTAAAACAACACATACAACATGGTTCCACTTACATAAGTGTTCAAAACAGACAAAACTAAGTGATGGTGATTTGAATCATAATGGTGCTTACCTCTGAAAAGAGAGGTAGTGACTGAAAGAGGGTGCTGATTTCTGACACACACATAAGCTTTGCCTGTTCTGAACTTCATCTAAATGGGATCTACTTTTTTTTTCTAGTGAAGGCTACTGATGGGTGTATATTAAAGTATTTAGTTACAACTTTACCCTAAGTTCATTCATTGTTTAGTTTTTTAGCAAATTACTTTGGGTTTCCCAGGTATATAGGACCTGCAAATAATTTACTCCTTTCTTTTTAATTCTCATGTCTTTGTTTTGTTTTACTTTATTGGCTAAAACTCCCAATAAGATGGTAAGTAACTGAGGAGCTGAGTGTTTGTCTTGATCCTGACTATAGTTGGAAAGCTTCTTCTGTTCCAACAAGATGTTGGCTTTTGTACAGAGGCCCAATGTCAATAAATTAGTCAGCTAACTTATTAAATAATTTTCTACTTAGTATTTATAAAACAAGTGCTCACTTCTACCAAATGCCTTTTCTTCAAAGATAGAGATAACCATATATTTTTCAACTCTATTAATAGGATTATTAATGGATTTCCTAATAGTAACTCATTCTTGCATTTCTATAATAAGCCTAATTGAGGCATCATCTGTTACCTTCTGAATGTGCTGTTGGATTGTTTTGTGAAATAGTGTTAAAACTTTTACATTTACATTCGAGATTAGTTTATAATATTTTTTTGGTACATTCTGTGTCAGGTTTTTGAGTCAATGTTAGTGCATTCACCTTAAAAAAGTTAATTTGCAGGCTGTCAGGTAACATGGTGGTTGAGGCACTGGACTTCCCCACATGGCTGACTATAGTTTGAGTCCCAGATCTGGTAACTTTCTTTCTCACTTTCCATTTCTCTCTGTCTCCTTCTGGTCAAATTAAAAATAATAATAATAATAGTAATAAATTAAATAAAATAATTTTTAAATTTTTAAAAATTAATTTGAGTTTTTTTCTTGAGGGGGCCTTTTTCTGAACCTGGAATTAAGTAACATTGAGATTATTTTGTCTTAATTGTTAATAGAACTCTCCACGGAACCATCTGGCTCTGATACTTTTTTGGTAAGAGGGTTTTTTTTTAACTAATTGTTTCTTCTATAGTAATTGGTTTTGATTTTTTGTATCTACCAGAGTGAATTTTGTCAATTTGGATTATTTTATTTTATTTTATTTTTTATTGTCATCTTAGTCTTCTTTATATTACATTAGATTACATATAACTTTACAGTGTATTACATTGCTTTTCCAAAGGGAATGCCATGCATGTTAGTCAATACAGAGACATTAATCTCCCCGCTTCAACCTTCAATATCTTTTCTATGATTTCCCCAATCATTATTATTATTAAGGCTCTAGATCCCATATGACTAGCTCTGTGGTTCAAGTCCTTCTCTACCATTTAACATTAAATGCAAACTCCTACAAAAATATTTATCATACTGATTTTTTGGTACTATGGACTTATTTAATTTTTTAATTTTTGAGAGGTTTTTGCTATAAGGTGCATGCACTCGCAAGAAAGACTGAGAGACACAGAGAGATAGAAAGAGAGAAATCACCCCTCCCCAGGGGGCATGGCCAAACTGCAATCCCTTCTCCTCCATTCTCCTGTCAGGATCCTGGGCACACATGCACATACGCCCTGTATAAATTTAAGCCACCGGGTCTGGGACTCGAACTGTGGTTGGCTACATGGGAGTTCAGTGACATAGCCATTATGCTAACTGCTGGTCCTGGTACTGTGGACTTATTATCTGGCGATTACCTATATTGTTTTTAAAAATACAACCAGTTACCCTCAAAAGTATTATTATTATTTTAAAATTTGCTAAAGGTCATGTATTCTCACCAGAGAAATGCAGAGAGGGAGAGAAGAAAAGTGAGACAGAAAGCTGCCAGAGATTTAGGAGTTGAACTGTGGTTGGCCATGTGGGAGTCCAGTGCCTTAACCATCATGCCACCTGCTAACATGGTAGTTAAACATAAAGAAAAAGTCATTTCAAATTTTCCAGTGCTCTAGGAACATGATTTACATGATCGCCATATACCAGTGCAAGAGTATCTCAGCATGGCAGCCAAAGTCCAACATTTTGTGTCTCTTGACTTGACTAACGACACTGTATCACATGATTTGGCCATATTTTTTAATACTGTCCCCCCCCCCATTTAGAAAGAATTGGAAAAACTCTCAAAACATGTTGTCCTTCCTCTTTGACATTGGTATTTTTAAAATATAACTTTTCAAGAACATAATTATCTTAGGTTATATTATATATGTTTATCAGTATTGTCCCATGAAATTTGTTAGACAGTTTCGCTGGAAAGCATCTCTGAGGTGGAGAGCAGAATATCTGGAAGTGCTTTCAAGAGTTTCACTTGCATGGATGTGAGGAAAACCAGAGGGAGCTGGTAAAGTACAACAGATTAAGCCATAGACAATTTGGTAGATCTCCAGTGCTGGAATGTTCTTTTATATTTGTCCCAAATTATAATCAGATTTCAAGGTATTTATAACTTCACATTGTATTGTCGGTGTCCTCTGAGTGTACCCTGATAATGTCCTATCAAATAATGGGGTAGTTCTCTGTGCTGTGTGCATTTTCTAAGAGGCACACATCTTTGATTTTTCGGCAGTGGGGATTAGCCACAAACAGGAATCTGGGTCAAATATCTCAGATGCCACTGAGAGACATACCTGTGCACTATTAATAATCTCATGACCTAGGGAATTTTCTGTGGTCTGTTTTCAACTCTCAGATGATATGAAAACTCAGCTTACACATCTTTGCTCACATGTGAGAGAATTGCATTAGGAGGGACCAAAACATTATTCTCCAGAATGAACAACTACTAACCTGTGGGCTTTTATAGGGCTCCAAAAGGGTTCCAATTTGGGCTGAAAATTTTGGTGTGCATCCTGTGATTATAGCAACAGATTGTTTCTGTGTCTGGCAGTTGTAGTTAGGCAGAGTTCGATTCATTCCAGAGAGCAAAAACAGTATTCTCTATGGTTCTTTGGTTATTGGGAAGTGTATTGCAGAGATAATAACCCAGGGAAAGGTTGGGAAGCAAATGCGAGCTCTTGTTGATCTCCTCAATGGCAAAGAGAAAGGCCAACACATTTTGAAAGTGTTTCCAATTCCTCCTAAACAGAGGTACAGTTGTAAATATGGTCAAATCATATGATTCAGGGTAAATTCCTTAACCAAGGCTAGAGACACACAATTTAGACTTTGGCTGCCATGCAGAGATATTCTTAATATTGTATATGGAGCTGTAGGAAATAATGTTTCCAGAGCACTGGAAAACTTTGAAATGATGTTTTTCTTCTGTTTAAGGAAATTGTATCCAAGCAACCAAGAGAGATTTTCAATAATTGTGAGTGGGACAAGGTCGCATTTAGCTGGGTGATAATGCTGTCCCCTGAACAAGGTTCATTTTAACGGAGGATGATTAATTTATGAAGACAACAAAGAATGTTTTGTTCATTATATGAATAAAGAGCACATTTAAAAATCATTTACATGGGGGGCAGCAGATGGCATAGCAATTACATTGCTGGACTCTCACACGATGATCACAATTTGAATCCCAGACCCAGTGACATAAAATTTATGTCAGGCTTGTGTGTGCATATCCATGATCCTGGGAGGAGAATGGAGGAGAGGTTTGCAGTATGGCCATTTGCCCTAAGGGAATGATCTCTCACTATCTCTGTCTCCCTCTCTAATGACTGCATATGCACTAAAGCAAAAATCTCTTAAAAATTATATGTAGGTAAATTATAGGTATGTATATTTATAAAATAAAAATATTCTAGAATTTTTAAAATATAATTTGGATTAATTAAATTAAGGTATATTACATTGACATCCCCTCAAGTATTTCTTATTTTCTGTAATAAGAACATTAGAATTTATACTTTTTAGGAGGAAATATTTGTTTAAATTTACACTTAATCACTCTATATCTTTATACTGTACAACATGTTTTTTTTTCCCCCAGCATGAATACAGTGCTCATTAGTCAAAGTAATGTACTTTCTTAGCAATATTGAAACAAAAAGTGTTTGGGGCCAGCAGGTGGTGTAGTGATTAAGGGACTGTAACCATACATAATCAATTGCATTTCAAGTCCTGGACACAACAGCTCGAACACAAATTCTTCAACATGTAAACTACCAAAAAATTAAAAAAAAAAAAATTAAGGAATATAACGTATGGGAAATTGTAGACTCCATGACATTATTCTCAGATAAACAGAAACTGAAACAATTCACCAACATTAGACTAGCTCTTCAAAAAGTACTGCAGATAATAGTATACCAAGAAAACTAAAGAGAGATGAACAGAAAAAAGAGGGGGGGGAAAAACCGTAACAAAAAAATGGCTAACAAAATGGCAAGGCTAAGTCTGCAAATAACTATAATAACATTGAATGTTAACAGATTAAATTATCCAATTAAAAGACACAGACTGTCTGAAAGAATTAAAAAACAAAAGCTGTCTATATGATGCTTACAAGAAACACTTCACTAATAAAGACATACATGGAGTAAAAGTGAAAGACTGGAAAGATAAATTCCACTCAAATGGAAAACAGAAAATGTTGAGTTGTGATACTGATATCAGATAAAATAATCTTCAAAAAGAAAGATGTAAAAAGAGACAAGAGACTTTATTTAGTACAAAAATAATTTGTTCCTCTAGAAGATATAACACTTTTTAATATCTTTGTACTCAATATGTGAAAGAATTTTGGATCTCGAGGGAGAGCCAGACTGCGACACAATAATTGCAAGAGGATCTCAACACCCCACTATCTCCTCTGGACACATAATCTAAACAAAAAATAAATAAAACCTACAAGATCTAAATGATAACATAAATGAAATGGACTTGGCAGACATATACAGAATACTTCACCCAATAACTACAAAATACATATTTTTATCTCTCCTACCTGGAACATTTTCAAAGATGGACCATGTGATAGGGCAGAAAACAAGACTTTACAATTTAAATGTATACGAATTATATCCAGTATCTTTTTTGAGCACAATAAAATTAAACTTGAAATCAACTACAGAAAGAACCTTTGAAAACACACAAACACAGAAACTAAACAACCTACTCTCAAATGACTTCACAACTACTAAGGAAATTAAGTCTGGAATCAAAAGGTTCATAGAAACAATGAAAAGGAACAAACAAACAAGTAGCTATAACCTATGAAATAGCAAAAATTGTCATAAGAAAGAAGTTTATAGTAATTAGTGCCCACAAGAGAAAAGCAGAAAGGTGGCAAATAACCTAACAAAACAACTCAGGGAAATGGAGAAACAACAAAGAAACACAAAAAAATTCCAGGAGAAAAGAAATTGTAAAAATTCGAGCAGAAATAAATAAAATAGAAAACAAAAAAAAGTATGCAGAAAATAAAACTAAAATAAAACCGGTTTTTTGAGAAGATAATTGGCACACTGTCAGCTAAATTAATCAAGAAGAAAAGAGAAAAAAAATCAGAAAAAGAAAATCAACAAACAGGTGCTATTACAATAGAAATAACAGAAATATAAAGAATCATCAGAGAACATTATAAGCCATTATACACCAAAAAAACAATAAAACCCAGACAAGATGTACAAATTTTTGGAAATGTATGGCTTACTTTAATAGAAAATCTGAAGAGGCCCATAACGAGCAATGAATCAGTGATAAATAATCTCCCAACAAAAAGAATAACAGGTCCTGATTGTTTTACTTCTGAATTGTACAAAACTTCTTTTTTCAAATTATTGTAATACTTATTTTTTTGTATTTTAGAAAAAAGAATCATAGTTTAACAAATATTTTTACAGACATGTCCATGACGTCCATTGTGTTGACTGGGTGATGTAGAATTGATTTCCCTTGAGGGAGAGGCCTTTTGTTGGTTGCTCATATTTCTTGAACTTCTGTGATTATTCCTAGTCATCAGGTAATCTCTATGTTTCTTCCTAACTTATTTAAGGTATCTCTGATTGTTAAAAGTTGTACAGGCTTAGAAACCAGCAGTTAGCGTAATGGCTATGTCGCTGGACTCCCACGTAGTCGACCGCGGTTCGTGTCCCGGACCCGGTGGCTTAAAACTCACGCCGGGCGCATGTGCGTGCGCGGTGGCTTAAGCCCCACGCCGGGCGCATGTGCGTGCGTGCCCAAGATCCCGAGAGGAGAATGGAGGAGAAGGGATTGCGGCGTGACCATCCCCCCTGGGGGGTGATTTCTCGCTTTCTGTCTCTATGTCTCTCTCTGTCTGTCTGGCGAGCCCACGCGCCCTACAGTGAAAATCTCTCCAAAAAAAAAAAAAAAAAGTTGTACAGGCTTAGAAAATTGATGATTTCTCTTATGGTTGGCCTACCTGTTGCTCACAATTACCATTAACTGTTGCCACTAGCCCTGGATGGCCCAAAGTCCTTGCTGTTTCTAAGGAGTGGTGAGCCTTCAACTGACCTAATAAGCAACACCCCAAGAGCAATGAAAAACAAAACAAAAGAAGGAAATCACGCGGCGTGCAATGTGCGCCACGTGCTATTCAAATCACTAAAATTCAGAGTCCAAAGGCTAGTGGAAAAGGATCAGAAGATGAGTGACAGGACCAGGTTGGTCGGGCCTGTAGCCTCAGTCCACCTGATGTCCGGAACTACTGGCCGGTTCGATCCTGATTGCGAGTGGGGTGGGGTGGGAGTTCGCCTTAAAGTCCCAGACAACCAACCTGGGGTCCAAGGAGGAGGAATGGTGGGAATGCGTGGAGATTCGGAAGGATCGGGCCTGCAGCCTCAGCCCACCTGGTGTCTGGAACTACTCTTGATTCATCTCTTTTATAGTCTGGCTTACTTTGATCATCATTAAATCTTCCATTTTTGTTCACTTTTTGTATCAAAATTCAGGTTGCGGGTTTTTTAGCTCAATATTTTTATTACTAGTATTATTCCATTTTTTTAACAGTAGAAAACAACTTAGAGATTACAAAATCTACTGCCCTCATCCTCTTGTACAGTTGAAGAAAATCATTGCTCAGAGATGGGTAACTGTCATTTAACTATAGAGCATTGGGCCTCAGGCAGATCTCTAGGCTCAAGATTTATTTCTTTATTATTTTAATTTATTTTACATGTTCAATCACTATAGTTCACTACCGCTTGTAATATGAATTTCCGTAACATAAATACAATTCACACCAGTCCATCTGAAGATAATATACACATTATCAACAGAAAATTGTCCAATTGTGTCCCATGAATGTCCTGCCACTCTATTTTTCTCCTTGATTTGTTTCCTCACATTCTTCCTCTTCTCCCACCCTCTTCCCACACTCTCTTCAAAATCCATAATCAGTCAGGTTGTTTTTTATGACTGAGTGGCATTACATAGAGTACATGTGCCACATTTTTTTAAGCTGGTCAATTTTTCTTTTTTAAAATTATTTACATTTATTTTATACATTCAATCACTGAACATTACTGCAGCGTGTAAAATGAATTTATCCGATATGAATATACTTCGTGCCAGTTCAGTAGAAGATATCATACATGTTATCATCAACAAACAATTCTCCATTCTGCCTCTTAAATGCCTTGCCTCTCTATTTTTCTCCTTGATTACTTTCTTCTCACCATCCCTAATCACTCACTCACTCCGCTTCTTCCCACACTGTCTCCAGTATCTTTAACAATTTTCCATGTTTCTATATACCCTAATCCTTCAGTTTCTGCCATATAGTGCAGACAGTCAGTACATATTAAGCGAAGACATACAATGTCTCTCTTTCATAATCTAGCTTGCTTCACTCAGAAGTAAACCTTCCCTAGTTGTCTGCTTCTAACAAATGCTAGGGTCTCATCTTTTTTATGACTGAGTAGTATTCCATAGAGTACATATATCACATTTTTTCTTTATCTTTTATTTGTTTTATACATTCAATCACATATGTCACTTAGCTTGCAAAATTAATATTTCAACATGTATACATTTGTCACCAATCCAGTTGAGAATACTATACACATTATCTTCAACAGATGATAACCCATTTCTTTGTTCTTTGTTCCATAGATGTCTTCCCTTTCTATTTTTCTTCTTAATGTTTTTCCTCAGACTCTCCTTATTTACCCTCTTCCCACACTGTATCTGGTATTTATAACCATTTTCTATTTTACTAAATGCTCTAGTCATTCAGTCTTAGGTTTTCTACCAGGAAATGAAAGATGTGTAACTGAAAACATACTTAAATTCTCTATTTAATTGCTTTAGCATTGATGAGAGAGAGATTTTTTTTCTTAAAGAGGTTTTTGCCTGGGGTCAGCAGATGGCATAGCAGTTATGTTGCTGGACTCCACATGACCGACCTGGTTCGAGTCCTGGAACTAGTAGCCTGAATCCCACACTGGACATGTGTGCATGAGTGCTGAATATCCCAGGAGAAGAATGGTAGAGAAGTGATTGTGGATGTTCATCCTCTCTGGCTTTCCCTGTCTCTGTCTCTCTCTATCTCTCTCCCTAAAAAGTACACATGCCCCAATGCAAAAACCTCTCCAAAACAGGTTTTTCTTTAGGGCACATGTGCTCAACAGAGAGTGAGACTTGCTTCATTCAACAGTAAATCTTCCATATTCTTCCACTTTCTGTCAAAAGTCAGGATTTTTTTTTCTGAGTAGTATTCCACTGGGCATATGTACTACCTTTTATAATCCATTCATCTGTTCATGAGCATTTGGGTTGGTTCCATGTCTTAGCAATTGTGAATAACACTGCAATAAACATGGATGTGCAAGCACTTTTCTGATGAAGAATTCTGTCTTTTAAGTAGATACACAGGAGTGGGATTGCTAGATCACATGGTAGTTCTATTTGTAGATCTTTGAGAAATCTCCAAATTGTTCTCCACAGTGGCTGAACCAATTTACATTCCCACCAGCAGTGTAGAAGAGTTCCCCTTTAACCACAGCTTTGCCAGCACTTATCTTTTTTTTTTTTTTAATCTTAGTCATTTTGACTGGGGTTTGGTGGTATCTCATTGTGGTTTTGATCCACATCTCCCTTACAATAAGAGATATTGAACATTTTTTCATATGCCTTTTGGCTATATGTATGTCTTCCTTAGAGAGTGGTCTTTTTTTTTTTTTTCCAACTCATTCTCCCATCTTTTAATAGGGTTAATCATCTTTATTTGGGACAGCTGCTTGAGTTACTTGTATATTTTGATTATTAGTCCCTTGTCTGATGCACAGTTTACAAAAATATTTTTCTCATTTTGAGGTCTGTTGGTTCACACTAATTACTGTGTCTCTTGTCATGCAGAAACTTCTTAATTGGATGTAATCCCACTTGTCTATTTTTGGGATTATTGACTGTTCTTTGGGGGTCTTATGTAAAAAGTCTTTTGCCTACCCAATGTCTCCCAGAGTTTCCCCAGTGTTTTCCAGAAGCAGTTTAATAGTTTGAGGTCTTGTGTTTAGATCTTTGATCCACTTTGTGTTGATTTTTTTTAAAGGTGAGAGATAGGGGTTCAGATTCATGTTTCTATGAGTTGGTATCCAGTTTTTCCAGTACCATTTGCTAAAGAGATTTTTCTTTTCCCACTGGATTGACTGGTATCCTTTGTCAAAAATCAGTTGGCTGTATGTTTGGGAGCTTATTTCTGGGGACTCCATTTTGTTCCACTTGTCCACCTGTCTGTTTCTGTGCCAATATCATACTGTTTTGCTTACCACAGCTTTGTAGAATATTTTTGGGTCAGGGAGTGAGATGCCACCAACTCCACTCTTCTTGTACAGTATTGCTTTGGCAATACGAGAACTTTTATGATGTGAGAAAAATTGTCTGATTATTTTTTATGTTTTTTTTTCTTTTGAGAAGTTTTTGGTATAGGATGTGTGTGCTCACCAGATAGAGAGAGACAGACAGACAGAAAGCAATAAATAAACCCCCCAGGAGGAGATGGCCAAACTCCAATCTTGTCTCTTCCATTCTCCTCTTGGTATCTTGGGCATGCATGTACACACGCCTGGCGTGAGTTCAAGCCAGCTGGTCCAGGACTCAAACCGCAGTCCACTACATGGAAGTCCAGCAACATAGCCATTATGTAAGCTGCTGGTCCCATGATTGTCTTTTCTAGATCTCTGAAGATTATTTCTGGCACTTTGATTGGGATTGCATTAAATATGTAGATTAATTTGGGTAGAATTTCCACTTCATTTATATGAATTCTTCCACTTTTTTATGTCACTTTCAACTTCTTTTTTAGCTTCTCATAGTTTTCCTTGTGTAGGTCTTTAACTTCTTGGTTAGATTTATTCCTAGATATCTTATACTTTTTGTGGCTTTGGCAAATGGAATTACATTTTCAGTCCTATTTCAGTCTGCCTGCTGTTCTTGTATAGAAATGCTATTGATTTCTGTGTTGATTTTGTATCCTGGAAATTTACTGTACTCATGTATTACTTCCTGGAATTTTTTCACGGATACCATTGAGTCTTCTATGTGTATAGTCATGTCATCTGCAAATAGAAGGAGTTTCATGTCTTCTTTTCCTATTCATGTGTCTTAAATTTTATTCTTTTTTCTGATTTCACAGTACTATATTAAAAAGGAGTAGAGAAAGTGGGCATCCTTGTCTTGCACCAGTGTTTAGTAGAAAAGCTTTCTGCTTTTCTCCATTCAGGATGATGTTAGCTATGGGTTCCTCATAGATAGCCTTTATTCTGTTAAGAAATAACTCTTCTCTGCTGATTTTGCTGATAGTCATGATCATGAAGGGATGCTGTATCTTATCAAATTCTTTTTCTGAATCAATTTATATGATCATATCATTTTTCTCCTTCTTTCTGTTAATATGGTGTATTACATTTACGGTTTTACATGTGTTGAACCAACCTTGCATTCCTGGAATAAAGCCTACCTGGTTGTGATGAATAATTTATTTTTTATGTTGTTGGATATGATTGGCTAGTATCTTCTTGAGAATTTTTGTGTCTATATTCATCAGAGGTATTTGTGTATACTGTTTCTTCCTTGTCTTTTCTTTATCTGTTTGGTGGATTAGGGTGATGGAGACTTCATAGAATGAATTTGGGAGAGTTTCACCTTTTTTGATCTCTAGAAATAACTTGAGCAGAGGGACCAGCAGTTAGCATAATGGCTATGTCGCTGGACGCACACGTAGTTGACCGCAGTTCGAGTCCTGGACCCGGTGGCTTAAACTCACGCCAGGTGCATGTGCGTGCATGCACAAGATCCTGAGAGGAGAATGGAGTAGAAGGGATTGCGGCGTGGGCCTTCCCCCAGGGAAGGTGATTTCTCACTTTCTGTCTCTTTGTCTCTCTCTGTCTGTCTGGCAAGTGCATGTGCCCTATAGCAAAAACCTCTCCAAAAGAAAGAAAGAAATAAAGAAATAACTTGAGCAGAATGGGGTCATAACTCATCTTTAAAAGTTTTGTAGAACTCAGAGGTGAAGCCATCATAACCAGTGCTTTACTTTTTTAGGAAGATACTTATTACTGATTCAGTCTCCTGGCTTGTTATGGGCCTACTCAGACTTTCTATATCCTCTTGGCTTAATCTCAGTAGATTATACGTGTCCAGGAATTTGTCCATCTCATCCAGATTTTCTTGTTTGTTGGCATATA
>NW_006205141.1:31566-71612 GCF_000334495.1 Tupaia belangeri chinensis | reverse complement strand
CCAGATTTTACTTTCATTTATTTTCTGTATAGTTCTTTTATTATCTATTTTATTTATTTATCTTGGATATTTATTATTTCTTTTCCCCTAGAGTTTTTTTTGGATTTTTTGCTGTTGCTTTTCCAATTATCTGAGACACAATGTTAGGTGATCCTTTTGACTTCTTTCCATCTTCATATTATGTGCAGTAACTGCTATGAATTTCCCTCTAATGATTATTGTCTAGATGATCTGTCCAGAGAAGATATTGAAGTGTTGAGGTTTCCAACAATTAGTGTGTTGCAGTCTATCTCTCCTTTTATATCTAAGAGCACAATTATTGCATCTCAGTCTATATCTCCTTTTAGAACTAACAGTCTCTCCTTTGTGTATTTGAGTTCTCCTGAGTTAGATGCATAGATATTTACAAGCATTATATTTTCCTGATGAATTAGTCTTTTTACTACTGCGTAATGCCTTTCTTTGTTTCTTCTTACAGATTTTGCTTTAGAACATATTTTGTTCTGAAATTAGTTTTGTGACTCCAGCTATGTATGCCTTTATTTGTGAGAGCTGTTTCTTGTAGGCAACAGATAGAGAAATTTTTTTATCCATTCAGCCACTCTGTGTCTCTTGATTGGAGAATTTAATCTATTAACATTCAATGTTATTATCAATATTCCTGAACTTGTCCCTACCTTTAAGTTGGCCATTGTCTTTATTTCCTTATTTCTGGCTGTTCATTCTTTAGTTTTCCTGAAACAGCACTCTCCTCAGAGTTTCTTGAAGAGCTGGTCTAATGTTGGCAAATTCTCTCAGGTTTTGCTTGTCTGGGAAGATTTTAATCGTTCTTATCCCATACGAAGAATAATGTTGCAGATTATAAAAATCTTGGTTAAAACTGATTCTCTCTTAACGCTTTCAATATGTCTTCCCATTCTTTCCTTGCTTGCATTGTTTTCGTTGAAAGGTCTGATGTACGTCACTTACCAATTTTAGTATCTTGTCTTTATCTGTGATCTTGGTCAGTCTGGCTAAGATGTGTCTTGAGGAAAATCTTCTTGGGTTGATTCTATTTGAGTCCTTTGTATTTCTTGTGTCTGAATGTCTGTGTGCGTCTCTAGACTTGGGATGTTTTCTTCCAGGATTCCATGGAATAGATTTTCCATGCTTTCTGTAGGTTCTTCACCTTCTGGTATACTAATTATTCGTACATTTGGATGTTTCATGGGATCTACTATTTCTTGTATATTATCCTCCTGTTTTGTTGTTGCTTTCTCTATATTTTTGGTGTTTTTAAATTTTTTCCTAGGTCAGAGGTTTTATCTTCTATTTCGGAGATCTGATCTTCAGCACGGTCTAACTGACTTTTAATACTTTTGAGAGAGTTTTTGATTTTCTGTATTACAGATTTAATCTCAAATAGTTTCATCTTATTATTTCTCATAGTGTCCATTTCTTTGTTCATATTGTGGAAGGACTTCCTAATTACATGTAGTTCATTGTCTCTTTTCTGTTCCAACTCATAGAGTTTTGTCACGATGAATGTTCTAAATTCTTTCTCTGACATTTTGGTAACTTCTTCTGTTTTTTTCAATAGGTAGAGTGAAGTTATTGTGTTCTTTTGATGGAGACATATTTTCTGGTTTATTCAGACCTGAGATTCTTCTTCTACTTGTAGTCATTGTGAGATGTATTCACTTTTGGATACCTTTTTGGACAATGTTTTTTGACTGGAAATAAGTGTGTGTCCCTTTTGCTGTGGACTGATGTGTGCCAAAGTTTCTTTTCTGCTGTGTTTAGCAATGTGATTTCCACAGGAGGAGTCTTCTAGTAAGGTGTCTAAAAAGCAGCTTTTTCTTTTTCATAGGTGGTTAAGTAAAAGGAAATATCCCACAGAGCCTCATAATATTAGGGTGTTAGAAAACTGTGATTCAAGACCCATCTAGCCCATGGGGGAGTTGTGTAGAATAAGAAGGAGATGACAATATAAGAGGGAAGAGGAAAAAGTGAAAGAGAATAAAGTGACTGTCCTTGCTTTAGTGTCCCTTGGGCCAGGGGACTGGAGATGGAACTGGAAAGCTAGGGGCTGTCCTGTGGGGTTAGAAGAAGTAGGAAATAAACAAAAGAAAGAAGAGGGGGGGAAAAGCCTACCTTTCTGACAGGGGGTCTCTGGGGTTGGGGCAGTTAGGCTGGGGCTGGAACTGGTGCTGGGACAGGGGCCATGACTGGACTGCCTCAGTGTCCCTTAGGTCAGGGGGATTGAGGAGGAACTGGAGAGTTGGGGCTGTCCTCTGGGGTAAGAAGAAGTGGGAAATGAACAAAAGAAAGAAAAAGAGGGAAAAAAAGCCTACCTTCCTTACAGGGGCTATCTAGGGTTGGGAAAGCTAGGCTGGGGCCAGAGCTAGACATGGGTCAGGGAGCAGTGACTGGACTGTCTCAGTTTTCCTTCAGCCAGGAGGCTGTAAATGAAACTGGAGAGCTGGGGACTGTCCTCTGGGGTAAGAAGAAGTAGGAAATTAACAAAAGAAAGAAGAGGGGGAAAAAGCCTGACTTCCTGACAGGGTGTCTTTGGGGTTGGGGGTGCTAGGCTGGGGCCAGAGCTGGAGCTGCAACACAGGCCAGTGACTGGACTGCCTCAGTGTCCCTTAGGGCAGAGAACTGGAGATGAACCTGAAGATCTGTGGTCTGTCCTTCCTGACAGGAGGGTTTCTGGCTTTGAGGGAGCTAGACTGGGGCCAAGCTGGAGCTGTGACAGGGGCCAGTGACTAAACTGCCTCATTGTCCCTTAGGTCAAGGATCTGGACCTTAGGCTAGGGGTCTGGAGATGGTACTGGAGAGCTGGGGGCTGGATGTGACACCCCTGTGGTGAGGGCCAGATTTGGTCCTGGGAGGCTGTTGACAAGGTCGGGTCAACCATGGAAGCATCTATTGGGGAGTGTGGAAAGGTGGTCCCATGTGCCACATTTTTCAAATCCCATCATCTGTCCTGGGAGATTTGGCTGGATTTCAGCTCTTAGCAATTGTGAATAATGCTGCAATAAAAATGGATGTGCAAGTGTTTTTTGTTTTTTGGTTTTTTTGACTGACAGTTTTCCTATACTTTGGCTTGATATAATCATTTTTTTAAAATCCTTCCTTCTGTTTATGTGATATATTTCACTGATTGTTTCGTGTATGTTGAGCCACCCTCACATCTTTGGATAAAACCTACCTGATCATGGTTTATAATCTTTTCAATGTATTATTGGGTGTACTTTTTTAGTGTAGTGTTTAGAATCCTTGCATCAGTATTTATCAGGGATACTGGTATGTAGTTCTCTCTTTGTTATATCCTTGTCTGTCTTAGGAATCAGGAAGTTGGAGGCTTCATAGAATAAATTTGAGAGGCTTACCTCCTTTTGGATTTTAGAAGTAGTTTGAGGAGAATTGGGGTTAAGTATTTTATAAAAAAAGAAATTTGTGGAATTACAAAAGAAACAATCAGGACCTGGATTTTCCTTTTTGGGAGACCATTTATTACTAATTCAATCTCATTTCTTTTTATGGGTCTATTTAGGCTTTCTATTTTTTCCTGGTTCAAGTTTAGGAAATTGTATGTGTCAGAAATTTATCCATCTCATCTAAATTTTGTTGTTTGTTGCCATATAATCACTGATAACATTCTCTGATGAGCTATTGTATTTCTGTAATGTCTGTTGTAACACCGCCTGTTTTCTTGATTTGATTTGATTTATCTGGTTCCTTTCCTTTTTCTTTTTGTTCAGTCTAGCTAACAGTGTGTCAATTGTGTTTATTTTCTCAGAGAACCAGGTTTTGATTTTATTTATTTTCTGTATAGCTCTTTTATTTTCTGTATAGTTCTTTTATTTTCTATTTTTTTGTTTGTTTTTGTTGTTCTTTTTCAGTTCCCTGAGAGGTGTCAGTGTGCTGTTTACTAGCCACCTTTCTGTTTTGTCTCATGGACATTAATTGTCATGAACAACCCACTTCTGACTGCTTTTGTAAGCCTAACAAGTTATGAAAAACTCATTTGTTCATTATCATTGGTTTCTATTGACCTTTTGATTTCAGTCTTAATTGTGTCAGTGGTTGTAGAAGTAGGAGTAGGTTGTTTAGTTTCTATTTGTCAGTGTATTTTCTTTCTTTCTTTCTTTTTTTTTTTTTTGAAAGAGACTTTTTGCTATAGGACATTGACAGAAAGACAGAAAGTGAGAAATTGTGGTGTGGAAGGCCACGCCACAATCCCTTTTCCTCCATTCTCCTTTTGAGATTTTGAGTATGTACACACTAGCACCCACTATGAGTATTCAGCCATCAGGGCCCAGACTCAAACCATGGTTGACTACATAGGAGTCAATTGATATAACCATTATGCCATCTGCTGGTCCCTGTTCATGTATTATCAAGGATTCTTTCTATAGTTGAGTTTAAGTTTAATTCCACTGTGGTCAGCAGAAATAGTGGATATAATTTCTATACATTTGAATATGGAAAGATTTGCTTTGTGTTCTATCATGTGGTTGATCTTTTTTTTTACTTTTTTTTTTTGGAGAGATTTTCACTGTAGGGCGCGTGCACTCGCCAGACAGACAGAGAGAGACATAGAGACAGAAAGTGAGAAATCACCCCCTGGGGGGATGGTCACGCTACAATCCCTTCTCCTCCATTCTCCTCTCGGGATCTTGGGCACGCACGCACACGCGCCCGGCGTGAGTTTTAAGCCACCGGGTCCGGGACGTGAACCGCGGTCGACCACGTGGGAGTCCAGTGACATAGCCATTACGCTAACTGCTGGTTCCCTCATGTGGTTGATCTTGAAAGTTGTTTCATGAGGGGATGAGAAAAAATGTGAATTTTGTTTTATTGAGAGAAGTGTTCTATAAATGCCTGTCTGTCTACTCCATTTAATTTATGGTATTATTTAGATCTTGCATCTGTTCATTTTCTGTCTACATGATTTGTCCAGCAGAGACAGTGGGATGTTGAGATCCCCAGTAGTTACGGTGTTGCAGTATATCTCTTCCTTTAGACTGAACAGTACTTCACATATTTTGGTGCTCTAATGTTGGGTGTATAGATATTTATAAGTGTTATGTCTTCTTAGTTAACATGTTCTTTTAGTCATATACAGTGTTGTTATTTTTTTTTTGTAATTTGAATGAAATATTTTTCCACCCTTCATTTTTTTTTTTCTTTTTGAGAGGTTTATGCTTTAGAGTGTGTGTGCTCACCAGAAAGACAGAGACAGAAAGATAGAAAGTGAGAAATCACACACACACACACCCCCGGGGGAATGGCCATGCCACAATACCTTCTCCTCCATTCTCCTCTCAGGATCTTGGCTACGCACACACATACGCCCAGCGTGAGTTTAAGCCACTGGGTCCGGGACTCAAACTGTGGTCGACTACATGGGAATCCAGCAACATAGCCATTACGCTAACTGCTGATCCTTCCACCCTTCATTTTTGATCTAAATTTATCCTTATCATTAAAGTGTGTTTCTGCTAAGCAGCATATAGATAACTTCCCCTTTTGATCCATTCATTCACTATCTTTTTCTAAAAAATAATAATAATAATCATTTATTTAATTTTAATGATCATTATTATTTTTAATTTCCATAGAGCAAATGCATGAGAGAGAGAGAGAGAGAGAGAGAGAAAGCTACCATGTCCAAGACTTGAACCACAGTTTGCCATGTAAGAGTTCAACATCTTAATTCTAACTGGAGAGTTTACTCCATTCATATTCAACCAGCCTGAGCTCTTGCTGCAACCACAGACACCTTAAGAGTCTCTGAGCCATGGGACCAGCAGTTAGCGTAATGGCTATGTCGTTGGACTCCCACGTAGTTGACCGCAGTTCGAGTCCCAGACCCGGTGGCTTAAAACTCACGCCGGGTGCGTGTGCGTGTGTGCCCAAGATCCCGAGAGGAGAATGGAGGAGAAGGATTGTAGCATGGCCATCCTCCCAGGGGGTGATTTCTCACTTTCTGTCTCTCTGTCTCTCTGTCTTTCTGGCAAGCGCACGTGCCCTATAGCAAAAACCTCTCCAAAGGGGAAAAAAAAAAAAAAAGGAAAAGAAAAAAGAGTCTCTGAGCCTCACTTCCAGAGGGACCTCAGTCCAAGGACCTGCTGTGGAAACTCAGAGTACTTGTCTGCCATTTGGAGATGGTGACCAGCTGCCAGGACTGACCATAAAATGGACAATCATATCTACCACCATGAGTCACTTCGAGTCATGAATCACTGAGCAGAGACAACACCAGGTAGCCATATGAGAAAGAACTATGGTGTCAAGGAGACTGGTGGAACACCAAGGGAGTCCAGAAGTGGGTATGGGCTTCAGAGTACATGCTCAGGAGCTTCACAGCCTGATTGGCTGCAGCATGGAGCTCTGTGTGGCCAGCAGGGTGTCCACAACCTCACAGGTGGGAAAGTAGTTTATTCTCAGTCCATTGGGGGAAAAAGTACCTGGAACAGGGACAGAAGGCCATGGAGGGCTGCTTCCAGGTACTGCTACAGGAACCTGGGCTACCCTCACAGTCCTTCTGCAGTCCTCAGGCTTCTCTCCCTTCCTGCTTGACTTTCAGGATGCCTTGCTTCTTTCTGTCCTTACAGGCAGTGGGCTCAGTCTTGAAAGTTCTAGAACCCTGACTCAGTCAGGGTGTCATGTGCACTTTTCAGAAAATGGACTAATGTCACTGGATTTGAAAATGCCCCACAGCTTTTTCTGCCCTCACTTCCTTCATAGGCCAGCCGAGCCATGTACACATGGGTGAGGGGCCAAGGCAGGTGATACATCTTGCCTGTGCCTTCCAGGGTATCTTTCTATGAAGAATAGAAGGGGTGACACAATGGCTGTTTTGCACTGCCCATGTCTGGGAGGAGGGGCAGGGAAGATCTGAGGGTGGTGTGTGGCCAGCTTGTCAGCCTCGGCTTCTGGGATCCAAGAACAGCAAGTGGAGGCTTAGGGGCAGCTCCAGGAAGGCCAGTCCCTGCCCTCATTCTCATTATCCCAGTGGCCCAGAAGGCTGAGAGCTCTGTCCATTTTGGGCTGGGAGCAATCTCCTGGTAGTGCCTATGAAAGGCCTATGAAGGGCCCTGCTTTTACCCCTTGCCTTTCCACGGGGTGGCTGAGGGGAGATGGCTATAGTCCTGGGAAAGCAGTGGACAGAGCAGAACATGCCTGTGTTCCTCCCAAGGGATGCCTTAACAACATCACAGACTGGGGGGCTCAGAACAACAGAGATTAGGTGTCTCATAGGTCTAAAGTCCAGAGTCTGCAATCAAAAAGTCAATAGAACTATGCTCACTCTAAAGGCATAGAGGAGGGTTCATAGAGGAGGGTCTATCTCCAGCCTCTGTTACTTTCTTTCCTTGTTACAACAGAACTTCACTCTTCAAAGGCATTGTGTGTATGTGTGTGTGTGTGTGTGTGTGTGTATACACACTGCTGTGTCCAAACTTTCTATTTTATAAGGACACAATCATAGCAGTAAAGACTGAACCTAGTCACTTTTACTTTTGTAGTTATTGCTATAGGGTATGTGTGCTTATCAAACAGAGACAAAGAACAAAAAGAGGAAGATGGTCACAGCACAAGTCCTTCTCTTGATTCTCTTCTAGGGAACTAGGGTATACATGCACACACACCAAGCATGATTTTCCAGTCCTCAGGTCAAGATTTGAACTGTGCAGCCTTTTAAAATCCAGCCACCTTAACCTTCATGCGATCTGCTGACCAAGATTTTTTTTTTTTTTGGGGGGGGAGAGGTTTTTGCTATAGGGCACATGCACTCACCAGAAAGATGGAAAGAGACAGAGAGATAGAAAGCAAGAAATCGCCCTCTGTGGGGATGGTCACGCTGCAACCCCTTCTCCTCCATTATCCTCTCAGGATCCTGGGCATGCATGCACATGTGCCCAGCATAAGTTTAAGCCACCGGGTCTGGGACTCGAACCATGGTAGCTACATGGGAGTTCAGCGACATAGCCATTACACTACCTGCTAACCCCATCCTGAGGTATTTCTAAATTTTTTGCCATAGGGCAGGTACACTCACGAGAGATAGAGATACTGAGAGACAGTAAGAAATGCAAAATCCCCCCACAAAATCCCTTCCCCTCCATTCTCCCTCTCATGATTTTTGGTATTTTTGGTATACACACATACACACACACACACACACACACACACACACACACAGCTTGATTTTCAAGCTTCTGGGTCTGGAACTCAATCTTTAGTCATACACATGGGGGAGTCCAACACCTTTTTTTTAATTTTGGGGAGAGATTTTTGCTATAGGGCACATGTGCTCGCCAGACAGACAGAGACAGAGAGACAGAAAGTGAGAAATCTCCCCTCAGGGGGAATGACCACGCTGCAATCCCTTCTCCTCCATTCTCCTCTCGGGATCTTGGATACACACGTACATGGCCCAGCGTGAGTTTAAGCCACCGGGTCCAGGACTCGAACCACGGTCGACTACCTGGGAGTCCAGCAACATAGCCATTACGCTAACTGCTGGTCCCCATGGGGAGTCCAACACCTTAGCCACTATGTTATCTGCTGGTTCCCTTCTTTTTTTATTTTTAATTGTGAGGGGAAAAAAGTAGCACTCTCAACAGGTACTTTCTAATGTTAAGATACCCTTCGTCCAGGTCTCCAGTTCTTTAGGATATGTGGTGCACATGAGCCCTATGTGCTTGAGGTCAACTTGGGGTGTGAACCCATAGTTGATCATGCGGCTTTCAGCACTGCAGATCAGTGACCTGAACACTGAAGCTGGGCCTCTTATTATCTTCCTGTTAACCTGATCATCTGCAAATACTGTTTCCATAAAAGGTCATAGTCACAGGTACAGGAGGATAGGACTTCAACATATGAATTTGGGGGACCACTTCAATCCATACAAGTGTCTCTGCTTCAGTCAGTTATCTCCACCTCTCTGCTTCTCAGGCTCCATGGTCCCTTTCAAGAAGCCCCATCTCTTTCCTGGGTGCCCCAGACAGATCACAGGAGGGCTTGACTGAGTCTCTGGGCTAGGATCTTCTATGCTGTTGGGGCTAAAATGAGACCATTTTGGACTTGGGGGTGCTGAAGTTTTGAATATTAAGATAAAATGAAGGCCAATCTGTCTCTGCATGCTGAGCACAGGGGATACATCTCTTGGAGACTCCCATGTCCCTTCAATAAAAAGTACTGGAAACCCCAGGCCCCCAGTAGCAAAGCCCTTCTGACTCAGCTAGGCATCCCTCCAACCTTGCATGCCTGTGAAGATGCAGATTTTATGAGGAGCCTTGGTGAGGCTGGATCATTGTTGTTGGGCAAGGCATGATCCAGAATATATTTTTACAATCCACAGAGTTGGAGGAGTGGATGGAAGAAGCATGCCCGAGAATATATTTTTACCATCCACAGAGTTGGAGGAGTGGATGGGACAGGCATCTGAGTACTAACCACCTATACAACTACCATTACAAATCTACATTCTGAAGTCACCTTCTGGGGAACCCCATGCAATGTTTCTATTACTGTATTACAGGCCTGTTAGCCTTCATATGGGATCACCTGATGATTGACAAGTGACTCCCTGTCGTGATGCCTCTTTGAGGCCACAACACAGATTTTGTGTAGCACCTGGAGACCAATCTCTAGGCTTGCTTCGGTAGAAGTAAATCTTCCATATTTGGTCACTTTCTATCAAATGCCAGCTTCCCATGTTTTTATGGCTTAGAATCCCATAGTGTATATGTTCCACACTTTTTCAATCCATCTGTTCATGTACATTTGAGTTGGTTCTGTATCTAAGCAAATGCAAATAACACCATAACAAACATTGATGTACAAGGTTTTTTAATATGTATATTGAATATATTCCTTTCCATTGTGTAGATACCCCGTAGTGAAATTGCTAGTTGATATGGAAGTTCTATTTTTGTCTTTGAAGAAGCCCTGTATTGTTTTTCACAGTGGTCGAACTAATTTACATTGCCACCAACAGTGTAGTAGGAGTCCCCTTTTTAGCAGAACTTCTCAAGCTCTAATAATTCTTTATTTTTTTAAATCTTAATCTGAGGTTACATGGTGTGTCATTGTGGTGTTGATTTACACATCCTTTATAATAAGCAATGTTGAACATTTTTTCATATGGTTTTAATGCTGTTCATATATCTTTCTTAGAGAGTTGTATGTTCAGCTCATTTGTTTAACTTTTAACTGGATTTTTGGTTGTAGTTTTGTGTCATTTTGTTTTTCTGGGTATGCTGCTTGAGATCCCTTTACAGTCTGGTTATTAGTCTCTTAGTTGAGGCATAGTTTGCAAATATATTCTCCCATTACATGGGTTTAGATTTACTCTATTTTTTTTCCTGTGTAAAAGCTTTTTAACCTGATGAAATTCCACTTGTCTAGTTTTTGAGATTATTTACTATGCTTTAGGGATCTTAAGTTTTTGCCTACTCTGATGTTTCTAAGAGTTTCCCAAATGTTATTCACCAGTAGTGTTGTAGTTTAAGGAATTATGTTTACATCATTGACTTATTTTGAGTAGATTTGTGTTAGTGGTAAGAGACAGCAGTCCTGTTTCATCTTTCCGTAGTTGGATACTCAGTTTCCCAGCACCAATTGCTAAAGACATTTTCTTTACCCCACTAGATTTTCCAATGTCCTTTGCCAAAAACCAGTTGGATCAGTTGGCTGTATGTTTTGAAGCTTATTTCTAGGTTTCTATTATATTCCATTGGTCTGCATGCCTGTTTTTAACATATTTTGGGATCAGGGAGTGAGATGCCTCCTACTCTGGTCTTCTTTCACAGCATCATTGTGGCAATACAAGGTCTTTTATGATTCCAGACAAATTCTGTGATTTTTTTTTTTCTAAATCTGTGCAGAATATTGCTGGTAATTTTATTGGGATTGTGTTAAATTTGTAGATTAATTTGGGTAAAACTGGCAATTTGATTATATTACCTCTCTCAATCTAGGAACAAGGGGTGTCTTTCTGATTTTTGAGTCATCTTCAATTTCTTGTTTTTAGTTTTTCCTTGTAGAGGTCTTTAACTTCTATGATTGGGCTTATTCCTAGGTAGTGATTGTAGATGGGATTGCCTTCTTCAATTCTACCTCAGTATGTTTACTGTTCATGTATAGAAAAGCTATTATTTTTGTTCATTGATTTGACCTCCTATTCCTTTACTGTATCCATTTATCATTTCTGACCAGGGAAAGACACACAGAGAGAGGGGAGAGAGGAGTAAGAAAGCAAGCCACCAGCTCTGGGACTAAAACCATGGTCAGTCAAGGGGGAGTTTTCAGAGCCTTAACCACCTTGCCACCTGCTGGTCCTGCTATGCAGCTATGGAGAAGGTTGTTTTTTTTGTTTTTTTTTTTTTTTTTCCAAAGGTAGTCCCACTTGTCTATTTTTTAGAAGTAGTGTCTGTTTTGGGGATTTTCTTTAAGAAGTCTTGTCTACTCCAAGTGTTTTCCACCAGGAGTTTTAGTTTGAAGATTTCTTTTCTTTTCTTTTTTCTTTTTTATTTTTTTAATTATCATCAGCTTTACGACCATTTTTGTTGTTAGCTATTGCGGAGAGATAGCACATTAAATTTGAATTGCATTGCTCTTATGATTTACAATGCTAAGTCCTTTTCTGTGCTTATTGGCTTTTGCATTATTTTTCTTTTTATTTTACACTTAGTTTTATTTATACATTCGATTGCTTTACATCATTTAGATTGTAAGGAGATTTTACCCAACATGATAAACATCTCAGTCCAGCTGAAAATACTAAACACATCCTCATCAACTGAAAACAAACCATATCTTTATCCCACAAATATCCTATTTCAACTTTTTTCCCCCCTAATTTCCTTTCCTGCACTCTTCCTCTCCCACACTCTTCTTCCACTTTGTCTCTAGTGTCCACACAATTTTTAATGCTTTTATATACTCCAGCCTTTCATTCTCTACCATATAGTGCAGACAGTGGAGACATGCAATGTCTCTTTTTCATAGCCTGACTTGCTTCAACAATTCTTCCATATTTGTTCACTTTCTATCAAATTCCAGGACCTTGTCTTTTATGGCTGAGTAATAGTCCATGGAGTATATGTGCCACACTTTTCCAACCCATTTATCTATTTGTGGACATCTGGGTTGGTTCCATGTCTTAGGAATCATAAATAGTGCTGCAATAAATATAGTTGTATAAGTGCTTTTCTGACTGAACATTCTTCTGTCCTTTAGGTAGATATTCAGAAGCAGAATTGCTGGATCATATGATAGTTCTATTTAAAAGTCTTTGAGAAACCTCCATATTGTTCTTCACAGTGGCTGGACCAATGTACATACCTAACAATGTAGGGGTATTCCCCTTTCACCACATCTCCTCCAGCACTTACCTTTTTTTTTTTTTTTTTAATCTTTGCCATTCTGACAGGGGTTAGGTGCTATCTCATTGTGATTTTGATCTGCATCTCTGTTATGAGGGAGGTTGAGCATTTCTTTATATGCTCCTTGGCTGTTCATATGTCTTCCTTAGAAAGTTGTGTATCAGTTCAGCTCATTTTCCCATCTTTTTTTTCCCTTCCCTACAGGGTGCGTGTGCTCGCCAGAAAGACAGAGAGAGACAGAGAGACAGAAAGTGAGAAATCACCTCCCCAGAGGGGGGATGGCCACGCCACAATCTCTTCTCCTCCATTCTCCTCTCAGGATCTTGGGCAAGCACACACACGTGCCCAGAGTGAGTTTAAACCACCAGATCTGGGACTCGAACCATGGTCAGCTACATGGGAGTCCAGTGATGTAGCCATTATGCTAACTGCTGGTCCCAACTAATTTTCCCATCTTTTAATTGGGTTAATCATTTTTCATCCGGGTAAACCGCTTGAGCTCTCTGTGTATTCTGGTTATCAGTCTCTTATCTGAGGTACAGTTAACAAAAATTCTCTCCCATTCCAAGGATAGTCAGTTCTCACTAATTACAGTGTCCTTTGCTGTGCAGAAACTTCTTAATCTGATGTAATCCCACTGTCTATTTTAGGGATTATCGCCTGTACTTTTGGGGTCTTGTTTAAGAAGTCTTTGCTTACACCAATGTTTCCCAGAGTTTCCCCAGAGTTTTCCTCCAGTAGTTTTATGTTTTACGGTCTTAGGTGTAGATTCTTGATCCACTTTGGGTTGATTTTTGTTAATGATGGCAGTGGTTCATATGCATGTTTCTGTGGGTGGATATCTAGTTTTTCCAGCACCATTTGCTAAAAAGGTTTTCCTTTTTCCCACTGTATTGACTGGCACCCTTTATCAAAGATGAGTTGGCTATATGTTTTGGGGTTTATTTCTGGGATCTCTGTCCCATTGATCTTCATGTCTGTTTTTGTGCCAACAACATGCTGTTTTAATGATCACACCTTTGCAATATATTTTGGGGTCAGGAAGTAAGATTCTCCCCCCGCCCCCCAATTCACTCTTATTTTGCAGAATGGCTTTGGCAATACAGGGTCTTTATAATTATAGACAAATTTTATGATTGTCTTTTCTGTATCTGTGAAGAATGTCTCTCGTAATTTTGTCAGGATTGCATTAAACATGTAGCTTAATTTGGGTAGGATTGCCATTTTGATTATATTAATTCTGCCAATCCAGGAATATGGGATGTCTTTCTACTTTTTTGTGTCCTTTTTGACTTCTTTTTTAAGGTTTTCGGTTTTCCTTATAGAAGTCTTCGATATCCTTGGTTAGTTTTATTCCTAGGTATCTTATACTTCTTGTGGCTATGGTAAATGGGGTTACTTTCTTCGGATTTATTTTTTCTCTTTTTTCATTTTTTTTGAGAGGTTTTTGCTATAGAGTGTGTGCCTTGCCAGAAAGACAAAGAGAGACAGAGAGATCGAAAGCTAGAAATCTCCCCACAGGAGGATGATCACGCCACAATCCCTTCTCCTTCATTCTCCTATTGGGATCTTGGGATATAGGTTTTTCATAGATGGCTATTATAACACTGAGAAATGATCCTTCAATGCCAATTTTCCTGAGAATCTTAATCATAAAGAAATGTTGTATTTTGTCAAATGCATTTTTCATATCAATTGAGATGATCTTGTGGTTTTTATCTTTCTGTCTGCTAATATAATGTATTAAATTTATGATTTTGCATATGTTGAACCACCCTAAGATCCCTGGAATAAAGCCTACCTGTTCTTGATGAATAACCTATTTTACATGCTGTTGAATATGGTTAGCACGTATCTTGTTGAGAATTTTTAAATCTATATTCATCAAAGATATTGGTCTGTAGTTTTCCCTTTTTTGTCATATCCTTATCCATTTTGGGAATGAGGGTTATAGAGGCTTCATAGAATGAATTTGGAAGGGTTCCTTCCTTTTGGATCTCTAGAAACAGTGTGAGTAGAATGATGGTTACCTCTTCTTAAAAAGTTTTGTAAAATTCAACAATTAAGCCATCAGGAACTGGACTTTTCTTTGTTGGGAGGTTATTTGTTACTGATTCAATCTCCGTGCTTGTCATAGGTCTATTTAGGTTGTCTATGTACTCCTGTGTCAATCTTGTTAGATCATATGTGTCTAGGAATTTGTCCATCTCATCCAGATTTTCTTCTTTGTTGGCACATAGTCGCTCATAGTATCCTCTAATGATGTTTGTATTTCTTTTATTTCTGTTGTAATGTTGCCTGATTCATTGTGAATCTGAAGTATCTGGTTCTTTTCTCTCTTCTTCTAAATTAGTCTAGCTAATAGTGTGTCAATCTTGTTTAACTATTCAAAGAACCAGATTTTCCTTTCATTTATTACTGTGTGGTTCGCTTAGTTTCTATTTCATTTATTTCTGCTTGAATCTTTATTATTTCTTTTCTCCCGGGTTTTTTTTTTATCTGTTTTTTTTCTAATTTCCTGAGGCATGTCGTTATGCTGTCCTTTTGCCACCTTTCCATTAGTTTTCTTCTGTGCACTAATTGCTATGAACTTCCCTCTTATGACTGCTTTTACAGTGTCCCATAAACTATGTAAACTTGTGTACTCATTTTCATTTGTTTCCATGAATCTTTTGATTTCATTATTGATCTTGTCAGTAATTACGAAGTCATTCAGAAGTAGGTCATTTAGTTTCCACGTATTTGTGGATTTTCAAAGATTTTTCCTGGGATTAATATCAAGTTTAATTCCATCATGGTTGGAGAAGATGCTGGATATAGTTTCTATGTCTTTAAATCTGTAAAGGCTGGTTTTGCCCCCTCTCATGTGGTCAATCTTGGGGAAAGTACAATGTGCAGCTGAGAAAAAATGTATATGTTGTGCTTTTTGGATAGGAAGTTTTATAGATGTCTAACAAATCCATTTGATTTATGGTATTTTATAGGTCCACAATCTCTTTGCTTATTTTTTGTCTCATTGACCTGTCTAAAGAAGATAATGGAGTGCTGAGATCTCCAAAAGTTACTGTGTTACAGTCTGTCTTTCCTTTTAGTTCTAGAAGTCTTTCCTTTATCTATTTGTGTGCTGCCGAGTTCGGTGCATATGTATTTATAAGTGTTATATCATTTTGTTAATTTAGTCCTTTTACTACTATAAAATGCCCTTCTTTGTCTCTTCTTACCATTTTTGTCTTAAAGCCTATTTTGTCCGAAATCAGCATAGTGACTCCGGCTCTTTTTTGTTTTCCATTTGCATGGAATACCTTTTTCCAGCCCTTCACTTTTACTCTATGCATGTCTTTAATCATGAGATGGGTTTCCTGTAGGCAGCAGATGGTGGGTTTCTGATTTTTAATCCATTCAGGCAGTCTGTGTCTCTTGATTGGAGAATTTAATCCATTTACATATAACGTTATTATTGATAGTTCCAGACTTGTCCCTACCATTAAGTTGGCCATATACTCAGTTGTTTTTTTTCTCTAATTCCTGTCCTTCTATCTTTAGTTTTCTTGGTATAGTACTTCTTTCAGAATTTCTTGAAAAGCTGATCTAGGGTTTGTAAATTCTTTCAGACTTTGTTTATCCAAGAATATCTTTTATCTTCTTTTTCCACATTAAGGATAATCTTGCTGGGTATAGTAGTCTTGGTTTAAATTGGTTTTCATTTAACACTTTGAATATATTTCCCCATTCCTTTCTTGCTTGCACTGTAGTTGATAAGTGGCCCAGTGTTAGCCTACTGGGATAGCCTGAGAAGATCTTGCATTGATTCTACTTGGGGTTCTTCATATTTATAGGGTCTGGATATTTGAATACTTCTCTAGACTTGGATAGTTTTATTCCATAATTTCATGGAATAGATTATCAATACCCTTATTAGTTTCTTCACCTCTGGCATGTCAATTATTTGGATGTTTGGGCGTTTTGTGATATCTAGTATTTCTCTTATAGTATCCTCAGTTTTATTGGCTATTTTCTCAGTATTTTTTATAATTTTCTCTAGGTCATTGGTTTTGTTTTCTACGTTTGAGATTTGATTTGTGTGGTCTAACCTGCTTTTAATCCTTTCGAGGAAGGTTCTGATTTCTTGTATTACAGCCTTCATATCTAACAGTTCTATTTGATTATTTTTTACCATGTCCAGTTTCTGTTTCATATTGTCTAAGGACTTCGTCATCTTGTGGAGCTCAATGTCTCTTTTCTCTTGCATCTCATAGAATTTTGGTACCATGAATGCTCTAAAGTTTTTTCTGACATTCCGGTAATATCATCTAATATTTCCCTGATTGAGATGAATTAGAGTGGTCCCTTTCAGGTGATGTATTATTTGATTCTCTCATCCTTGAGGCTCTTTTACTATTTTTGGTCTCTGGTAATGTATTCACTTTGGGCTAATTTGCTGGAGAAGGATTCTGTAAGTGTGAGCTTGTGTGGTTCTCTAAATGTGTAATAATTCAATGATATTTCTTCCTTTGATTGTGTCCTCCCCTGTGGGGATCACAGGAAAAGTGTTCAAATTGGATTTCTGAAGGAGAGTTTCCCTCTTTTTTACAACCAGTACAGTGAGGAGCAAAAAATTCTCTAAAACTCTCTATATTCAGATGTTTAGTGACTACATATCTAGTCTTCTCTAGGCAGTAGATAAGGGTTCAGTAATAAAATAGGAAAGTAAGGAAAAAGAAAAAGAGAGTAGAAGACAGCAATAGGAATAAAAAAGGAAGAATAGGAAGAATTTAAAAAGTAGAGATGAAAAAAACTAAAAAATTGGAACAAAAAGAAGGAAAGAACTAGAATAAAAGGAGGAGAAATAATACATAACAGAAAAATAGAAAGGGTTAAAAAAATGAAGGTACAGTAGAGCAGAGATAGACCTGCCTGATGGACTATGACCTGGGTGAGAGGAAGAGAATGAAATTAACAAGTTAAAAGCACAAGGAAGGGGACAGAAAAGCTGTTTAGTTGTTTTGTTTTGTTTTCTTGAAGAAGAGAAAAAAAAAGTTGGAGGGACAGAAAAGAGCAAGAGGGAAGTTTTTTCCTGCCTGGCTACACCTGGCTTCTAGGGGAGGGGTACTGGCCTAGCTGGGAAAGCTTCACCACTGTGAAGGTGAACCTAGAAGGTGTAGGACAGCAGAGATGGACCTGCCTGAAGGATCCTTATTTGGGTGAAAGCTCATTTATTCACCTCTATGAGACTCTTTTATATTATTATTCCTTTGGTGTTTCTACGTATATAATCATTTCATCTCCAAATAGAGACAATTTTACTCCATCTTCCCTTATTTGGGTGCCTTTCTTTTTCTCTTTCCTGAATGTATGGGGTAGGATTTGTAGTAATACTGAAGAGGACTGGATAAAGTGAAAGCCTTGTTTTATTCTAGTTTTCAGCTGAAAAAACTTTCAGCTTTTCCTCATTCAATATGATGGTAGCTATAGGTTCTCATATATGTTTATTATTTGTTGAGAAATCTGTCTTCTATGCCAATTTTGTTGAAAGTCTTAATCATTATGGGACATTGTATTGTATCAAATGCTTTTTCTGCATAAATTTATATGACTATGATTTTGATCTTTCTTTCTGTTGATATAATGTATTACATTTATGGTTTTGTATATGTTGAACCACACTTGCATCCCTGGAATAAAACATACTTGGTTGTGATCTGTAATCTTTTTAATGTGTTGTTAGATACAATTTGCCAGTATCTTGTTGAATAGTTTTGCATCAATATTCATCAGAGATATTGGTCTGTGGTTTCTTTTTTTTTTTTTTTTCTATGTCCCTTTCTGTTTAGAGAAAGAGGTAATAGAGTCTTTATAACATGGATTTGGGAGGGTTTTTTTTTTTTTTTTTCTTTTGGATCTTTAGAGACAGTTTAGGTAGAATGAGTATAAGCTCATCTTTAAAACTTCATAAGATTTGGAAGTGAAACCATTTGCACCTGAGCTTTTCTTTGTTGGGAGGATATTTATTACTGATACAATCTCACTGCTTGTTATTGTTCTATTATATGTCAACAAACAGGCATATAACCAGTCATAGTACTCTCTAATGATGTTGTATTTCTGTGATGTCTGTTGCAATATTACCTGTTTTAATGCTGATATTATTTATCTGATTCTTTTCTCTCCTCAATTAGTCTAGCTAATGATGTGTCAATTTAGTTTATCTTTTCAAAGAACTAGCTTTTGATTTCATTTATCTTATGTATAGTTTGTTTATTCTCTATTTCATTTTTTTCTGCTCAAATCTTTAATTTTTCTCCTCACATTTTTGTTGTTGTTGTTCTTTTTCTACTTCACTAAGGCATGTTGTTTGGCTATTTACCACCGTTCCATTTTCTCCTTATGTGAACTAATTGCTATGAACTTTCCTCTTATGACTGATTTTCTTGTGCCCCATATGTCATGTAAACATTGTAAACATATACAGGTATCTCATATCACTGATTTCAATGAATCTTTGTTTTTCAGTCTTAATTTCTTCAGTAGTTGTGAAGTCATTCAAAAGGAGGCTGATTAGTTTCCATATGTTTGTAAATTTTCAAGGGATTTTTCTGATATAAACGTCATTTAATTCCATCATGGTCATAGAAGATGCATATAGTTTCTATGCTTTTGAATTTGTAAAGGCTTGTATTGCACCCTAATCACATGGTCAGTCTTCAAAAAGATTCTATGCAGGATGAGAAAATGAATATTTTGTTGTCTTTGGGTGGAAAGTTAAATAGACATCAGTCAAGTCTCTTTATGATGTCATTTAGATGTGGTATCTCTGTGCATTTTTTGTTTAGATGATCTGTCCTAAAATGATAGTTGAGTGTTGAGATTCCCAAAGATTAGTGTGTTGCAATCTTTCTCTCCTTTTCATCTAGCTGATTATTTTCCCCCACATATTTGTTTGCTCCCATGTTGGGTGCATTGATATTTTCATTTATGAATTTATTTACTTTTATATACATCCAGTGACATTGTTTAGCTTATGAAGTGAACATTTCAATATGTGAACAATTCTACCCAATCCCATTGATCAAAATATTTTCAACAGATTACACCACACCTCTCCATCCCGTAAATGCTCTGCCTCTGTATCCCTTCTCCAAATGTCCTTCCCTAGAACCCACTCCTCCACACACACAACATCTGGCATTCACAACCATCTCTTTGTGTTATATTATCTTGATGAATCACATTTGTACTATATAGTGTTCTTGCCTCTTCCTACGATTTCAGTCTTAAGGTCTATTTTGCATGATATCAGTATTACATTTCCAGACTATTTTGGATTTCCATTAGTATGGAGTATCTTTTTCCAACCCTTCGCCTTTCATCTATGTATGTTTTATACATGAGGTGCATTTCTTATAGCAGCAACTAGAGGATTTCTGGGGTTTTTTTTTGTTGTTGTTGAACCAACATTTAACATTATAGTCAATATTTGCAGACTTGTCCCTGCCATTTTATTAGCCATTTTCAGGTTCATATTTTGTTCTTTATCTCTTTGTCTCTCTTTAGTTTTCCTGGTAAAATACTCTCTTCAGTACTTTTTGAAGACCGGGTCTAATGGTAAAGGTTTTCAGGCTTTGTATATATGAGAATGTTTTTATCTTTTCTTTCCGCTTGAAAAATAATCTTGCCAGATATAGTGTTCTTGGTACAATTATTTTTTTCTTTTAGCATGTTGAATACATCTTCCCATTCTTTCCTTCCTTTCATTTTTTTCTGTTGAGAGACTTGATGTTAACTTAAATACAATAACCTTCTAAGTAACTTGACATTTCTCTCATCATTTTTAGAATTTTGTCTATGATTTTGACCAGTCTGTGTATAATGTCCTTTTGGAGGATTTTCTAGGTTGATTCTATTTCTTTTTCTTTCTTTCTTTTTTTTTTTTTTTTTTCGTATTTAATTGGTCTGGAAATTTTAATGTTTCTCTAGGCTTGGACCATTTTCTGCAAGTATTTCATTGAACACATTTTTGGTCCCTTCATTAGATTCATTACCTCTGAGATATCAATTATTTGGATGTTTGTACATGTAATGGTATCTAGTAGTTTCTGTATGCTATCCTTTTTAAATTTTTTTTTAAATTCTTTTTGGTGGTTTTGTCTAAGTCAAAGGTTTTGTCTCCTATCTGAGTCAATCTTCTGTATAATCTAATCTGCTGTTAATACTTTCAAGGGAGGTTTACATTTCCTGTTTTACAGCCTTTATCTTTAACAGTTCTAGTTTATTTTATTTATTTAGTTTAATGGTGTCTATCTCCTCCTTCGAACTGTGAAAGAAGTTTCTTATCTGGAGTTCATTGTATCTTTATTCTTGCATCTCATTTGGTTTTGTCACTATAAATATTATAATTTTTACCCTAATGTTTCTGCAAATTCTATTGTGCTGTCAATAGATGATGAACACTTATTCTGTTCCTTTGAGTGAGAGAGATTTCCATGTTTTCTTTTATTTCTTATGCCTCTGCACTAGTGTTCAGTCATCCAATAGGCTATACACTTTTTCCTAATTTCTTATGGTTTATTCTGTAGTGCCAGCTGGATAGAAGAGTTCTACTTCTCAGCTGTGTTCTTCAGAGAGGGCCTGGTTTTTCAATCAGAGGGTGTATGTATTCAGCGTAAGTGTTGATTTCTGTCCTAGTTCCTAAGGACCAGATGCATCTGGAGCTGAGCTAGGCAGATTCAACTGAAGGAGAAAGTAGATGTCAAAATGCATGATAAACATGCCATATGGTTCAGCAAACTATGAAGTCTCAGAGTACACCTAGGTGGGGCAAGGATGCTAAGGCATGATCCTGCTGTGCTCACTCTCCATTGCTGGCACTGGGTTTTACTCTGTAGGTGCTTATGATTTAAAGGCACAGGGATTGTAAGGGTCTACCACACACCTGGGTTGAACAAGATGCAGCAGCAAGAATTTAAGTCATGATCCTGCTGCATCCACTCTCTCCCTTGCTGATACAGATTTCTGCTCCATAAATGCTGCTTCTTTTTCTTTTTTAAATTTTCTTAAGCTAACAAAGTTTAATTGAGAAAAAAAAATCTAAAACCAGGCAGAACTCTTAACTAAAGGTGTTTCAGAAGCTCTTCTGTGTTTTCTTCTACATCTTTTACAAATTTGCATTTGAAAATGTGTTTATAGACTAGTTTGAGTCAAATTTTGGGTAAACTACAGAGTTTGTATCTATGCTCCCCTTTTCAATATTGTTTGGCATTGCTGTGTTGCCATTTGTGGGACCGACTTTTCTTTCTCTATTAAATTGTCCTTGTGCTTTTGATACAAAGAATGAATTATGTTTAGATGGGTCTATTTTGGGCTCCATTATCTATCCATCTATGCATTCATCAATGTCACACTCTATTATTGTGGTTTTTTGGCAAGTGTTTAGGTTCACATTTGTTCTTGCACTTTATTTTCAGTCTTACCTATCTTAGGCTTAAAATTTTTTTTAACGATGTCTATGCTGGGAACTTGAATGGTATTCTCAAAAATCGGCAGATCAAGTGACAAAGAACATTTTTGTTTTAAGAGAATATTTATGCTATATGGTATGTGCTCCCAAGAGAGACAGAAAGTGAGAAATTACCCATTTGGGGGTGGGGGGATGCCACACTGCAATCCCTTCTCCTCTTGGAAATTTTTTGGGCAGGCATGCACATGCACCCAGTTTGAGTGCGAGGCTGTTAGTTCTAGGACTCAAGCAGTGGTCAATTATGTAGGAATCCAGCAACATAACCATTATGCTACCTGCAAGTCCTAAGAACTGTTATGTTAACAGTAATGATTGTCCTGATCTTGAACAAGGATTATCTCTGCATTTATTTATATTTAATTTGTTTTTTTTTAAACTGTTGTTTCAGGGTTTCTGAATGCATATTCATATATATTGTGTTAGGTTTATATTTAAGTATTTAAATTTTGTAAATATTATTATAAACTTTAAAAAAATTATATCGAGTATGTCTGTATTGCTGTTATGTAGAAAATCAGCCAACTTTTGTCTAACAAAAGACTTTTCATACAGTTGAATCAGGCAGGAAATGGTGGGTTTTATTTTTGTTTCAAGTTCCAAATTTATTGGATTAAATAATCATAACACAGAATTTTTCAGATTCATCTGAGATGGTGGTGGTGGTGGTGGGGATCATTCACAAAATTCCCAATGTGGCCAGATGGTGCATGAACCCACATCTTCTGACCACATGAAGTGCCCAGTATCATACCCCTGGTGTCTAGGCTGCACAGGGTGAGCACTTAAGCATCCTTCTCCTAGGAACTATGTCTGGCATCATGCCATGGCTTCAGGACACCTTGAGGCTAAATATCTAGGAAGGATAAGACCTTCCTTCTCATTAGGACATGTCTCCAGAGATGCCTTTTAAGCTCTGGAACAATGAGGACTGTGTTAGAAAAAGTGAGGGAAAAGCCTCTTGTCACCAGCCCTGATTGATAAGGCAGGAGCTCCACAATGCTACTTTCTCAGAAATTTTATTTTATAAAATAAAATACAATTTTATAAAATAAAAATTTATTTTATAAAATAAAATAAAAATTTATTTTATAAAAGTATCCATTAAGTGTGGCTTTGACTGGTCACCATCATAGAATGCCCAAGTAATTTTACAGGTTCATTCAGGTTTGTTTCTGGGAGGAAATCTCCATACCTAGAAATGAGAAAGGTAGAGATGGAAGTGCTATGCACCACTACTTGCTATTTTTAGTGTTTCACTGCTTCATTTTTTTTATGTCAAAGTAGTTGAAACAATATTTAAAACTGAATGCTAGGGTGCGAACACTTGGTGTACATTAAGTGGGGACATACAATGCCTCACATTCATAGCCTGGCTTGCTTCACTGTGCAGTAAGTCTTTCATATTCATCCACTTCCTGTCAAAAGCCAGGGTTTTGTTTTTTTTTTATGGCTGAATAGTATTCCACTGAGTATATGTGCCACAGTTTTTCTATCCATTCATCTGTTCATGAGCATTTGGGTTGTTTCCATGACTTAGCTGAAACTAATTGACTAAAGGATATAGAAACACAGTATATCTATGTAAATACCAGACATTGTAAGAATTAAATTAAACTATCCTGTCTTATGAAGATAAAATCTAACCTTTGCCTCTTTCGCTTCTGTACTAAAGCTGATGCTGCTGAAGTTGTGGAAGCCTGGGGCAATTCACTAACACTCTGTAGGAAGCCCTGATCCATTTGCAAGTTAGCTTAGCACCTTGCAGGAAGCCCAGACCCTTGTAAAACTGCCCCCCCCCTTCTGTTAACCCCGGAAACTGTGACCAAATGCCTCTGCAAACCTGACCAAATGGCTACAACTGTAAAGAGAAACATGTCCTGTTTGAGCAAGTAAAACTTCAAGGATGCCATAAAATTACCCTAGAAGCCCCTTATCTTACTTCCTCATTCTTTCCTCCCCTCACCCCACGGCTTGTGTCTATATAACCTGAATGCTCCTTTGTTCGGGACTTCACTCGTAATCTTGTCTTGCAGGACTGAGAGTGGAGTCCTAGCATGCTAGCAATAAAGCCTCTTGTATTTTACATCAAGATTCAACTTTGTGGTTGATAGGGGTCGCCATCGCCATAACACTCCCTGGATAAGGAGGTTCAGCCAGCTGCTGGCTAAAAACCTTTCAACATAATGTATGTGAAAGAGGAGGGTCTGAGGAAGGATATTTAGAAGAAAAATAGGGAGGTAAAGCGTTAATGGCAAAAAGAAATGTGGTATTATCTGTTGAAGATATTTTGTAGTTTTATCAACTGTACTAGGGAGAAATGTTCACCTGTTGAAATATCCATTTTGTAACCCAAATAATAATGTAATTGAATGTATAAAAGAAAATGAAATAAGTAAATAAATAAACAAAACAAACAAAAAAACCCTGAACGCTAGGTAGATCAAACTTGCAACATTATTTAATTTTAAATATTTGTGTTCAAACCAGATTTTATTAAAAATGAATTTTGTGATTCTAATGAAGTAAACCACCAACATTTTCTTTATACTTGAGAGTCATTGTTTAGTGGGAAGTATATTGGTAGTGGCACAGGAAATAATGCCTGCCTTACAAACATTGACATTCTATATTAGACAAACTGCATTCAATAAATTAACTTTACTGTATCATAAAATGAAGAGAAGGAAGTCACTTCATTTTTTTTTTTTTTTAGACCTTGACCATTTGAAATAAAATCAGAATTTGTTTAAGGTCATTTAACTCTCAGCCATAAACCTGTATGATCCTGGGGTCTTTGGCAATGGAAAACCTTAATCTTTTCTATGAAAACTGTTCTACTTTTAGAGTCTAGTTTGTTTATGTGCATCTTACCAAACCACCACTCATCTCCTTTAGGTTTCTGGTTCAATGCAATAGTTTTCTCTCATTTTTCATAATTTCTACAGAATTTTAAATCCTATATTCTTCCCCCTTCTCAATCAACAATATTCTAATCACATACTTTTTCATTTATCTTGTTCTTGATATAGGGAATTATCATGTTTCACAATTTCTTATGACCTAATAACAATCTGAAATAGTTTAAAATTAATCTCTGCTTAATAAGACCTCTTCAGTGGGACCTCATTTCCAATGGTGTTGTAAAAAAAAAGTTTATACAAGATACAGTTCAAGACTTCTTAAATTCGGACAAGATTGTTCTAAACAAAATATGAGAACCAGTTTTAGAAGATAGAAGATGAATAATCATAGTTTTTAATGCCAATTATTGATGTCTAAATCCATTTTAGATGAAATTTTTATAGAATGTAAATCAGAATATATAAAAGCCAAGTTAAAGGATGCTTTTTTGTAAATCAGGTATATTTGCTAAAAAATGTTTCTTCCTGTTAAAAAGAAAAAATTTCAAGATGCTTCAGTCTCCATTGCATAGGTAAAATAAACATGATAATAATCTCAGTTTTTATGTAACTACTGAGCATAGTAATTGACACTTTGTTATAGTGATTCATACCTTTCAGATATACTTGTTTTCAAATTTGAAAAACATACTCATCTGTATTATAAAGTTTTACATTGACCAAAATGTTACTATTGTTCATTGTAAGCAAGAGAAAGGGCCTTCTATTAAGTGTGGTGCTTTTCATGTTGTCAGGATTTTTCTTTTAGAGATCTTTATTTCTTATATCCATTGTATTCAAAATAAAAATTTTAAAGTAACAAGATCCTTTTAATTTCAGCATTTTGTATTTCTCATTTTTAGGTCATATAATATATGCACATATTAACCTTTGGTAAATTTTATTTTGTGAAAAGTACCCTGGTTGTAAAGCTTTTTTTTTTTTTTTTTTCCCTATAGTGGGCATGTACTTGCTTTGGAAACAGAGAAAGAAAGAAAGTGAGAAAGCACCCACTGAGGAGAATCACCATACCACAATCCTTTATCATCCATTCTCCTCTTGGAATTCTGGGCACTCATGCATGTGTGCTTGGTGCATTCTACCAGCCACTATGTCTAAGACTTGGACCATGCAGTTGCCCATGTGAAGCCCATCCACCTTATTCACCATGCCACCAGCTAGCCCTGTATTTTATCTTAATGTCCACTGGGTACCCCTATGTGCTTATAATTTTTTTTTAGAAAAGATATTTTTAAAAATCTCATCTGTCCATTGAGCACATTAGTTCTTATGGTCAAAAGAATAATGGTTTGCCCAAAGTTGACCACCTTCTAAACTCCAGAATCTGTGATCATGTTACCATATGTTGCAGAAAGGACTCTATAATGGTGATTCAAGTAAAGATCTTGAGGTGAGGAGATTACTTTGGTTGACTTAGTAAGGATCTTGAGGTGAGGAGATTACCAGGCTGACTTGGTAAGACCTCAGCACATGTTATTAGGGACAACTTGGGTTTTGTGGAGCCTGGGTGATTGTCCTAAACTTTAGCCGAGTCAGTTCTTTTGTTTTACTCACTCTGCCACAGTTTGTCTTTTCAGGCTGGGACCATATGCATCTCTTCATCTGGTGCTTGTCTATATTCTTTCTAATATTCTTCATAATCAACAAGTGAAGAAAATGTTTCCCTGAGTTCTGTAAGCCACTCCATCAAGTTAATCACAGCCAACCCCAGGAGAAGTACTTGAGTACCCATGTTTATAGCTGATGGGTCAGAAACATAAGTAACAACCACCTGGGCATATGCCTGCCATCTGAACCCTGTATGCACAGTCTTTAATTTTTGTTTTAGTTTGTTTTAGGATTTTGCCATAGGGTGTGCACACTCACCTGAGATTGATGCAGAACTGACTGCTTGCTTGTAGGAAAAGTCTCATATACTTGATCTGTGGGGATTGCTGAGAGGACAAGAGAAACTTAATTGGTTTTATCCATGGTATTATTACATTGCTGCATGTGGGGTGGCAAATTGCTACCAAATAGCAGGAAAATCCTCTGCATGATGAAAATGTACTATATCTCCACAGGTGCCTGGTTTATGCACACACATATATCTGTCAAAATTCACTGACCAGAATGTACAACTACTATCTGTTTATTTCACTGTATTAAATTATACCTTGATTATAAAGAAAAAATGAGTAAATAGGTTCATGGTGGTGGGAGGCTACCACACTAATTTAAATCTAAAACCTGGCCTCTGTGGCCCAGTAGGGAATTGGAAGCCACATGCCAATGCCATGTGGGACCCTGGTTCAGTAGGCCTGAAAACATACCAGGCAAGTAAGTGCCTAGGATCTTGCCAGCCTGAAGGACTAGAATAAGGGGATCAAAGCATAACAAGCCCTCTGAAGGGTCATGCCCCAACTCTTTCTCATGCACTTTAGACACTGCCTCTCAGACAGTACTAAAGTGCTCTTAAGTGCTCTGAACCCCAAGTTATGTACTATAACTTTCATGTTCCATGTCACTGTACATTGCTCCTTGAAATCCTAAGCAATTTTTAATCCTACATTCTACTCAGTATGAAAATTGCTGAATTCATTACTGCAAAAGGGAGTAATTTCACTCACAGGCAGTTTTGTCATCCAGTGATCCCAAGCTGCCATCACCCAGAACCTGTGTTTGAGAGGGAAAAGGATCTAAATGATCTGAGAATGTAACTTGTGAGAAACACCCCACTCAGACTCAGTGTTTGGGATGTCAGTATGGAGCATGACACTGACTGACCCTACGAAATGCCCAGAGTAGGGAAACAGAACGAAGTCCCTCCAGTCCGGCCTGATCTGTGCCCAGCTCCCTGCAGGCCACCACTGCCCATCCCCCCAGGACTGGACTGACTGTCTTAACCTTCTTATATGAGGATGACAAAGAATCCCTACACATCCCTACACCCTGGCCCTTTGGTAAGTTCTGAACAGAAAAAGGTCAGGTATCACACACTTGTGTTATTCTCACAATCAGCCTGAGGTCTTTCCACACTACCAGCTAAATAACCCAAGTCCTACAGCCTTCAGGGTGTCTACTGGATTGTCAAGGGCTCAGCCAACTTCCAGCAGTGCCCACAGGCCTCCTCTAGACCACGTGCAGGCTGATCAGGAACTCTGACAGGTGAAACAGCTTGACTGGTGGGAGGGACTGGCCAGAAGGGAGCAAACTGAGAGGGACTGTGAGCATTTCCCCAAACACACCAAGAGTAAGCAGGTTACACAGTCCAGGGGACACTCACCAGGCAAGCTATTCACTAAGGAGTGCCCTGCCCACTTTGGTTCCAGGGAGAGGTACGCCCTGGGTGGGCCATTTTGAGAGGCATCTATCCTACCAAACCCAACTGTGCTAAGGGGACAAGATGAGATTCAGTGTCTTGGCAGGAATACCCACCACCCACTAATCACTGCAAGAATGCGAGCTGAGGGAAGATGAGGGGCAGTAGAGGCCTTGATAGGAGAATGGATGTGCAGATCCAGTGACCTCCATGGAAAGCGGAGACCAGGAGCAGTGGGTGGGAGGAAGGCCAAGGCACCCATTCAGGACTGCAGCTCAAACTGCCAAGAGATTCCCAACAGGTCTGAGGCCCAGAAGCAGGGCCTGAAAACAGGAGATGCAGGAGCTGTTGGTGCCCTCCCCAACTGGTGCACAGCAACACCTGCACTTCATTAGCAGCTGAATATATGTCTTTCTAGGGTTTTGTTGAGGTAAAAATAAAAGGCACCAAACTGACTAAAGCTAAGAAGGTGTGGCTTTCCAGTTGCAAAAAGCACAAGGCTGAGGGAGTGAGGTCACTGCTGGGCCTAAAGAGGGGGGGAAGACATCAGCCAGCCTGGCTTGGTGGTACCACTCAGGACCAATTCCCCGCCCAAACCCGCTCCCAGCCCTGACTAGGCTCTAGCAAGGGCCAGGCTACAGGTCTCAGGAAAGTCCTCCCAACTGCCTTGTAGTCCCCTCCACATCCAAAAGACCATCACTGCTGCCGCCGGAGACATCGCGATCCTATACATTTGCCTGGTGAGGAGCTGACCTGCGCGTGAGAGCCGCCTAGGTCAACTGCCACCGCTGCTGTCGTCATAGTTATGGATCCGCCACCTTTCCTTTCTGCCGCCCTAACGGAGCAAGTGCAGCGTCAGCGTGAAAAAAGGCATCGTCAACAAAGCGTTGCCATGGTGCTGGCCTTGATTCGTGCTCCATGATTGGTTGGCAACGAGGGGCGTGTCCTTCAGTTAGATTTCCTTGGTATCTCCGTGCCCAGCCCCGCCCCGCTTGCTCCCAGATCCCCTTGCGCCTGCTGTAGTGCGTTGTGCCGGCCAATCAGCGAGCGCGGGGCGTGGTCAGCGTGAAGGTGAGTCTGTGGGCATGGGCGGCAGCGCCTCTCTCAGTGCCCGGTAGACTCAGGGCGGTGGAAGTTTTCGGCTGCGGGATTCCTGAGCAGTCCAGCGACAGAACCGGCGGGTGGGAGGATGGTCACTGGCTCAGGATGGAGTCCGGGCAGTGGCGGCCTTCAGGACTTGAAGGGACCGCGATCAGACTGTGCATCCGGGAAGGGCACCCGTGGGGCCTGCAGCGCCTCCTGAGGGAGCAAGCCGGTATGCGAGAAGTGGGGCTGGGAGCAGTCCGAGGGGGAGCTGGGGTCTACCACGACCACCCTGCCAGTCCTGCGGGCCCCACTCCCTGCTGTTCCTGCCACTAGACTGCAGGGCTGTTTTATAAGGGCGCCATCCTCAGATTGGGTAATTCTTAGGAGATCTCATTAACCTTGTCAAGGCAAGGGCTACAGAGGCCAGGTCCATGTTTCCAGGTCCTGAAGTTGAGGTGTGCCCCCCACTGCCCACTTTGCCTTTAATCCTCCCTAGCTGTGCCTAAGAGACTGCCAGAAATATGGTGACTGTACATTCTATCAAGTCTAAAAAATCAAGTACAAGTCATTGAGTTTTATTAAAGTTTTAGGTAGAAAAATCTGGAGGCTTTTCCTTGAAAGAAAAAAAGATCTAATTGGTAATTTCATTTTCTGCAAAGTCCTGCTTTTATTGGAAAATCATAAAAAAAGACTGTTTACCCTTGGTAGCTATTCTGACAGCTAGGGCTCTTCTTTAACAAGTCCTGTGCCAGTGGTTCTCAGGCAGTATGTCAAGCCCCATCTGTTGAAGTAGGCTTATTTAACTCTCAGGAGAGTACTACTGAGGTGGGTAGTGGTTCAGAAGCCTCAAGAGCTACTGCAGTTAGGAAGGAGTGGGGACCAATCCAAATTAAGTCAGCCCATCTGAACATGTGCTTTACTCACCAGAACCAAGAGCTGTAACTGTTCTGATGAAGTACAGGTCTTCTGAGTCTGTTTCTTCCCATGGAGAGCCTGCCCCTGTAGATTAGTCCCCCTAACGTGTCTCTCTAGTCTTGACCGCTTAAGTCCTCCAGTTTTCTTCACACCACATTCATCTTTTCCCCAAACTGAAACCTTTCACGATTTCTTTACTTATCCTCAAGATAACTCCACCATCTTTATCATGGTCTAGAAAACTGGGGGTTGAATTCAATACATTTTTCTTAAGGCTGTCCAATATATTCATTTCTGAGTAAGATAAGAATCAAAATAACTACAAGATATTAGTTACTCATGGTCACTAATAGAACTGTAGGGTTTTTTTTTTTTTTTTTTTGAGAGGCTTTTGCTATAGGGCACGTGTGCTCGCCAGATAGACAGACAGAGACAGAGACATAGAAAGTGAGAAATCACCCCCCAGGGGGGATGGCCATGCCGCAATCCCTTCTCCATTCTCCTCCTGGGATCTTGGGCATGCATGCACATGCGCCCGGCGTGAGTTTAAGCCACCGGGTCCGGCACTCGAACCGTGGTCGACTATGGGAGTCCAGTGACATAGCCATTACACTAACTGCTGGTCCCTCCTAGAACTGTAGTTTTTAAGAAGATGTTTGCCATAGGGTATGTGCACTCACCAGAGAGAGACAGACTAGAACAGCGGGAGGAAAAGTGTACAGATGTTCCTCAACTTAGGATGAGATTACTTCCTGATAAACTTATTATGAGTTGAAAATATTTTAAGTCAAAAATACATTTAATACACCTAATTTACTAAATATCATAGCTTACCCTAGTTTACCTGAAATGCGTTCAGAATGCTTACATTAGCCTATGGGTGGGCAAAATCATCTAACACAAAATTTATTTTACAATTAAGTGGATATTTCATGTAATTTATTGAATACTATACTAAAAATGATTAGAATGGTTGTATAGGTACTCAAAGTAAAATTTCAATTGAATATGTATTATTCTTACATCATTGCAAAGTCAAAAAAATTATAAGCCAAACAATTGTAAGTAGAAAACTGTCTTTATATTATAAAACAAAACAACAGCAACAAGAACTGGAAGTTTTTTAAGCTCTAGAAATATACCAAGTTTATATTGAGGCTATGTGATGAGTCTCCACATTTTATAAAAGCAGGAAAGGGAGATAATCTTCAACACCAGTGGTGTATAATTTCAAGAGATAATGGATCAGTTAACACTACAGCCACAACTCAGTCATTTTGTCTTTCCACACGGTTAAAAGTGGGGGGATTTAAAAATTGAAGGCTTACTTTTGTGGGATTTCTTTTAGATTAATGAAAATGTTTTAAAACTGTGGTGATGGTTTTAGAGATCAGTGATTATAGAATACTATATTGAGTACTATTTAAATGAATACTTTTGTCATATATGAATTCTCTAAAAAATTTTGTTCAAAAACAGGCCCAATAGACACTTGGGGGGGGGGGAACAAGATAAAAAACAGAGTTGAAAAAAAGAAAACCTGGTTGAATTCAGATAGTAAGAGCAGGGAGAGGACCAGTCCTGCAGCACAGTTTTTAAGCACTGTGCACTGAATATCAGATCGGACTTTGCTGACTGCAGTTCTGGCCCCAACTCTTGCAGCTTGAAAAACATGCCAGGGACTTCCATTTTCAGACCCCTGGCCTAAGGGACACTGAGGCAGGGCCTCTGACCTAGCTCTAGCCCTGGCACCACCAAGCCCAGAGACCCCTATCTTTGTCACCAGGACCACCCTCAGCTCGACAGCAACCTCACTTCCATCTTCAGACCCCTAGCCTAAGGGACACTTAGGCAGAGCCCCCACCCCAGTTCCAGCCCTGGCACCCTCAAGCTCAGAGACTCCTATCTCTGGCAGCCAGGTAGGGATTTTTTTCCTTTTCCTCTTTCATTTATAAGATTGAGCCAGGAGGATATAGAAAGTATGAATAGGCCCATAACATGCCGGGAGACTGAATCAGTAATAAATAACCTCCCAACAGAAGTCCTGGCCCTGATGGATTCACCTCTGAATTCTACAAAACTTTCAAAGAAGAATTAACCCCCATTCTGCTCAAGATATTTCTAAAGATCCAAAAGTGTGAATCTCTCCCTAATTCATTCTATGAAGCCTTTATTACCCTTATCCTTAAACAGATAAGGACAGGATAAGGAAGTAAAACAAGAGACCAGTGTCCCTAATGCAAAGATTCTCAACAAGATACTAGCAAATTGTATCCAATGACTTATAAAAAAGATTATGTATCATGATCAGGTAGGCTTTATTCCAGGAATGCAAGGTGGGCTCAACATAGGCAAAACCATACATGAAATACACCATATTAACAGAAAGAAAGATATAAACCATATGGTCATATCTATTTATACAGTAAAAGCATTTGATAAGATACAACATCCCTTCATGATCAAGACTGTCAGCAAAATTGGCATAGAAGGATAATTTCTCAACACGATAAAAGCTATCTATGAAAAACCCATAGAGAACATCATTCTTAATGGAGAAAAGCTGAAAACTTTAACACTAAAAATGGTACAAGACAAGGAATGCTCACTTTCTCCACTCCTTTTCAGTGTAGTACTGGATGTCCTTTCCAACACAATCAGAAAAGAGGAAAAAATAATAGGCATTCAAATAAGAAAATAACAAGTGAAACTCTATTTGAAGATGACATGGAAACCCAATGGTTACTTCCAGAAAATTTCTGGAAGTAAACTTTAACACTAAAAATGGTACAAGACAAGGAATGCTCACTTTCTCCACTCCTTTTCAGTGTAGTACTGGATGTCCTTTCCAACACAATCAGAAAAGAGGAAAAAATAATAGGCATTCAAATAAGAAAATAACAAGTGAAACTCTATTTGAAGATGACATGGAAACCCAATGGTTACTTCCAGAAAATTTCTGGAAGTAAACATGAATTCAGTAAAGTTGCAGGATACAAAATGAATATACAGAAATGTATAGCATTTATACAAACAACAGGCAGACAGAGATAGAACTGTAAGGGACCAGCAGTTAGTGTAATGGCTATGTTGCTGGACTCCCATGTAGTTGACCATGGTTTGTGTCCCAGACCCGGTGGCTTAAAACTCACACTGGGCACGTGTGCACGTGTGCCCACAATCCCGAGAGGAGAATGGAGAAGGGTTAACAGTGTGACAATCCCCTCTTGGGGGTGATTTCTCGCTTTCTGTCTTTATGTTTCTATCTGTCTGGTGAGCGCATGCACCCCACAGCAAAACAACAACAACAAAAACTCTCCCCCCAAAAAACAAAAGAGAACTGTAAAAAGTTATTTCATTTACGATAGCCCCCAAAATATAAGATACTTAGAAATAACTATAAACAAAGAAGTTAAAAGCCTCCACAAGGAAAACTATGAGAAGCTAAAAAAAGAAATTGAAAATGACACAAAAAATGTAAGGACATCTCATGTTCCTGAATTGGAAGAATTAATATAATCAAAATGGCAATTCTACCCAAATTAATCTACATATTTAATGTGATGCCAATCAAAGTACTAGACACATTCTTCACAAATCTAGGAAAGACAATCATAAGTTTGTCTGGAGTTGTAAATGACCCCATATTGTTAAAGCAGTTTTGCACATGAAGAGTGGAGTGGACGGCATATCACTCCCTTACCCAAAAATATTCTGCAAATCTGTGGTTATCAAAATAGCATGGTACTGGCACAGAAACAGACATGTGGACCAGAACACAGTCCCCAGAAATAAACTCCCACTCATACAGTCAGCTGATTTTTGACAAGGGGTACTAATCAATCCAGTGGGAAAAGGAAAACCTTTTCAACAAATAGTGCTGGAAAAACTGCATTTCTGTTTGCAGAAAGATGAATCTAAACCTCTACCTTTCACCTTTGACAAAAATCAAGTCAAGGTGGATCAAAGATCTAAATCTAAGACCTCGAACTATAAAACTGCTCCTGGAAAACACTGGGGAAACTCTGGGAGACATTGAAATAGGGAATGACTTTTTAAATAAGACCCCCAAAGCACAGTCAATAATCCCCAAAATAGACAAGTGGCATTACATAAGACTAAGAAGTTTCTGCATGGCAAAAGACACAGTAATTAGTGTGAATTAATAGCCCTCAGAATGGGAAAATATTGTTGTAAACTGCATCAGATAAGGGACTGATAACCAGAATTCAGAAGGAACTCAAGCAGCTGTTCAGAAAAAAAGATGATCAGTCCTATAAAAAGATGAGAGAATGAGTTGAAAAAAAAAAAAAGCCCTCTCTAATGATGACATAGGAATAGCTAAAAGGCATATTTAAAATGGTCAACATCCCTCATTGTGAGGGAAATGCAGATCAGAACAACAATGAGATACCACCTAACCCCAGTCAGAATGACTAAGATTAACAAAAAAAAAAAAATAAATAAAGTAAGTACTGGTGGCAGTGGGGTTAAAGGGGATCTCTCTTACACTGCTGGTGGGAATGTAAATGGTCCAGCCACTGTAGAGAACAATTTGGAGATTCCTCAAAAATGTACTCTTAGAACTAACATATGTTCCAGCATTTCCATTCCTTGGTATCTACCCAAAGGAGAGAAGAATACTTAATTGAAAAGTGCTTCCACGTCTATGTTTATTGTGGCACTATTCATAATTGCTAAGTCGTGGAGCCAACCCAAATGCTCACGAACAGATTAATGGATTGAAAAACTGTGGCACATATACTCTATGGAATAGTATTCAGTCATAAAAAACAACAAAACCCTGGCTTTTGATAGAAAGCGGGCGAATATGGAAGATTTACTGCTGAGTGAAGCAAATCAGGCTATTAAGGAGAGACATTGTATGTCCCACTTAATATATACTGAGTGTCCACACTCTGTAACTAAAGCTGATTGACAAAAGGATATGGTAACACAGTATATGGATGTAAATACCAGATATAGTGTGTGTGAAAGAGTAGGGTCTGAGGAAGTACATTTAGGAGAAAAATAGGGAGGCAAAGCATTAATGGGACAAAGAAATGTGGTGTTATCTGTTGAAGTTATTTTAGTTTTATCAACTGAACTAGGGAGAAATATTCACCTGTTGAAATATTCATTTTGTAAGCTAAATAATGGGATTGAATGTACAAAAGAAAATTAATTTAAAAAATGAAAAAAGCCTGAGTGTTACTATAATTTCAAGTATATCTTATTCAAATTTAGTTATACTGAATGAAAATATTTTAAAACATTAACGTTAATATTTAAAATTCCCAAATTACAAATGTAATTAGTAAATTTAATGAAAATAAAGTTTGAATCCATAGGTTGCACTAAATTGCTTCACTTTTTATGCTATTCTGGTGACAGACACAATCACAATTTTGTAATCCTTTGTCTTCTACCATCCCCTGAAGATACATTAGTTGCTATTTGTATTTCTTGTTCATTACAAAATTTATCTTTTTCAGTTCTTGGGTTAAAATTTAGCAAACTAGAGGAAAAGGAAAAATTCTAAATGTACTTACTCACTTTCATTATTTTTTTGCATGTGTTCATCACCTCCCAAGAAAAATTGGAGAAGAAAATGTAATAGATATAAACATTTACTGAAGATTTTAGTAGGTGGATACAGCAAGTCAGAACACTTTCCAAAGCTAACCTATAAGGACACGTTTAGTTCGAGAAATATGAGGTCTAAAGTCAGGTAAAATCTGCTATGTTGTAAAATAAAGAACAATAGAAGTAAAAGAAGGATTAAAAAAAAATGCCAGGTATTTGTGGGTGTATGTATGCTACACTTTTTTAATCCCTTCATCTGTTTATGGATGTTTGGGTTGTTTCCATGTCTTAGCGATTGTGAATAATGTGGCAGTAAACATTGATGTGCAAATGCTTTTCTGACTGAGCATTCTCCTGTCCTTTAGGTAGATACCCAGATGTGGGATTGCTGGATCAAAGGGATCATTTCTTTTTCCAGAAAGAATACTATGCATATCAGTCAAGACAAAGACATTACTATCCTCATCATCTTCATCAACTACCTTTTTACAATTTTTCCAGGTTATTATTATTATTATTCTCATAACTTTTTAAGCATTCAATCACTATTTCTTATTTTACTTGTAAAAAAGATTCACTCAACATAAAATATTCAGACCAGTTCAGTTGAGAATACTATACATAATATCATCAACAGGTGATAAATCATTTCTGTGCCCTACTAATGTCATGTCTCTCTATTTGTTCTCTTGCTATCCTTTGCTATACTTGTCCCTTCTCCTGCCCCGTTCCACACTATCTTCAGCCTTGCTAACTATTTTCACTGCTTTTATGCCCTACAATATTTCGATCTTAACCATAAAGTGCAGATATTCAGTGTATAATAAGTGGATACATAAAATATCTTTCTTTCATATCCTGGTTTGCTTCACTCAGCAATAGATCTTCCATATCTGACCACTTTCTGTCAAATTCCAGGGTCGTGTTTTTTTTTTTAATTAATTAATTTTTTTTTATAGCTGAGGAGTATTCTGTAGAGTATATCTGTCACACCTTTTCCATGCATTCATCTGTTTGTGGACATTTTGTTTGGTTCCATGCCTTAGCTATCGTGAATAATGCTGCAATAAACTTTGATGTGCACGGGCTTTCTGACTGAGCATTCTCCTGTCCTATGGGTAGATACCCAGAAGTGGGATTGCTGGATCAAATGGCAGTTCTATTTGTAGATCTTCGAGGAACCTGATCCAGATTATCTTCCCACGAGCAGTGTAGGAGAGTTCTTCTTTCATCACATCCCTGCCAACACTTACCACTTTTTTTTTTTTTGAGAGGTTTTTGCTCTAGGGCATGTGCACTCGCCAGAAAGACAGAGAGAGACAGAGAGACAGAAAGCGAGAAATCACCCCCCAAGGGGGATGGCCATGCTGCAATCCCTTCTCCTCCATTTTCCTCTTGGGATCTTGGGCACACATGCACATGTGCCCAGTGTGAGTTTAAGCCACCAGATCCAGGACTTGTACCGCAGTTGACTACATGGGAGTCCAGCGACATAGCCATTACACTAACTGCTGTTCCCAACACTTACCACTCTTTATATTTTTAATCTTTGTCATTCAGACTGGGGTTAGGTGGTATCTCATTGTGGTTTTAATCTGCATCTCCCTTATGATGATGGATGTTGAACATTTCCTTATATGCTTTTTGACTATTTGTATGTTTTTATGTCTTCCTTAGACCTATTTTTGTTAGCTCATGTTCCCATCTTTTAATTGGGTTAATTTTTTTTTTAGTAAGTCACTTGAGTTTCTTGCATATTCTGGTTGTCAATCCCTTGTCTGAGGCATATTTTATAAAAATATTTTTCCATTCTGAGGGTTGTAGATTCACACTTGTCACTGTTTTTTGCTGTGTAGAAACTTCTTATTCTGATATAGCCCCACTTGTCTATTTTAGGGATTATAACCTGTGGTTTTGGGAGTATTATTTAAGAAGTCTTTGTTTACCTTAATGTCTGCCAGAGTTTTCCCAGTATTTTCCATAATTAGTTGGAAGTTTTAGGTTCAGATCTTTGATCCATTTTGAGTTGATTTTTGTTAATGGTGAAAGATTAGGTTCAGTTTCACCTTTCTGCAGGTGGATATTCAGTTTTTCCAGCCCCGTTTACTAACGAGATTTTACTTTGTCCAGTGGATTGACTGATATACTGTTAGGCCGAATTGACACAACCACCGCCATGTTAGACCCTCAAGGACAGAACCCAGGGAGTCTGAGACCACATAAGTAAACAAAGTAAGATGGGCCCTGACGATGCCAGAGCCAGGTCAATCTGACCTCAACTGAAAGTCCTAATCTAAACCTAAACATAATGACAACTAGCTTTCACACACCCCTCCCTCAAGTGGAAAATTACTGACTGTACTTCCTGCATTGCGATTCGGAGCTATAAAAGATCCCTTTATCTTAGGCTCGGGGTCCTTGTGAAGGCCTGCTGCGATGGGCTGAAACTTGGACCCCAGCTAGCTGGAAAAATAAAAGCCTCTTTTGCAGTTACATTGTCGTTGTCTTTTCTGTGTCTCCATCAGTTAGACCGATCTCTGGACCCTTACAATACTTTGTCAAAAATGAGTTGACTGTACATTTTGGGGTTTATTTCTAGGGTCTCTATTCTATTCCATTGGTCCACCTATCTATTTTTGTGCCAATACCATGCTGTTTTGATTATCACAGCTTTTAGTGTATCTTGGGGTCAGGGACTGATATGCCACCCATTCCACTCTTCTTGCACAGGATTGCTTTGGCAATATGAGATCTTTTATGATTCCAGACAAATTCTATAATTGTCCTTTCTAAATCTGTGAAGAATATTGCTGGTATTTTGATTGAAATTGCATTAAATATGTAGAGTAATTTGGGTAGAATTTCCATTTTGATTATGTTAATTCTTCCAATTCAGGAACACGGGGTGTCCTTCCACTTTTGTATGTCCTTTTCAATATATTTTTAAAGATTTTGATAGTTTTCTTTGTAGAGGTCTTTTACTTCTTTAGTTAGGTTTATCCCTAGGTATCTTAAACACTTTGTGGCTATAGTTAAAGGGATTACTCTCTTCAGCTCTACTTCATTCAACTTGTTCATATATAGAAATGCTATAGAATTTAATGTTGATTTTGTATCCTACCATTATACTGTATTCATTTATTACTTAGAGAAGCTTTTTTAATAGAAATCTTTGGGTCTTCTAAATATACCATCATGTCATCTGCAAATTTAGATAGTGATCTCTTTTCTGATTACATTAACTGATACTTCTAGCACTATATTAAAAAGCAGTTGAGAAAGGAGTCAGCCTTGTCTAGTACCTGTTTTCAGTTGAAAAGATTTTAGCTTTTCCCCATTTAGTATAATGTTAACTATATATTTTTCAAGTATGGATTTTACTGTATTGAGAAATGACCCTTCTAAGTCACTCTTTCTGAGGGTCTTAATCATGATGGGACGTTGCATTTTATCAAGTGCTTTCTCTGCATCAGTTGAAATGATCAAATGGATTTTAGTGTTCTTCCCATTAATACGGTGTATTATATTATGGTCTTCTGTGACAGGGCCATGCAGGCAACACAAGCTGGTAAGGATGCTGCCTCCCATTCTAAGGCAGGGCCTGGACTGGGAAGAAACTGAGGCAGGGCCCAGTTTATGAGCCCTCCCTTGTGTCCTTGAACTGGCCGGTATTCAATTTCTCTGCCGTGAGTTTTACTGTTATTACGGTACCCTGTAAGGGTAAAACATCACCCCAAACCATTGCAATAAAGCCAATTAGTGATCTTGTAGGAATGTGGTTCCATAAGACTGACATGAGGACCAGGAAGTTTAAGACTCCCCCACCTGTCTGTTTTTAAGCCAAAATTAGCTATAGTATAAACCAAATTAGCATTAGAAGCATATGTAGACTAAGTTAGTTTAAGGCTAGTTTTATGTAAATACTCCTTGTTAAAGCTACAGGCCAAAGTTAGCTCATGCTAGGCAAAGTCAGCACATTCACCCAGAGATAAAACAAAAGAACTCACTAATTGACAGACTCAGCAAGTAAAACAAAAACCCATGTTTTTTTAAGAAAGGAAAAGCCTGAGTGGTGAGGACAGGATGAACAAACCTGAGGGCTCCAGAAAAAGATTAACTACCTTAGCTGGGAGCTCTTATCTAAAGCAATAGGTAGCTTTCAACTACAAAGAGTTTCTCATCTATGTGCTGTTGATTATGAAAAACTGCTAATAAAACATCCTGTGTTGTCTCCTGAGCTACAAGATCATCTTCCTTTCCCATATAAGATCATAGACTCACCCTCTATTGTAATGTATAGATAGTCCATATATTAACTGTGTCTTTACTTAACAAGACAA
>NW_006205141.1:22930-31470 GCF_000334495.1 Tupaia belangeri chinensis | reverse complement strand
CGCGGCAGCCTGGAGCTGGCTCTGGCTGTGGCCGGCTGAGAACATGCTAAGGAGCAAAGAGGTCTCAGTCTAATTTCTGTTCCTGATCACCCGTGTCGCCTTCCTGTGTACGAGCCACCCACCTCTGCTGAGGCTGGACACCGGCACTTCTGTATCTGAATCATCGCTGTACCCCTGGAATAAAGCTTACCTGGTTGTGATGAATAATATTTTTCATATATTGATAGATACAATTAAAAAATATCCTATTGATAGATAATGTTTGCATTTATATTCATCAGAGATATTGGTCTATAGTTTTCCTTTTTTGTCATATCTTCATGTGTTTTGGGAATGAAGATGATGGAGGCTTTATAAAATGAATTTGGAAGATCTCCTCCCTTTTGGATTTTAGAATTAATTTGAGTAGATTGAAAGTTAACTTTTCCTTAAAAGTTTTGAAGAATTCAGAAGCGAAGCCATCTGGACCTGGGCTTATCTTTGTCTGGAGGTTATTTATTACTGATTCAATTTCATGGCTTGTCATGACTCTATTCAGATTTTCTATGTCCTCCCGATTCAATCTTGGTAGATTATATTCATCCAGGAATTTGTTTATCTCCTCCATGTTCTCTTGTTTGTTGGCATACAATCGCTCATAATATCCTCCCAATGATGTTTTGTATTTCTATTGTATCTGTTGTAATGTTGCCTGTTTCATTACATATTTTATTTATCTGGTTTCTTTCTTCTTCATCGATCTAGCTAATGGTGTGTCAATCTTGTTAATCTTTTCAAAGAACCAGCTTTTGCTTTAATTTATTTTCTGAATAATCCATTTATTTTTATTTTATTTATTTCAAATCTTTATCATTTCTTTTTGCCTGGCATATTTTATTTTTGTTGTTTTTGTTTTTCCTATTCCTTGAAGCATGTTGTTATATTGTCTGTTTGCCACTTTTCCATCTTTTTCTTATGCATATTAATTGACATAACTTTCCTTCTTATGACTACTTTTGTGCTATCCCATAGACTATGGATACTTGTATACTTATTATAATTTGTTTTTATATTATTTTTATTTCAGACTGAATTTCTTTGGTAGGTGAAAGTCATTTGGACATGGGTTGTTTAGTTTCCATTTGTTTGTTTATGTTTGAAAATGTTTCTTAAAATTAATATTGAATTTAATTCCGTCATGGTCCAGGAAGATGCTGGATATATTTTCTATGACTTTGATCCTGTAAAAGCTTGATTTGTGTCCTATCATTTACGGTCAATATTTGTAAAGTTTCCATACTGGGGTGAGAAAAATGTATATTTTGTGGTCTTAAGGAGGAAGCTCTATAGATATCTGTCCAGTCCATTTGACTTATGATATCATTTAATTACTGTATCTGTTTATATTTTGTCTATAAGATCTGTCTAATGGAGATAATGGGGTGTTAAAATCATGTTGCAACCTATCTCTCCTTTTTAGCTCCAGAAGTCTTTCCTTCATGTATTTAGGTGCTCCTGAGTTGTGTGCATAGATATTTATAAACATTATGTTTTTGTAATGAATTAGCTCATTAACTACTATATAGTGTTCCTTCTTTTTCTCTTCTTACAGTTTTTGTCTTGAAGCCTATTATGTCTGAAATCAGTATTGCAACTCCTTCCCTTTTTTAATTGTCATTTGCATGGAATGTCTTTTTGCAGCCCTTCACTTTCAGTCTATTTATGTCTTTCTTCATAAGGTACATTTCTTGTAGGCAAACATAAATAGCTTCTGGGGCTTTTTTTTTTTTTCCCTCTCTCATTTTTTATTCATTCACCCAGTCTGTGTCTCTTGACTGCAGAATTGAATCCTTTAACATTCAATGTTATTAACAATATTTCCAGACATGTCATATTATTAATAAGCCATTGTCCTTTTTCTTTTTTTTTTATTCTCTTATATCCATCTGTCTGACATTTTAGTTTTCCTGGTATAGCACTACCTTCAGAACCTGTTGAAGAACTGGTCAAGAGTTGATAAATCCTTTCAGATTTTGTTTATTTGTGAATTTTTTAATTGTTTTTTTTTTTCCCTTATGAAGGACTATCTTACCAGGTGTAGTATTCTTGGTTGAAATTGTTTTTCATTTAACACTTTGACTATATTTCTTCATTATTTTCTAGCCTGCATTGTTTCTGATGAGAGGTCTGATTTTAGCCTGATGGGATAACCTTTGTAAGTAACTTGACGTTTCCCTCTTGCCAATTTTAGTATCTTATCTTTGTGGTTTTGGCCAATATGGCTATAATGTATGTTGGAGAGGATCTCCTTGGGTTGATTGTATTTGTTGTCTTATATATTTCTTCAGTCTGGATATATGAATGCCTCTCTAGATTTGAAAAAAATTTTTTCAAGTTTTCATGGAATAAATGATCAATACCTTTATTATTTTCTTCCTCTTCAGGTATACCAAATATCCAGAAATTGGGCACTTAATGGTATCTAGAATTTCTTGTGTATTAACCTCATTTTTCTTGGTTGTTTTTTCTTTTTTTATATATTTTTTTCTAGGTCAGAGTTTTGTCTTCATTTGAGATTTAATCTTCTGCATGATCTAATCTACTTTCAATACTTTCTAGAGAGGTTTTAATTTCCTGTTTCACATTCTATTTTTTTTTTTTTTTGGAGAGGTTTTTCGCTATAGGGCGCGTGTGCTCGCCAGACAGACAGAGAGAGACATAGAGACAGAAAGCGAGAAATCACCCCCCAGGGGGGATGGTCACACCGCAATCCTTTCTCCTCCATTCTCCTCTCGGGATCTTGGGCACGTACGCACACACGCCCGGCGTGAGTTTTAAGCCGCCGGGTCCGGGACGCGAACCGCGGTCAACTACGTGGGAGTCCAGCGACATAGCCATTACGCTAACTGCTGGTTCCCCTGTATCACATTCTTCATCACTAGCAATCTGATTCTTATTTAAGATTTCCACGATTTCCATTGTGTCACCTGTGGATAATGAGGAATTGATGTTTTCCCTTGGAGGAGAGACATTTTGTTGGTTGCTCATATTTCTTGTGCCTCTGTGATGGTTCCTAGTTATCTGGTGACCTATACAGTCCTTCTTAAATTCTTTAAGGTATGTCCAAGTGTTTAAAGGTGTGTAGTAGTAGGAAATTGGTGATCGCTCTTCTGCTCTGCCTTGCTGTTGCTCTCCAGCACTTTGGAGTGTTGTCACTGGTCCTGGGTGACCCAAAGTCCTCCCTGTTTCTAGAGAGAAGGTACTCCAGAAACTGAGCTGCTGAGGTTGAACTCAGTTATAAAGAAGAGATCACATGGCACCCAATATAAAACACCAGAGATCTGAGAGTCCAAAGGTGAGTGGGGGAGAGAATGAGCCATTGGTCCCAGCCATTAAACCCTGCAGCCACAGGCAGCCTGCCATCTGGGAAGGCCCTTCTTTGAAACACGTGTCTGGAGGGGTTGGGGAGGGTCACAAAAGGTCTCCAAGTCCCAAAAAACAAATCTGAGATTCAAAAATGAGTGGAGGAGAATGCTTGTCATGGGTCCCAGTCTTTAAGCCCTGCAGCCACAGGCAGCCTGCCATCCTGCTGCTTTCCTTGTCATTGCATCATAAACGGTAGCTACTTCAATGTCAACACAAGTATAGTCTACCTCTATATAGGAGAAATGTACTTCCAAAGAATTAATTTCCTTCTCACTTTGTAGCCCTACTTTAACTGTCAATAATTCACCATTTCAGGGTCTTAGAGTCATTTTTCAAGCACTTTCAGGCTCTATTTCCTTGTCTATTATATCCTAAGAAAGGTAATCAGAGTTATCAGTCACACCGTCTGAATTGACAGAAGGACTGTCCTCATGAAAAATGAAAGTGTTTTCTTTAAAAGAGAAGATGAAGGGAAGCTACTTTCTTATTTCTGACTGTATCCTGTTTTTTTTCTTTGGCATAGTTCCCCAAAAGACACTCTCAGTATCACTTTGAATCTTATCAGCAACAGACTTTGCATATACAGATTCATTAACAGTCTTTGAGGTAGAATGTTCACTGGAAAGTGTCTGGTTAATGTTGTCTCTTACCTTAAACCCAATGTTGTAATGAAGAATGTTAAATGTTGATCTTTTTCTACCAGGATTTAGATAGTCAATACAAAATACATTCACAGAGAGATTCTCCTTTTTCTGTGTAAGAGAGGGACATGAGATTTCCATTTTAGGCATATTTTTTATGAAGTTTCAGATACAATCTGAATCGGGCTTTCTCCTTGTGAAGTACTGGAAAGGCTCTAAGAGAAGTTAATATGAATTTCACACTTCTCTGTGGAGATCTGTGTGACCTTTGTTTCACATTTCTTTTTTAGCTAGTCAAACTTGTTTTTAGGAGGGTTTGAGTCACTTATAAATCCATACTCTTTGTGAGGACTACATGTAGATGTTAAAGGAACACCTACAGATAAGTTCTGCTTGTCATTGCCTCCAGCATTAGGCTTATTGTCAGTAGAGCAAGTTTTCTCAAAAGGGTTTCTGGCACTTCAGAGATGTCTTGACTATAAAAGGGAATTGGGGGACCAGAAGTTAGCATAATGGCTATGTCGCTGGACTCCCACGTAGTCGACCACGGTTCGCGTCCTGGACCCGGTGGCTAAAACTCATGCCAGGCGCGTGTGAGTGCATGCCCAAGATCCCAAGAGGAGAAAGGAGGAGAAGGGATTGTGGCATGGCTATCCCCCCTGGGGGGGGTGATTTCTCGCTTTCTGTCTCTCTGTCTCTCTCTGTCTGTCTGGCAAGCGTATGCGCCCTATAGCAAAAACCTCTACAAAAAAAATTAAAAGGGAATTGGAAGATTCGAATGTTGTTCCAGTTCATTTCTCTTGCCAGAGTTCACCTGGTTGGTATGTGATTCCAATATCCATTTGATATATCAATGCAGCTGAGTTTCTTCTGTAGGTCCCTTGACCGAAAAAACTGGCATTGTCTTTGAATACAAGGAATGAAATCATCATCACTATCAGAAAAAGAAACAAAATGGTTTCTGGTTTGGTGTTACTTTTGCAGAAAGTCTTTTATTTTCTTCTCTTAATTTTTTTAATCCGGTGATTTCAGCAATAAACTTATGATTGAATTGTTGGATATCATAAAATTCCTTCTGTAGTTGTTTCCTGTATGCTTTATTTATTGAACAGCAATCGCATATCTTTCAGTTTAACTGTTCCCACAGTGGTATCAATGAGGACTCTCTGCTGTTCCATCAGCTCTTACATTTTGGCTCTTGAGCTTGTCCACCTTGTGTCAGGCAATGCTTTTTTTTTTTCCTTTCTTTTTTTAATAAACTTATTTATCTTACATATATTCACATCATCACAGCATACAAAATGTGATTTTTTATCCAGACTACACTGGATATTGGCTTAGTCAAGGATAGTACCATACATTTTTATCATCAACAAATAATTTTCCATTTCTTGTTTCTTAACTTTTTTTCTTCTCCTCTTGATTCTCTACTTTTCACCCTCTGCCATTTCCAACCCTAGCAACTGGTAATACCACAGACAGTGTGAGAGAAGGGTGGGAAAAGGCAATGCTCTTTCATATGAATATAATTTAGGGATTTTTTTCTGTATGTACCAACTCTGTATTGTTAGCATACTCCCTTAAGGCTTGATCTTGAGAAGGAAAGAGTTAGAGAAAGGAGAAAAATGCAGAAGCAGAGATGCAGGTTAACAAAGACAAGCTGTGCTGCTCAGTCATTCTGAGCCTCTTTATTTATACATTTTATGAGGCACAGTGAACTGTTTGCAAGCTTTCAAGCATGTGGTTGAAGTTCTACAGTTAGAGATAAGGACTTTAGTGTAGTGTAGATGATTTTGAACTTGTTACTATCATGTGTGACCCTATAATGCATCATAGGTAAAACCAGTTTACTTATGTTGTTCCTCTGCAACTCTGAGGAAGGCTGTCTGAGTATGAATCAAAGAGGATAATGTATAAGCCATGAACATTATATGGAACAGACATTGCATGACCTACCCAGGATCAAGATATCTCCATGCCCCGCAGATTTTTCCAAGGAGTCCCTAGTATCTAAGGTATGTGTCAGCCAGCATAGGGAGAAGATCTGCTGTGGTTTCAGGGTTCAGGCGCTGCTGCCATGAAACCTGAATTCAACCTTCAAGGGATGCTGCCTCCCTGAACCCTCAAAGCATGACCTCCCCATGGGAAACCTGAAGAACCAGGAAGCCCAGGTACTTCAAGGTCCCTGTACACTGCATATGCAGCTATGGGAACAAAAGGGCACCTTGAGAAACACTGGGGCCTGAACTCCACATCAGTCAGGATCTGCATGTTGCAATCATTTTCTTTTTTCTTTTTTTTCAAAGATTTTTTCCATTTGGTACATGAGCTTGAAAGAGAGAGAGAGAGAGACAGGGTAGGTGATGAGAAGTGGAGATCAGCAAACACCTAGGGGATCATTATTGGTTCATTTTTAACTGAGCTTTATTTGTTTTGTTTTTAACACTTTTACATTTAATGAAAAAATAGAACAGATAGTATAGACAGTTCACATAGACCAAACTTTGACTCCCTGCACAGTGTCGACTACTGTCATCCCCTTCCATTGGGATGGGACAGTGTTCAATCATCATCCTAAATTATTATGCACTAAAATCCATAGTTTACCTCAGGATTCACTATGTGTTGTCCCAACCTGAGGTTTGTATAAAATACAATGCAATGTGTGCACCTGTTCAGTAGAGAATAATTTCACTATCTGAAAATTCCCCTGGCTCTACTTATATATCCTCTATCCTCCTCCTCAGTTGCCAGTGATTTTCCTTACTCTGTATTGTGCTGTGTCTGAGATTAATCCAGCTACTCCAGCTTTCCTGTGATAAGTGAATTTCTTTCTGTCCATTTTCTTTTAGTTTGTGTCATCATATTTAAAGTAGATTTTTGTAAATAATTGTTTTAGTCAGTTCTGTTTCTTAATGACTGAACACCACCTTGAATAATTTATAAGATAAGGGTCTTCTTGGGGATGGATACTCTCTGCAGAATGCTGAGGTGGCCCGGGGGGGTGCATGGCCAATGTTTGCATGTATCTTAGTTTTTATATAAAGCTACTGGGACTTGAGCATGAATTCCCACTAAAAAGACTTTCTCTAATAGCAGTTAGCATTTGAAGATTCCCCACCTTTCAAAACTATGATCATATTAGGTCTTCACCTTTGAATACTGTCACTATGACCAACCAGATTTTAACACATGAATTTTAGGGGATACAAGTCATAGCAATAACATTTAAGGGGTCTTCAAAAAGTTCACGGAAGAGAATATGATGAAAAGCTATGCATGGATTGCAAACATTTTTTTAATTCTTTTTTTTAATTTTCTTTTTAAAATTTTATTTATTTACATTTTTTATACATTCAATCACATTATTTAGCTTACAAGGTGAACATTTCAATATGTGAACATTTCTCCCCAGTCCAGTTGATCAAAATATAACTAGTACTACCTCCCTGTCCCGACAATGCTCTATCTCTGTATCCCTCCTCCAAATGTTCTTCCCCAGTCCCCACTCCTCCACACACACTAGATCTGGCATTCACATATATCTCTTGTCTTTGTACATCCTTTAGCACATGAATTTCAGTCATAGAGTGCAGAAACTCGGTATATATTAAGTGGGGATATACTATGTCTCTCCTTTATCGCCTGGCTTGCTTCACTCAGCAGTAAATCTTCCATATTCTTCTACTTTCTGTCAAAAACCAGGGTTTCTTTTTATTTTTTTATGGCTGAATAGTATTCCATAGAGTATATGTGCCACAGTTTTTCAATTCATTCATCTATACAGGGGCATTTCAGTTTGTTCCATGTTTTAGCTATCATGAAAAGTGCCCCAATAAACATTGATATGCAAGCACTTTTCCAATGAAGAATTCTTTTGTCCTTTGGGTAGATGCCAAGAAATGGGATTGCTGGATCATATGGTAGTTCTATTTGTAGACTTTGGAGGAATCTCCAAATTGTTCTCCACAGTGGTTGGACAAATATACATTCTCACTAGCAGTGTAAGAGAGTTTCCCGTTCAACACATCCCCACCAACATTTATCTTTTTTTTTTTTTTTTTAATCTTAGATATTCTGACTGGGATTAGGTTGCATCTCATTGTTTTGATTTGCATTTCACTTATGATGAGGGATGTTGAGCATTTTTTCATATGTTTTTTGGCTATTCATATGTCATCTTTAGTGAGTGTTTTTTTTTCAACTCCTTCTCCCATCTTTTAATAGGGTTGATCATCTTTTTTTCCAAACAGCTTATTTAGTTCTTTGTGTATTCTGGTTATCCATCCCTAATCTGATGCATAATTTACAAAAATATTTTCCCATTCTGAGGGCTGTCAATTCACACTAATTACTGTGTCTTTTGCCATGCAGAAACTTCTTAGTCTGATGTAATCCCACTTGTCTATTTTGGGGATTATCAACTGTGCTTTGGGGGTCTTATGTAAGAAGTCTTTCCTTACCCCAATGTCTCCCAGAGTTTTCCCAGTGTTT
>NW_006205141.1:21378-22867 GCF_000334495.1 Tupaia belangeri chinensis | reverse complement strand
CCTTGACTTGATTTTTGTCAAAGGTGACAGGTAGGGGTTCAGATTCATCTTTCTACAGGTGGAAATCCAGTTTTTCCACCACCATTTCCTGAAAAGGTTTTCCTTTTCCCACTGTATTGACTGGTACCCTTTGTCAAAAATCGGTTGACTGAATGATTTAGAATTTATTCCTGTGGCCTCAATTCTGTTCTGTTGGTCCACATATCTGTTTCTGTGCCAGTACTATGCTGTTTTGATTACCACAGCTTTGTAGTGTATTTTTGGGTCTGGACTGAGATGCCACCCACTCCACTCTTCTTCTGTAGAATTGCTTTGACAATATGCAGTATTTTACGATTCCAGACGAATTTTATGATTGTCTTTTCTAGATCTGTGAAGAAAGTGTCTGGTACTTTGATTGGCATTGCATTAAATAGGTAGATTAATTTGGGTAGAATTGCCATTTTGGTTATATTAATTCTTCCAATCCAGGAACACGGGATGTCCTTCTACTTTTTTGCGTCACTTTACATTTCTTTTTTTAGCTTCTCATAGTTTTCCTTGTGGAGGTTTTTAACTTCTTTGGTAAGATTTATTTCTATGGATCTTATACTTTTTGTGGCTAATAACTTTTTTTCAGTTCTATCTCCATCTGCCTGTTGTTTGTATATAGAAATGCTGTAGACTTCTGTATATTAATTTTGTATCCTCCAACTTTACTGTATTTGTGCATTACTTCCAGAAATATTTTCGTGGAAATCATTGGGTCTTCTATGTACACAATCATGTTACCTGCGAATAGAGAGTGTTTCACCTCTTCTTTTCTTATTTGGATGCCTTTAATCTTTTCCTCTTTTCTGATTGCGTTGGCGAGGACTTCCAGTACTATATTGAAAGGGAGTGGAGAAATTGGGCATCCTTTTCTTGTACCCGTTTTTAGTGGAAAAGTTTTCATCTTTTCTTCATTCAGGATGATGTTCATGATGGGTTTTTCATAGATAGCTTTTATTGTGTTTAGAAATGGCCTTTCTATGCCGATTTTGCTGAGAGTCTTGATTATGAAGGGATGTTGTATCTTATCAAATGCTTTTTCTGCATCATTCTATATGACTATATGGTTTTTGTCTTTTTTCTTGTTAATATGGTGTATTACATTTATGGTTTTGTGTATATTGAACCAACCTTGCATTCCTGGAATAAAGCCTACCTGATCAGGATGTATAATCTTTTTTATAAGTTGTTGGATATGGTTTGCTATTATTTTGTTGAGAATCTTTGCATCTATATTCATCAGAGATATTGGTCTGTAGTTTTCCTTCCTTGTCCTGTCCTTATCTCTTTTGAAGATAAGGATGATAGAGGCTTCATAGACTGAATTAGGGAGAGACTTGCCCTTTTGGATCTTTAGAAATAACCTGACCAGAATGGTGTTTTTTGTTTTTTGTTTTTTGGTTTTTTTTGGAGAGGTTTTTGCTACAGGGCATGTGCGCTCGCCAGACAGACAGAGAGA
>NW_006205141.1:8251-21338 GCF_000334495.1 Tupaia belangeri chinensis | reverse complement strand
GCCGCAATCCCGTCTCCTCCATTCTCCTCTCGGGATCTTGGGCACGCACACACACACGCCCAGCGTGAGATTTAAGCCACCGGGTCCAGGACGCAAACCACAGTCGACTACGTGGGAGTCTAGCGACATAGCCATTATGCTAACTGCTGGTTCCCCAGAATGGTGTTTAACTCTTCTTTGAAAGTTTTATAGAACTCAGAGCTGAAACCATCAGGGCCAGGGCTTTTTTTTGTTGGAAGGTTATTTATTACTGATTCAATCTCCTGGCTTGTTATGAGCCTATTTAGGCTTTCTCTATACTCCTAGCTCAATCTTGGTAGATTACACGTGTCCAGGAATTTGTCCATCTCATCCAGATTGTCTTGTTTCTTGGCATATACTTGTTCATAGTATCTTCTAATGATGTTCTGTCTTTCTGCTTTGTCTGTTATTATAGTTCCTGCTTCATTGCAGATTTGATTCACCTGCTTCCTTTCTCACTTCTTAATAAGTCTCGCTAGTGGTGTATTGATTTTGTTTATCTTTTCAAAGAACCAGCTTTTACTTTTATTTATTTTTTGTACAGTTCACTTATTTTCTATTTCATTTACTTCTGCTTGGATCTTTATTATTTCCTTTGTCCTGGAGTTTTTTGGATTATTTTGCTGTTGCTTCTCCAATTCTCTGAGGCATGTTGTTAGGTGATCCATTTGCTTTCTTTCCATCTTCTTGTTATGAGCACTAATTGCTATAAACTTCACTCTTCTGACTGCTTTTGCAGTGTCCCAAAGATTATGGAAACTCATGTCCACATTGTCATTGGCTTTCATGAATCTTTTTATTTCATCAGTAGTTGTGGAGTCATTCATTAGTAGGTAATTTAGTTTACATGTATTTGAGTATTTTTGAGGATTTCTCTGGAAATTAAACTCAAGTTTAATCCCATCATGGTCAGAGAAGATGCTGGAAATAGTTTGTATGCCTTTGAATCTGTAGCACTGTGCTTTGTGCCATATGATGTGGTCAATCTTCGAAAAGGTTTCATGTTGGGGTGAGAAAAAAGTGTATCTCGTGGTTTTTGGATATCAAGTTCTATAGATGTCTGGTAAGTCCATTTCATTTATGGTATCATTCAGATCCTTTATCTCTTTATCTATTTTCATCTAGATGATCTGTCCTGAGGAGATAGTGCAGTGTTGAGGTCTCCAACAATTAGTGTATTGCAGTCTATCTCCCCTTTTAGATCTAACAGTCTTTCCTTCATATATTTGGGTGCTCCTGTGTTAGGTACATAGATATTTATAAGAGTTATATCTTCTTGATGTATTGATCCTTTTACTATAACTTAGTGCCCTTCTTTGTCTCTTTGAAAAGTTTTTGTTTGAAAGCCTATTTTGTCAGAAATTAGTATCGCAACTCCAGCTCTTTTTTGGTTACCATTTTCATGGAAAACCTTTTTCCAACCCTTCACTTTCAGTCTATGTATGTCTTTATCGATGAAGTGGGTTTCCTGTAAGCAACAGATAGAGGGTCTCTGTTTTTTTATCCATTCGGCCAGTCTGCGTCTCTTGATTGGAGAATTTAATCCCTTCATATTCAATGTTATTATCAATGTAACTGGATCTGTTCTGACATTTAAGTTGGCCATTGTCACAGCAGCCTTTGATTCCTTCGTTTCTGTCTGTTAGGTCTTTAGTTTTCCTGGAACAGTACTTTCTTCAGGATTTCTTGAAGAGCTGGTCTGGTGCTGGCAAATCCTTTCAGGTCTTGTTTTTCTGAGATTTTTATCTTTATCTTCTTTTCCGATATGAAGGATAATCTTGCAGGATACAATAATCTTGGTTGAAATTGTTTCTCTCTTAGCACTTTCAATACATCTTCCTATTCTTTCCTTGCTTGCATTGTTTCCGTTGAGAGGTCCGATGTTAGCCTGATGGGATGACCTTTGTACGTCACATCTTGTTTCTCTCTTGCCAGTTTTAGTATCATGTCTTTATCTATGGTCTTGGATAGTCTATCTAAGATGTGCCTTGTGGAAGATCTTCTGGGGTTGATTCTAACTGGGGTCCTTTGTATTTCTTGGGTCTTGATTCTTTTTGTTTTTATAAATTTTTTTCTTTTATAATTTTTTTCATTTCATTTTCTTCCATACATTCAATCATATTATTATTTATCTTACAAAATGGATAAACAGGTGAACATTTCTCCCTGTTGATAAAACTATGAAATATCTTCAACAGAGAATACCACACATCTTTGTGCCATTAATACTTTACCTGCCTGTCCCTCCCCTTCTTAAGTGCCTCTCTAGACTCGGGAAATTTTCTTCCAGGATTTCATGGAATAGATTTTTCCATGCTGTTATTAGTTTCTTCACCTTCTGGGATGCCAATTATTCCGATATTTGGGCATCTTATGGAGTCTAGTATTTCTTGTCTATTATCACGTGGGTTTTTTTTGTTGTTGTTGTTATTTTCTCTGTCTTTTTGGTGTTTTTTCTAGGTCAGAGGTTTTATCTTCAACATCAGAGATTCAATATTCAGCATGGTCTAATCAAGTTTTTATACTTTCAAAGGAGTTTTTGATTTCCTCTATTCCAGACTTTATCTCTAATAGCTCCATCTGGTTCTTCCTCAGAGTGTCCATTTCTTCTTTCATATCTTGAATGACTTCCTAATCTTCTGTAATTCGTTGTTTCTTTTCTGTTCCAGCTCAAAGAATTTGTTCACCATAAATGTTCAAAATTCTTTGTCTGACATTTTGGTAACGTCTTCCATTTGCACGAAAGATGGAGGGGAGTTACTCTGTACCTTTGATGGAGATCTATTTCCTTGTTTATTCATACCTGAAGCTCTTCTATTTCTAGCCATTGGAAGATGTACTAACTTTTAAGTACCTCTTAGGAGAATGTTTCACTGGCTAGGAGGGTGTTTCCCTTTTGTTGCAAATTGACATCTGCTGAAGTCTCTCTTCTGTTTGTTTGTTTGTTTGTTTGTTTTTTTAATAATGTGACCTCAGAAAAGATAATATATTCAGGTGTCTGAAAGGAGTATCTCCTTTTTCACAGCTTCATTGACACTGTGTCTGTCAGAGCATGGTCAGCTCAGTGGCAGCTTCTCCCCAGCAACTACACAGATGGAACCCAGAGTCACAGACAGAAAAAGCATCTCGGATTGCAAACATTTTTGCACCAAAATAAACTGATACTTTTATTCTATTCTTCATGATGTTTTTGAAGTCTCAAAACATATATAGGGTCTTAAAACATATAATAGGGTCATCTTTTAAAAAAAATCTATATAAACAGTCTCTATTCACTAATTCATATATTATACCATTAACTAGCATTATGGTGCTTCACAAAAATTCAGAAATGATGGCTATTCCTAGACATTATGGTTGTATACCTGGACCCAGCCTTTTTAAACTTGTCCTAGTGAAGAAGCAAGTGGAACACACGAGGTGACCTTGAACAGCCATTCAGAGCTCTAGAGGGAAGTCTCCTTCTCAGAGGTCTTTGAGGGCCAAAGGTTGACCCAGCTTAAGCTGGAGGAGTAGGTATATTTTTCTATTTAACTTTCTTTTTTTTTTTACTTGCATAATTATTTATTGCCATGACAAATTATTTGGTCCAAAGTGAAAGCTATATTCAAGATTGCATCTCATATGGGAGTACCGGTTAGTGAAATGTCTGTGCAAAATAAAGTGCAAGCTGTGTAAAACTGATGTTGTCTTTCTTCCAAAATGATTAAGACTGATTAAATGATAAAATCAGACTTTATAGCCACTTAACTGGATACATTTATCATTTTTCAAGCATCTTCTTGTGACTAAAACTTTTGTTTCACTCTATTTCAAATTTAAAACAATGATCACTTGTAATCTTCTATGTACTTTGATTTTATTACAAAGTCTTTTTTGTTTACAAACAGTAACACAAATTGATTTTAAAGGTTATATAATGCCATCTTAGAATGGATCTGTTCAAACTATATATTTTTTAGATGTTTTTGCTATAGGATGTGTGCATTCACCAGAAAGACAGAGAGAGACAGAAAGTGAGAAATCACCCCTGAGGGGGGATGACCATACCACAATCTCTATTCCTTCATTCTCCTCTCAGAATCTAGGACACCCACCCACACATGCCCAGTGTGAGTTTAAGCAGCTGGGTCTGGGACTCGAACCACAGTCAACTACTGTGGGAGACCAGTGACACAGCCATTATACCAACTGCTGGTCCCCAAACTATATTTTTAAAACTAGATAAATAATTTAGTACATTAAATGAAGATGTCATTTGCATAAAGAGGACATGTTCAGTTTTACATAGCATCATAACAGCTATAGCTACTACAATGAAATGTGGTTAATGGAAGTAAAGCATCCCTAAGTAGAATATGTATAAAGATGCTTTTTAATCCCCTCTTGTCTCTCTATTTAGATAGCAACAGTATTTTCCAGACAAGAAAATATATGAGGCATTGCTTACAATTTTGAGTAGCTAGCAAACCCAGTCACACAAAACAGTAGAAATAGTTTGTGATGCAGTGATTCCAAGGTACCTGAAGAACAAAAATGGCCTGAGTAGAATGGAAATCCAGGTAAGTGGACAGATACCAGTAGATTGAATTTGTTATAAATGGTGTACTACCAAAGAAACAAACTAGAAATGTGAAATAGAAGAAATATAATTCCAATTACTGGGAATATCTAACATAAATACAGATATGAAGAGATAATTAAAGTGATTTGTTTAATGGTGCCTTTGATTTTATCAGGGTAATACTGGCCAAATAAAATGAGTTGCAAAGATCTTCCTTCTTTTTTGGATAAGATTGTGTAATATTGATATTATTTCTCCCTTAAGTATTTGGTAGAATTTTATTATGTTTATGCATACATAACAAAAAGTCACTCAGAAAATCAATTTAAGTAATCTGAGCCTGTTTTCCTTTCTGGGAGATTTTTAAGTACAAATTATGTTTCCTCAGTAAATATAGATCTATTCAGACATCCATTTCTAATGTGATTTTTGGTAGTTTTTCTATAAAAAGAATTGGTCTGTTTCATCTAAGTTAAGTTTTAATATATAAGCCTAGAGTTGGTCTAGTGTTTTCTGATTATCCTCTTACTATCTACAGAATCTGTAGTATATCCCCACTTTTACTTCTGATACTAATAATTTGTATTTTTCTTCAGTTTTTCTAGTCGGTCAGCTAGAGGCTTATCAATTATATTGATATGAAAACATTTTTAATGCACTTGAAATAGTTTTACTAGAAACTTGAACTTCTTCAGCACTAGATAAGAGTTACTAATTTTTATTTAGGTATCTACTCTGCTTCTTTTTAAATGATAGAATTTTCATGTGATTAGTGATAGTATGTCATTCTGCTAAACACATAGACACTAGGAGCTAAGTCTAACTTCATGAAACACTGAGTGTGTTTTGGTAGAATCTAAGAGATTTCACTTCAGGTGATCTAAGATTTAACTCCTGTTCTTCTCAGGCTGAAAGTATAGGTTCATCTAAATCATCATTTTTGCCTGAACCTACATCCTTGGGTATTGTTGGTCTAATTAAGAAAAATTCTCCAACCTAGTGTTACTCTAAATTAGAGTCCTTAGACCTACATCAGAACCACCTAGTGCATTGTTTAAAATGGTGATTCCTAGGCTTTATTGCAGGACCTGATATATCACAACTGAAGGTGTCCTGAATCTGGATTTTTAATGAATTAAGGTGATTCTTATGGTACAATTACATACCACTGACTGTTCTAATTTCACACAGTGAAAAATAAAAAGTTAGTTTTTAAGCTTCAGGATACCAAATAATTAGTCTTTTGAGAAAAGTTTTATAGCAGACTCTGATTATCACCATTACAACTGATTTGTATTATTTTCTTCTTCAGTTTTCCCTCACAATACTTGTGAAATTGTTACATGTCAGCCTCATTTCACTAATTTTGTGGTTAATAAACAAAAAGTTTCCTATTATGTTTAACTTATATCAAATTAAAGTTAAGCATAATACTAGCATGCCAAGCCAAATTATACCAAATGATTACATGAGCATGTTAATGATAAATGCTTTTGTTATCTATCAAATAATTATTAAGTTTTTGGAAAATCAGTGTTTACATACATAATAAAATGTCACTCAGAAAATACTTAACTTAAAATCAAGCCACTGACTTACTTAAATATAGGTGTTTCTGATAGTTTCCAAGGTAAGGTTACCACCAGGAAAACTGTGATGATTAAGCCGAACAGTTATATCACTGACCTAACCAATGTCATTAAGGATTGCTAAATGTATTTTATCATGTATTAGCATAACTGGAAATGCTAATATTGTCAATATCGAAGTGCAAACAAAAACGAGTCCTGAACTACGTAGAAAATCTGAGCCCCCTACCTTTCCATTCTACTGCATGTTCACATTATTTTTTCTTTTCAAAATATTCCTTGCACCAAATGCTTCTTTACACCAGCTCTTTGGATTACTTTTCTTTTCATCAGATTAAACAGCATTAAAAAAGTACTGGCACCTATGTAGTACATTTATTACTGACCCAGATAAACTTAGATAAGAGATTTCTTTTCTCCTGAAATGTTGCTAGGTGGCAAATCTGTATATTCTAAACTGAATGGGAAATCCTTCCTTTTGGTCCTCTACATCTCAAAAATCTTAGTTTAAATATATTGGAGCTGAAGAACTCACCAGTGAACAGCTCTACTCTTCAATAAATAGACTCTACTATGAAGTCTAATGTACAAATAGAATGATAAATGTTTGAAAGTGGAACCCTGTTGCAGTGCTATTCTGGCACTTTACTTTACAAGGCTACTGATCATTTGTTTCCAAAAGAGTTGTGTTAGTTTTAAATCTGTTTGTGATGAAGCTATTGTCTAAACAGATTTATTATTTAAGAATGTACACAAGATGTCTTCCTCCATTATCAGGCCAGATATGGTGCTTTGTGTTTGTGTAGTTGGTTGGATTGTTTTGGCCATTATCTACAGTGAATACTTTAGACCATAAACCATTTGCATTGTGGACTAGGCTCCCTGGCCGAGTCAGGAATGTTCCTCAGTGCTGCTGCTGAACAATCTGCTCTGGATGTGATTTCTCAGTTCCTCTATAAGTTCAGGATTATGTTGTTGTATCTGCTGAGCAAACTACTGCCAAACTTGGATGAGGCTAGACAGGCCAGGTAGGGCCCCAACTCCAGAAGCAGGCCCTCCAATGGCATTTGTCATCATTTCTGACATGAGCTGTTGGACTTGAGGGTTCTGCATTAAACTTGTTGCCATACTAATGAAGGCTGGATTATTTATTAAGCTAACCATATCAAAGCTCAAGCCAGTTCCTGTAGGACTAGATACCTCTCTTAATTCTGTTCTGCTATTTTTAGATTTGACTTATAGGAATCATTTTCAGGGTCAAGATCTAATGCCTTTTGATAACTTGTAACTGCTTCTTCAAATTTATTCATAGCAGTAAGAGTCAGCCAAATTCTTCCATAGGCCTTGTTGTACTTTGAATCAATTGCTATTGCTTTTCCGCAGTCCTTATTGTGTAATGACTTAATTTGCTTTGAGCAGCAGCCCTATTGCAATAATAAACAGCATTATTTGGATACAGTTCTTTTGCCTGTATATACCAATCCACTGCAGCAGCATAATTTTCTTCTTTCATGTGATTATTGCCTTCATCTTTTAACTGATCAGTTTTTCCCACATAGTTAAGGACTGGGTTTGAGAGAGGCAGAATATCATGCTTACAGAAGGAATTTGTGAACATTTCCCTCAAGGGCTGTGAAACCGTGAGGTCTGTATCTTCTGGGCTGATCTTAAAAACTATCTCCAAACACTGAATTGCAACTTGCAAACTTTCTTATTTATCCGAAGTATAAACATCCATCTGACTTTGTTCCTGCAAGAAACAAATAGCTGCATAAACTAGGTGCTTGCTGGATGACATTTTGGAAGCTTAAACACTTTTCCAGGCAGAAAGACATAAGACAAAGGCTGACGGCCAGGGGTGTCAATGGAGGGTCCCTCTTGCCCCTGCGTCCTCTGGATAGGAGCCTCGCTCTGGGTTGCAGCAGTGGCTGTGTGGTTTACTCTAGGCAATGGTCTTGCCAGAGCCTCTATTTAAGTTTCTAAAGCAATTGACCCCAACTTTTTTGATACCACAAACCAGTTTCTAAGAAGACAAGAGTTTTAAAGTGCATAGGGAATAGAGATGTTTTCAGGATAATTCAAATACACTATATTTATTGTGCACTTCATTTTTATTATTATTTTATCATTGTAATATATAATGAAATAATTATACAACTCACCAGAATTCAGTATTTGCCGACACTTCCCAGTGCTATCATCACCAATTCAGCTCTACCTCAGATCATTAGGCATTTCTTATAAGGAGCATGCAACCTGGATCACTCAGATGTATAGTTCACAGTAGAGTTTATGCTCCTATAAGAATGTAATGCTCTGTTTATGTGATAGGAGGTAGACCTTAGGCAGTAATGTGAGTAATGAGGAGTGGTTGTAAATATAGAGGAAGCTTCTCTTGCTCCCCTGCTCTTCACCTCCTGCTGTGTGGCCTGATCACTAATAGGCCACAGACTGGTACTCTGGACCCAGGTTTCAGAAGCCTTGCTTTAAAAAAGAGCTTCTTATAAACCTGGAGTATAGGGATGTTGATCTTCTGCTGAAAGGGGTAGCTTCACCTCCATGTGTATGGCTGACTGAACAGGGCTAGGAGGCCTTAGAAAAACAGCACCTCTTAATGGTTTATCATTTTGCTCACTGCTAAAGTCTGAAGGTGTACCACAAACTTCATGGTCTGGAAACTTAATTCCTAATACAAATACAGTGGGGAGGGAACTCTTAGGAGTTTATAATAAATCTTGGAATAAGGAGGTGTAAACTCTTCATGTTCTTTTTTTTTTCAGTATTTTCTAGATTACTCAGGTTGAAAAAGAGTTTGTTATCTATTGAATAGGTTGCTGAGATTTGTATTTGGATGATGATGAAGCTATTGATTCAAGATTATTCATGTTATAATTACAAAAACTCAGGGGTAGTGGAACACATTACCCTCTGTCAGAATTAGATTTGATAAAATAACAAGAAGCCAAGTATGAATAATGCTACAACATATACTGCTAGTCTATATACCAGTAACAAGTATTTGGAATTTGAAGTGAAAACAGTAAGCTACAGTACAAAAGAGAATGGAAAGGCAGACACCAAATATCAGTAATAAAATTTAATGTAAATAGATCAAGTTCTCTAATTAAAAGACACAGACTGGCTGAGTGGAAAAAAAAAAAAAAAAAAAAAAAGCCCTCTATGCTGCCTACAAGAAATGCACCTCATCAGTAAAGACATAGACTAAGAGTGAAGGGCTGGCAAAAATTATTCCAAGCCAATGGAAATAAAAAAAGACTGGAGTCATAATGTTGACATCAGACAAAATAGACTTCAAGACAAAAGGTGAAAGAGAAAAAGAGGGACATGATGTAACACTAAAAGGGCTAATTCATTAAAGCAACATAAAATATATACATATCTATACACCCAACATTTATGGGACACAGAAATGAATTATTATCTTTTTTTTTGAGAGGTTTTTCGCTATGGGGCGTGTGCGCTCACCAGACAGACAGAGAGAAACATCTCTTGATGATAATGTGTATAGTATCCCTGACTGTACTGATGAAAAATGTATTCATGTTGGAAAATTCACTTTACAAGGTAAGTGATGTATAGTGACTGTGTGTTTAAAGAAATTAAAATAAAATATATTAAATTTACAAACTAACAAATATATATATATGTATATATATATATACACACACACACACACACACATCCAATACTGAAATACCCAAATATGTGAAAGAAAGACTGATATAAAAAAAATGGACACTACCTCACAATAATCATTAGACATCTCAATACCTCACTGTCTCCTCTGGACACATCACTGAGGAAAAAATTAAAGCATAGAGATACAGGATTCAGACACTATCATAAATTAAATGGACCTGACTAATAGGTATAGAAAAAAAACTCAAAAATATACAAATACACAGAAACTGAAAAACCTATTCTTGAATGACATCACAACCACTGAAGAAATTAAGACAGAAATAAAAAGAATAATTGAAACTGATGATAATAAATGCTTGAGTTTTCATGACCTAAGCAACAGAATAAAAATATTTATAAGAGGGACATTTATACCATTAATGCTCACAAGAAAAAAAGTAAAAAGATGGGAAATAGACAACCCAACACCACAACTCAGGGAACTGGGAAAACAACGGCAAAAACAAAAATTCAAAATTTCAAAATAAGAGAAATAATAAAGATTAGAGTGAAAATAAATGAAATAGAGAAAAATGAACTATACATAAAATATGCAAAAACAAAAGCTTGTTCTTGGAAAAGGTAAACAAAATTGACTCACTACTTACTTGACTTATTAAGAAGAACAGAGAAAAGAACCAGATAATTAAGTCAGCAATGAGACGGACAATATTGCTACAGACATAACAAAAATACAAAATTTTGATCATGAGAGAATATTATAGGTGACCATACACCAACAAACAAGAAAACCTAGATGAGATGAAAAAATTTCTGGACACATATAGTTTACCAAGATTGTATCAGGGAGACTGAAAGCCTGAATAGAACCATAACGAGCACTAAAATTAATTCAATAATAAATGATCTCCCAACAAAGAAAAGTTGAAGTCCCAGTGGCTTCACTTGTCAATTCTACAAAACTTTTAAAAAGCTGACCCTCATTCTACTCAAACTGTTCCTAAAAGTTCAAAGGAATGATCCTTCCTAAATTTATTCAATGTAACCTCCATCACTCTGATCCCCAAACAAAGACATAATAAGAAAAGAAAATGATAGATTGTTATCCCTGATGAATACAAATGCAAAAATTCTCAAGAATATATTTGCAGTTTACATGCAACAGCAAATTTCAAAGATTGAACATCATGACCAGATAGGCTTTGAATACAGATGCAAAAATTCTCAAGAAGATATTTGCAGTTTGTATCCAACAGCAAATTTAGAAGATTATACAACATGACCAGGTATGCTTCATTCCAGGGATGCAAGGGTGGCTCAATATATGCAAAACTATAAATGTAATACATCATACTAACAAAAGAAATAGTTTTTTAAAAGGTGATGCTAATCAATAGAAAAAAAGCATTTGATAAAATACATTTCTTTATTATTAAGACTTTCAGAAAAATCAACAGAGAAGGACATTTTTCAGTGCAATAAGAAAATCATACTGGGACCAGCAGTTAGCGTAATGGCTATGTTGTTGGACTCCCACATAGTCAACCACGGTTCGAGTCCTGAACCCAGTGACTTAAACTCATGCCAGGCGTGTGTGCATGCGTGCCCAAGATCCTGAGAGGAGGATAGAGGAGAAGGGATTGCAGCATGGCCATCCCCCCTGGAGGTTGATTTCTCGCATTCTGTTTCTCTGTCTGTCTGTCTGTCTGGCGAGCGCACATGCCCTATAGAAAAAAAAAGTCTCCCCCCCAAAAAAAAGCATCATACTAAATGGAGAAAATTGATTGAATGCATTAATAATAATAATAATCATGAAACTTTTATAAATGTATATACATTTAAAATGCAAAAGTCCTAGAAGAATTAAAGAAAAATGAAGTCACGAGACAACATTTACTGCAAAGTAATAAAATTTATTGAGTCTGAGGAAAGACATTAAGGAGGAAAATAGAGAGGCAAGACATTTATGGGACACAGAAATGGATTACATATTGATAATAACATCCATAGTATCCCCAACTGGACTGGCATGCAATGTTTTAATGTTGGGAAATTCACTTTACAAGCTAAGTGATGTATAGTGGTTGAATATATAAAATTAAAAAATTATATTATAAAAACTAATAAAAAGCTATCTAAAAAATATAAAAATAAAATTGTTAGTTGAACAACAACAATGAAACTGAAATCTTTTCTACTAAAACTGGAATAAGACAAGACTACCCATTTTCTCCACTCATTTTCAATATAGTACTGAAAATCCTAGCCAATGCAGTCAAACAAGAGAATCAAAAAAGGCATGCAAATGAGAAAAAAATAAGTGAGATTACCTTTATTTGTAGATGACATGATTCTAAACATAGAAACCCCAAAAGAATCAGGAAAAAGGCAAACAAAAATACTACTGGAATTAGTAAATGAATACTTCAAAGTGGAAGGATACATAATCAACATAAAAAAGTCTATAGGATTTCTACACACCAACAATGAGCAGACTAAAGTAGAACTGAATAAAACAATTTCATTTACCATAGCCACAGGAAATATACGATTTTTAGTAATAAACCTAACCAAAGAATTCAAAGATATCTACAAGGAAAACTACAAAAATTTAGAAAAGAAATTGAAAATGACATACACAAAATGGAAAGACATCTCATGTTCCTAGACTGGAAGAACTAATATAATCAAAATGTCAATTATACCTAAATTAAGCTAAAAATTTAATGCAATCTTGATCAAATTACCAGAGATAGTCTTTTTTTTAATTTAAATTTATTTGTTTACGTTCATTCACTGTACATCATTACAGCATACAAAATGAGATTTTCCATCCAGAGTACACTGTATATTGTCTTAATCAACCACATCAACATACATGTTATTGCCAACAAATAATTTTTCATTTCTTGTTTCCTGTATGTTTTGCTTTCCCCCCCAATCCTTGATTCTCTATCTCTTACCCTCAGCCATCTCCCACTCTCTTCCCACACTGTCTCTGGTATCTATGTTCACTTTCTATACCGTTTCTCCGCCCCCCCCCATTATTTATTGAATTACTAAAGATCTTAATTAATCTAAATATTTTCATAGCAAACACAGCTGATATATACATTTCCATGAACACAAATCTAACTTTAGGCATCCTATAAAGTAGCACCTATCTGGGGCTATACATCTTAACTGCAGTCATCTAATGGATTTTTTTTTTCTGAAACTTTTCTTTTTTTTTTGTAACTTAATTTGCATT
>NW_006205141.1:4347-8135 GCF_000334495.1 Tupaia belangeri chinensis | reverse complement strand
CTTAAAGCCAGGAAACAGGTTAGGATTCTGTTCAAATGGTAGGTGGATGAAACTATCAGTCTCATGTACTTTATCTTCTGTTCTGGTTCCATTTTTCCTATTAAATTCTGGGATATAATATTCAACTCCAGACTTGTCCCTATGATTAAGCTGACCACTTTCTAAGTTTTTGAACTCTTCTTTCCATGTGTCTGTATTTAATTTTCCTGATATAGGAAAATTACACACCAATATAGCACACCCTTGAGAACTTCTTGGAGATCTGGTCTGGTGCTGGTAAATTCTTTCAGGTTTTGTTTATCTAGGAATGGTCTTGTCTTTTCGTCCCACATGAAAGATAGTCTTGCCGGGTACAGTATTCTTGGCTGAAATTGCTTCCCTCCTAACACTTTGAATATATTTTCCCATTCTTTCCTTGCCCGCATTGTTTCTGGTGAGAGATCTGCTGTTAGCCTGATGGGATGCCCTTTGTAGGTAACTTGATGTTGCCAATCTTAGTATCTTGTCTTTGTTTGTGGTTTTGGTCAACCTGGCTATAATGTGTCTTGGAGAAGATCTTCTTGGGTTGATTCTATTTGGGGTCCTTTGTATTTCTTGCGACTGGATCTTTGAATGCCTCTCTAGGTTTGGAAAGTTTTCTTGCAGGATTTCATGGAATAGATTATCAATGCCCTTATGGGTCTCTTCACCTTCTGGAATGCCAATTATCCGGATGTTTGGACATTTGATGGTATCTAGTCCTTCTCGTATATTATTCTCAAATTTTTGGGCCATTTTCTCAGTGTTTGTGGTGGATTTTTCTAGGCCAGCCATTTTCTCTTTTACATCTTAGATTCTATTTTCTGTATGATCTAGTCTGCTTTTAATACTTTCAGGGGAGATTTTGACTTCCTGTATTATAAACTCCATTTCTAAGAGTTCCATTTGACTCTTTTGTAAAGTGTGTAATTCCTCTTTTAGATCTTGCAAGAATTTCCTCACCTCCTGGAACTCGTCAACTTCTTTCTCCTTTCTCTTTAGCAGTTCATTGTCTCTCTTCTCTTCCATCTCAGTTAGCTTTGCCATTATGAATGTTCTAAATTCTTTATCAGACATTTCCATGATTTGCCTTGAACTGCTTGTGGATGAAGAGGAGTTATTCTTTTGTCTTGGAGGAGAGGTATTTTCTTGCTTTCCCATATTTCTTGTGGTCCTATGATGATTTCTTGTCATCTGATGGATGTTGTGTTTCTTTCAAATTCTTGAAGTTCAATCTGAGTGTTCAGGAGCAAGCAGAAAGAGGTGATCTGGAATCTCTTTGCTGTTCTGTTGTGATCACTGGTGCAGCAGATTCAGTAGATATTGAGGAATATGTTAACGCTAATAGTATTTCAATGTTTAGCTACAGTGCCCTTAGATCCATCACGCTAGCTTTGTTTGCTGGAGGCTGAATTATCAGTAGAAAATCTTCATTTTTTTTGTCCCCTGAAATGACTACTTTGCAGGAGCCATGAGGAATCCTCTTCTGAAGGAAGGCCTCAACTCTCGTGCCATGCTAGGTTTGCTGGAGGCTGAATAAGCAGTAGAAAATCTTCATTTCTCCTGTCCTCTGAAATGACTACTTTGCCCAGAGATAGTCTTAAAGAACATAGAAAAAATAATCCTTAGGGACGAGCAGATTGTGTAAGGTTATGTTACTGGATTGTACATAGTTGACCATGGTTTGACCCCCATACCCAGTGACTTAAAACTCATGCCAAAGGGTCGGCAGGTGGCACGGTGGTTAAGGGCATTGTACTCCCACATGGCCAACCATAGTTTGAGTCCTGGACCTCACATTGCCTCACTTTCTCTCTCTCACTATGCCCCTCTCTGGTCATATTTAAATAAATAAATATAAATAAAGCTGAATAAAATTATTCTGGGGAAAAAAATAACTCATGCCAAGCACATGTGCATGCATGCCCAGTAGCCTGAGAAGAGAATGGAGGAGAAGCAATTGTGGCATGGCCATCTGCCCTGGGAGAAGACTTCTCACTTTATGTCTCTATGTCTTGGTCTCTCTGAAAAATGCATGTGCTCTATAGCAAAAATCTCTCTAAAAATAATTTCAAAAATTATTATATTTGTCTGAAATTATAAACAATACTGCTAAAGCACTACAGTGCACAAAGAATGGGGTAGGAGGCATATTACTTCCTGACCCCAAATATAATTCAAAGTTGTTTTAGTCAAAACAGCATATTAGCACATAAACAAGTATTTAGACCAAGGGAAAAGAACAGAGAATAAAGAAAAAGATTCAGAACCCCCAAAACATTCAGTCAAAAGATTTTTGACAATGGGCACAAGACAATCCAGTGGGGAAAGAAACATCTCTTTCTAAATTCTGCTGAAAAACTAGACATCAACCCGCAGAAAAATGAAACTGGACTCCTAACATTAACAAAAGTCAACTGAAAAATTAATGAAATATTTCAATTATACAAATACTCATGGAAAATACAAGGGAAATTCTTGAAGACATCCAAGTATGCAAAGAGTTTTAGGAGAAGGCCCTTCAAAGCAAAAACTACAATTCCCCAAATAAATAGGATATCATCAGGCTATAAAGCTTCTGCACAGCAAAACAAATAATTAAAGTAAGAGACAAGTCTCTGAATAAGAGAATATTTTTTCATATTATATCTCAGATAAAGAATGGATAACCAGAATATAGAGTGAACTCAAGTAGCTTCCTCCCCCCAAAATTAAATAGTCAAGTTAAAAGATGATAAAATTATCTAAGCAGGAAATTCCAAGGAATATCCATGGAAAGCCAAAAATCACATGAGAAAATGCTCAACATCTCTTATCATAAGGGAGATGCAAGTTAAAACCACAATGTAATATCACCTAATCCCACTCAGAATGGCTAAGATTAATTAAAAAAAATAAAATAAAGAATGATAAATGCTGTCAAATTGTAGTAAAAAAGGGAACACTCCTAAACTCTTAGTGGAAATATAAATTAGTGCAGCCAGTGTGAAGAACAATATGGAGTTTCTTAAAAACCTAAAAATAGAACTAACATACGATCTAGCAGTTCCACTCCTGGGTATCTATGAAAAGGATAGGAATATACTCAGTCAGAAAAACACGTGCATATCCATATTTATTGCATCAGTATTCATAATTGCTAAGAAATGGAATCAACACAAATATCCAAAAACAGATGAATGGATTGAAAAGTATGGTACAGATATCCTATGGAATACTACTCAGCCACTAAATAAACGAATAAATAAATTGAAATAAAATTAAAACCTGGCATTTGATAGAAAGTGTATGAATATGGAAAATCTAATGATGAGTGTGGCAAGTCAGACTATAAAAGGAAGGTATTGTATGTCCCCATTCAATATATACTAAATTTCTGCACTCTGTTACAGAAACTGAAAAATTGGAAGTATCAGAGTCTGGAGAGCAACTGCAGATACTAGAGACACTGAGAGGGAGGGAAATGAGGTATCTGTTAGATATTTTTCTTTTCCTTTTTATACCTCATTCATGTTGGTGAATGTAGACAATGAAGCATTTATCAACAAAACTGCACTGGAGCTTTGTCCCGACAGGGGGGGACAGCCGAACGGGTTTCCTGAGTGAAGGAGTGAGAGCCAGGGCAAGCAGCGTAGTGTTACAGCACGGAGACGACAGTGTCGTCTGTTTATTGTGGGCAGCACGGTACAGCACAGAGATGACGCAGTGTCACAGCTCTTAAGGGTCGCGTCGTCTACTGTGAGCAGCACGGAGACGACACGGTATCACAG
>NW_006205141.1:0-4088 GCF_000334495.1 Tupaia belangeri chinensis | reverse complement strand
GTGGGTTATGATTGGTTGCTTTTGGACCAATCATGAGGTGCCGGATATGCAAATTTGAGGGATTCTAGTGGCCAATCAGAGCAAGGTTTCGAAGGTCAGGTTTTTGGAAGGGAACCAATCATGGTAATTGTTTGCTCTCTGAGAAACCTCGGCAGACTCGCTGGTGTGCAGCTTCCCACAGAGCTTGGCACAAGGAGCTGTGTGATGGAAGAGGAGGAGGAGGAAGAGTCAGATTCTTAAAAGAGAATAGCCAGAGTTCTAGAACTTAAATTTCTAAGTGTCAATAAACTTTTATTTCTGAAGCCCTTGGCATTTTCTTTTAAAAAGTCACCATGCTGCAGTAGGCTCTGTGGCCTGCTCCAGAGGGAAACAAGGGCCACAGGAAGCAGTGTAGTTTGGAAATAGTTCCATCAATATCCAATCTCCAAAATGTTTGAACAGAAATTAATGACATATAGAAAATCAAAGCTATGCTAGCAGCATTGAGCAATCTTGGTGGTGCTCTCTGTAATCTGGTCTGATTCAATAACTGTGTCCAAAACAGACAAAAATTCCTCTAAAATTCTATTGCAATGATATTTGCAAGAAGGGCAGAGTTTAAATACAAACCAGACTTCCCAGTCAACAAAGCCTTTTTTAAGAAAACCAATTAGAACCTCTTCACGTGCCATTGAAACCTTGTGAGCAGTTAGGCCACAGTCTAAAAAAGGAAGATGACAAGGGGGGGAGAGAGGACCACTTGAGAGCTCAAGCTGTTGCCACCTCTCAGAGTTATTAAAACACTGTGTTCTGCTGACTGCTCTGTGTGTCTGTTCCCACAACTACCAGGGCACTGCACAAAGCTCTTGGAAAATGGGGTTAAAATACAGCCAGCAAGTGGTATGGCGCTGAAGACAATGGATTCCATATGGCCAACTGCAGTTCAAATACTGAACTTTAAGGAAAATTCACACCAAGGTTGTGTGCATATCCTGCATGCCCAAAATCCTAGGGGGAGTAGAGATTATGGCATAATCATTCCCCCTGCCCCCATGATGTGATTTTTCACTTTCTGTCTCTCTAGCAAGCACACACCCTGTGGTAAAACAACAGGGAGAGAGGGGAGAGAATGAGTCTTATTTTGATGCAAGAAATCCATGCTTAAGTTTTGTAATATACATGTTCCATGAACTTTTAGTAGTTTAGGAGATTCACTGGTTATGTGATTAGAAATAAATTATAAATAGCTGTCAAGGAGTTTGCTGGTTTTGGGATAACAAAAAAGAAAAGCAGAATTTCTTCTTCTAAGCAAAAATACAGCAAAAATGTTTTAAAACCCATCTCCAGCGCTCACTTCAGGCAGCATACACACAAAAATTGGAACAATACAGTAAGATTAGCATAACTCTTTGGCAAGGATGACATATAAACCCTTGAAGCATTTCATATATTTTTTAATTTCATCCTGAACTGATCAACGAGGGCAGAGCAGTGACATCTGTCATGCCCAGGAAACAGATGGTGAAGAGGTTGATGATTCAGTGAGCATTCAATGACAGATTCAAGACCGAGTATCACAAGAGATGGAGGTGATACAGACGTTGCTATAGCCAGTCTTTAAAGATTCAGTACATATATTTCAAATAAAGATGAAAAGTTAAGTGAGGCTTATGGAATTAGGGCTGAAATGGTAAAAGAAGTGATGTAGAAGGTACCACTAAAGGGAGGTACAGGAAAGTAGAGTTCTTGATGTTGTTCCTGTTGATAAAACCTTTTTTTACTGGGGAAGATTTGGGTGAACTAGAATAATTAAACTCTTGATTTTGAAGACTGATACCAAACAAATCAGTGAAAAAAAGTTGCCTTAGCATGAGTTAAAATTGACTACATATTTTTTCCTATTAGAATCAACAAGATGTTATTTCCCATGCTGATTCTGGAAGGCTTAGCCTTCTCCAAAAAAAGGAGTATGCTCTCTATGAACTTTCTTCAGACTTTGACTGTATCTCATAGTAAATTTGGAGTAGTTCATAATAAATCAAAAACATAATGGTCATTGCAGAAAATGTTTGATTGTTGTCAACTCAAGTAGGAAATGCAACTACTTTACCATCTTTTTTTTTTTCATTTTGCATGTTATTACCACAAACATAAACACATTTTAAAATCTCAAAAAGAAACAATTAATAATAAATTAAAAAATAAAATATCCCTTTGATATTAAAACACACACAAAAAAAAAGACAAAAGAAAGGGAGGAGACTCCCCAATGGCTCTTGAGAACTAGTGAATTCAGAGAAAAATGAGAAATAAAGATTTTATACTGAGAATTCTGTCTCAAGCCCACAAACTCGAGTGAGAGATCTAAGGGATCCATAGCCAAACATCCAAATACTATTCGGGTTAACATATTCCTCAATATTGACTGAATCTGCTACATAAAGAGATAAAAATGTAATGACAAAGATATCTCAGATCACCTCCTTCTGCATGCTCCTGAATGCTCAGATTGAACTTCAAGAATTAGGAAGAAACACACCATCCATCAGATGACCAGAAATCACTGCAAGGCCACAAGAAATATGGAAAAGCAAGAAAATATCTCTCCTCCAAGGGAAAAGAATAACTCCTCTTCATCCTCAGACAGTTCAATGCAAATCATGGAAATGTCTGATAGAGAATTTAGAATATTCATAATGATGAAACAAACAGAGATGGAAGAGAAGAGAGGAAATGAACTGTGGGAGAGGCAGGAGAAAACAACTGATGAGTTCCAGGAGGTGAAGACATTCTTGCAAGAAAGTAAAAGAGGAATTGCACACTTTAAAGGATTGGACCTGTTATAGATGAAGGCTATAATATAGGAAGTCAAAATCTCCCTTGAAAGTATTAAAAGCAGAACAAATATACAGAAAATAGAATCTCAGACATAGACGAGAAAATTGCTGACCTAGAAAAATCCACCACAGAGGCTGAGAAAATTGCCCCCAAAATGAGAATAATATATGAGAAATACTGGATACCATCAAACATCCAAGCATCCATAAAATCATTATTCCACAAGGCAAAGAGACTCATAAGGGCATTGATAATCTATTCTGTGAAATCTTGCAAGAAAACTTTCCAAACATAGAGAGGCACTCAAAGATCTAGTCCCAAGAAATGCAAAGGATCCCAAATAGAATCAACCCAAGAAGATCTTCTCCAAGAAACATTATAACCAGATTGCCCAAAACCGCAGAAAAAGACAATAAACTTAAGACTGACAAGAGATAAATGGCAAGTTACCTACAAAAGATATCCCATCCGGCTCACAGCAGACCTCTCGTCAGTAACAAAGTAAATGAGGAAAAATGAGAAAATATATTCAAAGTGCTAAGGGAAAAGCAATTTCAACCAAGAATACTGTACCTGGCAAGATTATCCTTCATGTGGGAAGAAAAGACAAGAACATTCTCAGATAAAATCTGAAAGAACTTACCAACACCAGATCAGATCTCCAAGATCTCAAGGGCGTGCTATACCAGGAAAATTCAATACAGACACTCAGAAATAAGAGTTCAAAAGCTAAGAAAATTTTCAAATTAAATATAGGGACAAGTCTGGGGATGGTCATGCCACAATCCCTTCTCCTCCATTCTCCTCTCGGGATCTTGGGCACACACGCACATGTGCCTGGCATGAGTTTTAAGCCACCGGGTCCGGGACGTGAACTGCAGTCGACTATGTGGGAGTCCAGTGACATAGCCGTTACGCTAACTGCTGGTTCCCTGCTTTTAATACTTTCAAGGGAGATTTTGACTTCCTGTATGATAGTCTTCATCTCTAACAGTTCCATTTGATTCTTTTGTAAAGTGTGAAATTCCTCTCTTAGATCTTGCATGAATTTTCTCACCTCCTGGAACTCGACAACTTCTTTCTCCTTCCTCTTCAGCAGTTCATTGTCTTTCTTCTCTTCCATCTCTGTTAGCTTTGCCATTATGAATGTTCTGAATTCTTTATCAGTTATTTCCATGATTTCCATTGAACTGTGTGTGGATGGAGAGGAGATATCCTTCTCCCTTGGAGGAGAAGTTTTTTTTCCTGCTTTCCCATATTTCTTGTGGTCC
>NW_006205140.1:1396-1889 GCF_000334495.1 Tupaia belangeri chinensis | reverse complement strand
CTGTGTCCAGGGATCAGTGTGGTGATTTCTTTTTTTCTTTATGAGAGGTTTTTGCTATAGGGCGCCTGCACTCGCTAGAGAGACAGAAAGCGAGAAATCGACCCCCAGGGGGGATGGCCACACTGCAATCCTTTCTCTTCCATTCTCCTCTCGGGATCATGGACACACACGCACACGTGCCCAACGTGAGTTTAAGTCACTGGGTCCAAGATTCAAACCGCAGTCAACTACATGGGAGTTACACTAACTGCTGGTCCCCAGTCCGGTGATTTCTAACAGGAGGCTGCACAAATTGTGTGCTCTGGGAGGTGGTGCTCAGAGTTAGTGGTAGCGGTCATATTTGAGGGTCCCCCACTTCTCACTATCACAGTGCTGGTGCTCACGGGCTGAGGCTTTGCAAGTTTAGAGACAGTAGTTGAATTTCTCTGTTGCTGTATCTTTGACTTGTAGAGGTTTTCTAAACCAATTAACCTCAGACTGCACAATCTTGCCA
>NW_006205140.1:0-844 GCF_000334495.1 Tupaia belangeri chinensis | reverse complement strand
AGTTCAGTTTGGGGACAGGGGTGCATCTCACATAAGGAAGCCTCTGACACCTTCACCCCACCACTTGAGCTACTATTTTTTTTTTAATTAAAAAAAGAGGAAAATACATTTTCCCCCAAACTAGTGCAAGTGGACATTTCAAGAGGCTTCGGCTCCCCAAGTCCAATGACTGCACATCAGCCTCTGAGGTATGTGTAGTGACACAGAGATGGTGGGACTGTGCAGACACATTTTAGCAAAGATGCTGTATCAATTTGACCCCCAGTTCCCAGCAGCTGCGGGGACAGCATCCCAGCTTCAGGGTGCAGTGTCCAGCATCAGTGTCAGTGGTGAGAGCAGTGACACTGCTCTCTGTGACCTTATTCAGGGACACTTGTTCCTACATGGCACCTGAGCTAGGGCAGATTGTGATTAAGGTCCAGGCTGTGAAACTTTGAGCCTACTTCTGTGCTGTCTCAAGATAAAATGAGTCCTATATATATATATATTCCTCACTATTAGAATTAGGATAACCTGTGTTCTATTGGTTGCTCCAATAGTGAATGAGAACGCAGTCTGGGAGTCATTTCAGAGACCAATATCCACAGATGTTTCATTCTGCTGGGCTGAGAGCCCCTTTCCCCTTTCGGCATCTACCATCTAGAACTAATGATAGGGTAAATAATACTGACTCCTTCGGGGTGTGGCCGTGCTGCAATCCCTTCTCCCCATTCCAGTATCAGGATTTGGGGCATGCAAGCACATGCTTCTGTTTTTCTCAAGCTGCCAGGTCTGTCTGGAACATAAATCACAGAGACTGCCAAAGTGAGAGCGAGTGCCTTAACCTCCACACCACCTGCTGCTC
>NW_006205139.1:13216-14968 GCF_000334495.1 Tupaia belangeri chinensis | reverse complement strand
TCTTTTATGGTTCCAGACAAAATCTATGATTTGTCTTTGACTCATGGAATCATCTGCTTCTTGCTGCATTTTGGCTGGACATGGGTGGCACTCTATGTATCTGATGATATGCAAGGGAAGCAGTTTTTTCAGGATGTAAAGGCAAAGATGACAGAAAAGGATATCTGTGTGGACTTTACAGAAAGACTCCCTCCTGCAAAACCTGTCATTTTATATCGTGACTTCAATGTTGTAAAGACAATCAGAGTTTCATCTGCAAATGTGTATATAATACATGGTGATGAAGAAAGTATCCTGAGCTTGGGATTAAAATGAAACTTTTATTTAATTTTGGGAAAGGTATGGATCATGAGAAATCTCTGCTTCTCAGACTTGGAAGATAGTTTGCATATTTTGAGTTACATGCCATACTCCTTCCATGGAAGCCTTTTTCTTTCAAACTAGAAAAGAAATATTCCTGGCTTTAAACAATTCCTCAAGACAATCAACCCTTTCCAATAGCCAGAAGATTTTTATTTCAGTAGACTCTGGGTTTACTTTTTTAATTGCTCACTTACTGGGCCACTATGTAGCAAACTTGTAGCGTGCCGACCAAATTTTTCAGTAGAGTTTCTACCATTTAATTTTTACATGAGGACAATGTCTGACCCCAGCTATTTTATTTATCATGCTGTGCATGTGGTGGCCCAAGGTCTGCATAAGATACTTCTGCAAAAAATAGAAATGGGATCTGCAGGAGAGGCAGACCAGCCTATTCTTCCCTGGCAGGTAAACATTCTTCACAAGCACTTGATGATATTGGGAGGCATTCTCTTTTTCATTTAAAAAAAAATCATTTCTGCCATAGGTCATGTGCTCTCACCAGAGAAATATATTGAGAGAAAAAGAGAAATCACTCCCCACGTGGTATGACCACAAAACAATTCCTTCTGCTCCATTCTTTTCCTGTGATTTGGGCACCAGGCATACACTCATGCCTGGCATAATTTTTCACATTACAGGTCTGAGATTCAAACCATGGTCAGTCATATGGCAGTGCTCCTTAACCATCAAATAACCTCTGATCCTGAAGTGGTTTTGTTTGTTTGTTTTTAAATTATTTTGTGTTTAGCTTTTTCCCTTTGAGATAATGTGCTTACAAGAAAGAAGAAAGACAGAAGAAAAGTGAAAATCACCTTCTAGGGACATGGCCATATTGCATACAGCCCTTCTCTAGTCTCTTCTCAGAATTTTGGGCATGCTCACACACATGCCTGTCATGGTTTTCAAGCCTCCAGATTCAGAACTCAAACTGTGGTAGCTCATGTGGAAACCCAGTCACCCTAACCATCAAGTCATCTGCTTACGCATATGTTTTGTGGTACTGAAAATGATTATATAGAGAGAATAAACCTTTTTATCTAAAGGGAGTTCTTCATTAGTTGTACATGATTGATCCACTCTGTGTTTTCTCTGTGAATTGTCTTTGTAGGCTGCCTTCTTCCCATCACCCTCTTTCTCTTCTCTGTCCCCTAGACTTCACCATGTCTTCCCCTGTCCTTGATATTATAAAATGACGGGAAGAGAAAGTATGGAAAGTAGTCACAATATAACCTTAACATAACTTAGAATAAACAGAATTAAGATGGACAAATATTGAAAAAAATGTTAGAATATTCTAAAATCAGAATGACCATTTGGGGAGCATCTGAGCAGTTGTGCTCTTTTACTGGCATGGATGACCTACAGGTGTCTGCAGTTATTTATTGTGCC
>NW_006205139.1:0-1949 GCF_000334495.1 Tupaia belangeri chinensis | reverse complement strand
GTTTTCCTCCTCCCCTAGTACCCACCCTCATATTATCCCTATTCTTACTACCTGTAGTATCTATAGCTGCCCTCCCTCATATTATACTTAACATTTTTTCAGTTTCTAGTATAGAGTGCAGGCATTCATGTATTTTATTTGGTTTTAATTTCTTTTATACATTAAATCACTATACTTTACTTAGTTTGTAAAATGAATTTATCAACATGAATACATTTCACACCAATCCAGTTGGGGATACTATACATGTTATCATCAACAAATAATAATCCATTTTTGTGTTCCATAAATGTCTTGCCTTTTTATTTTTTCTCCTTAATATCTTTCTTCACATTCTCCTCCTTCTCCCACCCACTTCCTACACTAACTTAGCATTCAATTTGCTTTTCACAGGGCCAGCAGGTGCTGTAGTGGTGAAGGAGCTGAGTTCTCACATGGCCAACCATGGTTTTGTGTCCTGGATCCAATGACTTGAAAATTATGCCTGGCATGTGTATGTGCATGCATGCTCAAAATCCTGAGAGGATAATGGAGGAAAAGGGTTTAAGGCATGACCAACCTCTTGAGGGTTAATTTATCACTTATTGCTTTTCTGTTTGTATATCTCTCTGGTGAAAGCAAATTACCTATGGCAGACACCTAAAGAAAAATTAATTTAACTCTTGCTTCAGTGAAAATACAAATTATTTTTTAAAAATCTGCCTTTTTAATCCTGACTTTATACTATGTGACTTTGCTTGCATACATTTTTACTATAGAAAAATATCTGTTTTTTCATATACTGATTTGTTTTCTTATGTTTGTTTAAGCAGCAGTCCAGTTAAAATCAATGGGTAATGGATATGCATACATAGTTGAACATTGTTTAATGAGAGAAATGCATTTTAATTTAATTTAGTTTAATTTTTATTTTAGATAGATTTTTGCAGTAAGGTATGTGTGCTTGCCAGAGAAACAAAGAGATAGAAAGCTAGAATTAGCACCTGGGACAATGGCCATGCCACAATCCCTTTTTCTTCATTCTCTTCTCAAAATTTTGAGTTCACATGCACATTCACCCCGTGTAAGATTCAAGCTGCCAGATCTGGGACTCAAACTGCACTTAGCCATATGGGAGTCAACAACATAAACAGTGAGCCATCTGCTGGTACCCAAGAAATGTATTTTTAGGAAAGTTTGTCATTGTGAGGACGTAATAGATTGCACTTACACAAACCTAGATGATATTGAACATTGCACATGAAATTTATATTGTCTAACCTAATATCTTGCGGGACCACTATCATGTATACATTTCATCATTGACTGAATTGTCTTCTGTCTTTATAGACCACACAACTCTTCCATTTATATGTATGTATGTATGTAAAAGTGTGTGTGTGTGTGAATTTGTGTGTGTCTAAAAAAATTTCTCTATATATCCTGAAACCCTTTATCCTTTGTCAACAAAGTCCTTCTTATATATTGATATTCTACAAACACAAGGAGAGTACAGATTAAAATACCATTTATGTTTTTGTAGATACCATTCACATTTCATCTTGTCATATTGCATACCGTTTTTTAAAATAATTATTTATTTAATTTGTTATTTATTATTAGCCTTCTTCAATTTGATGAGAGAGAGAGAGAAAGAGAGAGAGAGGTAGAGAGAGAGAGAGATAAAGAGAATGTGAAAACCAGTCAATGGATCCAGGGGTCAAACCATAGTTTGTCATATGAGAATCCAGTGCCTTATCGACCCCACCACCTGCCAGCGTCTTGCATAGCATTCTTTGTTGTACGAAACATCTCAAAGCATTGTATATAATCTCAGCCAATTAGATGAGGCAGAAGATTTGTGCAACAGGAGCCAGCAGATCACGTGGTAGTTACAATGCTGGACTCCCACATGACTGACCACAGTTTAAGTCTTAGACTGTTATCTAGAACTTCATGCTGAGTGCATG
>NW_006205138.1:0-534 GCF_000334495.1 Tupaia belangeri chinensis | reverse complement strand
AAACAAAACAAAACAAAACAAAACCTAGGTGAATGTGGCCAGCATGTGGCCACACTCTACGTGGCTGACTTTTTCAAGAAGTCACATTTGCTCACATTCAAGTCCTAAACCTGATGGCTTGCTTTCTTACTCTCCTTCACTTTCTCTCTCTCCCTCATCTCTCTCTCTCTCTTTCTCTCTCTCTTTCTCATGAATGCCCTATAGCAGATTGAGAGGGAGAAATCAAGTGATAATGAATAAAAATTTAAAAATAATTCTCAATAAATAGAAAAGTAAGTGAATAAAGAATGGTCGATGATTTTCATTACTTTATAATATTGAAACATAAAATCAAGTACTTGGATGGTTCAAAACCTAAAAATGTCATATGGACTTATAAGATAAAAATCACAGAATGCTAATTTTCACTGGATCCTGCGTCGTTTTTTTTTTTTTTTTATTTAAGTTTTCCAAGGAGGTCTTATTAGGTCTTAGAAGAAGAATGTAGCACTTAGGACCAATGGTACAGCCTAGGAGACCTGCACTGGAGGCCAA
>NW_006205137.1:454-1463 GCF_000334495.1 Tupaia belangeri chinensis | reverse complement strand
GCCCCAGAGGAAGAGCTATCACACTTCAATGGAATATTATCAGTGATGCTCTGTTAAAATTAATATCAATAATGAGTTGCATAAAGATTTCCTAATCATTTCACAAACTAAATCATGTATAGCAATTGAATAGATAAATAATCATAATAAATTCAATGGTCATTTTCTAATAAAATATTTGATTTTTCTATTTTAAAAGCAATTACTTAAAAAGATATACTAAAAGTCACAACAGTTCAATAGAAGAACGCAGGCATGCTCCCACCACCAACCTTATCTTTTATTTTCATACAGTTTCTGCCTCTGTACCCTTAGCACAGAAGGCCACAGGCAACATACTCACAGACAATGATACTCATGTGCATATTTTAACAAGGAACTGGCTTCAGAATACCTGTCCCTCTAGTTTACATTCCCCACCAATAATTGGAGAATATTTTTAAAAATACATATATAGGAACTAACAGATGGTATAATGGTTATGGCACAGAACTCCCTGTGGCATAACTGTGGTTTTAGTCCCAGACCCAGTGGCTAGAAACTCACATCAGGCACATGCATGCCCCAAATCCCAAAAGGATAATGGAAGAGAAGGCATTGTGGCATGGCCATTCCCCCTGAGGGGTGATTTCTTGCTTTCTGTCTCTTTCCATATCTCTGGTGAATGTGCATGCCTTATAGCAAAATTAAAAAAAAACAACACCACATTTAAGTAAGTCCTTTAATAAGTAGACTTAGTATAATATCTACAGCATTAAACATTTAAAATATTTCTGTTTTGTTGGGACCAGCAGATGGTGTAATGGCTAGGTCACTGGACTCCCATGTAGTTGACTGAGATTCAAGTCCTGGACCCAGTGGCTTAAACGCACACCAGGCATGTGTGAGTGCAGGCCCAAGATTCCAAGAGAAGAATGGAGAAGGGATTGGCGGTGTGCTCATACCCCTGAGAGGTAATTTCTCACTTACTATATCTCTGTGTCTCTCTGTCTTTCTGGCAAACAAATGC
>NW_006205137.1:0-432 GCF_000334495.1 Tupaia belangeri chinensis | reverse complement strand
AAGCCCCCTAAAAGCAAAACCCCCCCAAAAAAAAAAAAAAAAAAACCTAAAAAATTTAAATAAAATATTTCTGTTTTGATTGCCCCTCAGGGGAGTTTGTCAATGCAGCAAACACTTCTCCACTCTCCTCTCAGGATTTTGGGCATGAACTCACATGCTCCCAGAGTATTTTTCAAGCTGCAGGATCCAGGACTCAAACCATGCAGTTGGGTATGCAGGATCCAGCCATCTTAACCACCATGCCACCTGGCTGGCCCTGAAATATTTCTAATGTTGGAAAGTTTTTAGCATCACAATCAGGTAGTTGGCGTGATGGAAAACTTGAGAGGTTGTCATGTTGGGCACAAATAGATCACTGTAATGGTTGTTTCACTGAGATCAACAAGGACTTGAAAAATACCTTTTTCTTTAAACTTTGCCAGAACTCACAGG
>NW_006205136.1:0-4309 GCF_000334495.1 Tupaia belangeri chinensis | reverse complement strand
GCCAGAGAGAGAAAGAGACAGAGAGGGAAAGGGCTAAATCACTCTCCAGGGAGAATGGTACACTTCAGTCCCTTCTCCATTCTCCTCTTGGGATTTTCAGTACACACACACACACACACACACACACACACACACCTAACATGCTTTTCAAGTCACTGGGTCCAGAACTTGAACTGTGCAACTGGCCATGTGGGACCCAGCTGCCTTAACCTGTGTAACACCTGCTGGCCCCTACACTTACATTCCTCATACTTCTGTACAGCCATTTGAAAAGCATTTTTAATTAATTGAAAGGCATTTTTAATTAAAGTTAAATACTCATATAAATTCTGCATTGTCTCCAAGTTAGTAGAGGTCCTATTTATTATGAATTCTTGGTCACTAACATTATCCATTTTAACACTTAATATTGTAAAATAGAAACTGTAATAGCATTTTACAAAATGTTAGCTTCTACCACATGATAAGTCCATGAGGGCAGAGAACTGGTCTGTTTGCATGTCCTCTTGTTCTGTGACAACTCATCATGGAGCTTAAAATCATGCAAGAAAAAAATAAAAAGCAAACAGGTGGCTACACATTGTTAAGAAAAACAAGACAAATTACACAAAATGTAGATCTACCTGACCAGCTTAGGAACTCTGTATTCCTCTAATAGCAGGCAGAGCTGAGCCTGAATATCTGGGGTCATAGCTCATGAGAACAAAGAACTAAATGTAGGAAAACAAGCAGTGATTAGTGCAGAGCTGTTCACCAGCCACCAACACTTATAAAAAGACATGTGTAATAAAACGATTGAGGAGAAGGTATAAAATGATGAAAAGGGGGACCAGCAGTTAGCATAATAGCTATGTTGCTGGACTCCCATGTAGTCGACCATGGTTCGCATCCCGGACCCGGTGGCTTAAAACTCATGCCGGGTGCATGTGCATGTGTGCCCAAGATCCCAAGAGGAGAATGGAGGAGAAGGGATTGTGGCGTGGCCATCCCCCCTGGGGGGTGATTTCTCGCTTTCTGTCTCTCTGTCTCTCTCTGTCTGGCAAGCGCATATGCCCCTCTCAAAAACAACATGATGAAAAGGTGCTCACTAGAACAAGAATACTCTGAGTGACCCTGGACTCAGGAGACAATCTGGGAGAGAGTTTGGTCACATGAATGTGTTGGACACACTGCTTGTGCCTGTACAGTGTGAAAACCATAAAGCCACTGGCCCAGAACATGAGTCCCAAATACAAAACATCATAGGATAATAACAGAAAATTATATAGTGATTGTGTAGTCCTGTTGCTAACAGCTCCGGAACAGTATCTATTTTTTTTTGAGAGGCTTTTGCTATAGGGCATGTGCGCTGGCCAGACAGACAGAGAGGGACAGAGAGATAGAAAGCTATAAATCACCCCCTGGGGGGATGGCCACACCCCAATCCCTTCTCCTCCATTCTCCTCTTGGGACCTTGGGCATGCACACACATGGGCCCGGCATGAGTTTTAAGCCACCGGGTCCAGGACTTGAACCATGGTCGACTACATGGGAGTCCAGCGACATAACCATTATGCTAACTGCTGGTCCCCACAATCACTTTCCTTTTCCTTGTTGTTTTTGTTGTTTCACTTGCCAGACACATACATAGGAACAAACATACTGACCAGCATGTTCAGGACCCAGGAGAGGATGTTGAAAGGTCCAACATATTTGAGAGTGTGTTGCTTCAACTCTGCGCACCTGGAGTCCCTGGGGTTGACAGTGATGGCCTGGAAGACACTCAAGAGGCAGATGCTGCCCATAGACACACTTCTGCCCACTTTATGAACATAGAAGAGAAGTTTGCATGCAATATTACTCAGGATATGTTTCAACACAAAAGGGGCCTTTGTCTGTGGAACTCTTTCAAAGAGTATGACCAAGGACTTGGCTACAGCCAGGTGATTGATAATAAGATCTGTAGACTTTACTGTGCATCTGGTGAAATAGAAGAAACTATAATGGTAAAGAAGAAAGAAATTCTCTAGGATAAGAAGATAATTCCTATCGCCAAGTCACTAGAGGCCATGTGTTATTTTCCAAAGACTAATAACCTTATTCAGAGAGGATCCTACTGGAAACATGAAGGCTGTTTCATTGCAACAACTGAAATCCACCACTGTCCACTTATTGCTTCCAATCATAAAATTTATATTAAAATTGATTTTTTTCTCAAAGAAATTTTTCTATAAAAATAAAAATATATGTATCATCAGTATAAGAGGCCTATATTAGTGTTTTTACATATATTTTTTACCAACATTCTATGATTTTATTATAAAGTCACCTCTTTAGAACTAGTGTTACATTGATCATCACAAGTTGTTCATCTTCCAATGTTGAGTATGTAGAACAAACAATGCGTGCACTCGCCAGACAGACACAGAAAGACGGAGAAAACACAAAGCGAGAAATCACCTCCCGGGGGGGATGGTCACGCCACAATCCCTTCTCCTCCATTCTCCTCTCGGGATCTTGGGCATGCACGCACACGTGCCCGGCGTGTTTTAAGCCACTGGGTCTGGGACGCGAACCGCGATCGACTACGTGGGAGTTCAGTGACACAGCCATTACGCTAACTACTGTTTCCCTAATGTTACCTCTTTGTAAAAGACAGAGTCAGGAAAAAACTGCATGTTTTAACATGGTATGTCTAAACTTCAAATGTAATAATGTTCTTCTAATACATTTTCTATTTCATTTTTTTGGTATATATTGGTGTTTTGAAAAATGATTGTATTTTTAAATAAGAATTGTGATAGTGGCAATTTTTCATTTAAATCTAATTATTTTATAGGCAAATATAATTTTAATAGTAGGGACCCAAGTAAAACATATATACTGTGATTTTAGTGCAATCCTTTTTTTAAAAAAATTAATTTAATTTTAATTTCTTTTATACATTCAATCAGATATGTCACTTAGCTTGTAAAGTGAATGTTCCAACATGAATACATTCCTTACTAGTCCAGTTGGGGTTACTATATCTGTTATTATCAAAAGATAATAACATATTTCTTTGTCTCATAAATGTCTTGCCTCTATTTTTCCTCTTAATGTCTTTCCTTAGACTCTCCTCCTTCTCCCACCTTCTCCTCACACTGTATATTTATGTGGTATCTGGTAACTATAACTATTTTCTATGTTTCTATATCCTCTAGTGATTCAGTTTCAGCCATAGAGTGTGGACAGTTAGTATATATTAAGTGAATCCAAAGAATAATATTTTTTAAATGGAATTTATCAAATGAATTAACAATTACATGTAAAAATTAAAAGAGAATTTAAAAAAAAATCTTAGGCAAGAAAAAAAGACAGTGAAATAACTCTGTGCTAAGTAATGGGACATGAAATATGAGTAACAGATTAAATATTGCAAAGAAGAAATTAAATTATCATTAATTACAGAGAAAATTAGTATTTATAAATTTAAAAAATCACAAAAATTTTACTCATCCCGTAAATACTCTGCCTCGGTAACCCTCCTCCAAATGTCCTTCCCTAGACTCCACTCCTCCACACACACCACATCTGGCATTCACACCCATCTCTTTTGTTTGTATATCTTTTAGTCAGTCAGCTTTGGTCATAGAGTGCAGACACTCGGTATATATTAAGTGGGGACATACAGTGTCCAACCCACCAAGATTTTGAGTGTTCATGCGCAAGTGAGTTTTTCAAGCCATAGGGCCAGGATTTGAACTGTGTTCAGCCATGTGGGATCAGGTTTCCTATGCACAGCTCATAATCACTGTGCCATGGGGGCAAGTCCCAGAGATTTCTTACTAATTGAATTTGATTACCCATTATGAGTACAATGAATACAAATTTCTAAATACTCTTTAATTATAGCGATGTGTATTTTAAATGGTTGCTTTAATCATTTGTGACTTTTCTTCCCTCAAAAAGTGCTTTGAGATATAAATTTTAAAATTTCAGTCTTAAAACTAAAGTAACTTCCTTTTCTATGGAGAAACTAGTACATAAATATTATATTTAAATCAAGACCTTAGAAATAGAAGTATGCTTTATACACAGTGTTATTTAAACTTATGTTCACCTACTAATAGTTTCTATATCATTTCAATAGAAAGTAAAGAGGAATATATTTGTATGTGGGGGGGTTTCAAAAAGTTCATGGAAAATGAGTATTATGTAAAAACTATGCATGGATTTCAAAATTGTTTTGCAGTGAAGTAAACTTGTACTTTAATTCCAAAAAAATAATAAAATTAAATTAAATTAAATGTACTGAAGTCTACAACTTTCTTCTGAAACATAAACTTAA
>NW_006205135.1:10686-10903 GCF_000334495.1 Tupaia belangeri chinensis | reverse complement strand
GTGCCTGGCGTGAGTTTTAAGCCACTAGGTCGAACCATTGAACCTCAGTTGACTACATGGGAGTCCAGCAACATAACAATTGTGCCATCTGCTAGTCTCACTTATCTTTGATTTGTATTTGACTTAAGTGAAAACTTTGTTTATTTATTTTGTTTTTTTAATTTTTCTTACTTTTTAATTTGGAGAGAGAGCAAGAGAGAAAGTGAGAAAGCAAGCC
>NW_006205135.1:3408-10641 GCF_000334495.1 Tupaia belangeri chinensis | reverse complement strand
CTCCAAGAGAGGAAAGAAAAATAAATGGCAGACAGCCCCGAGTGTGAGCAGAGGAATGGGAGAAAAGAGCAGCCCCCCAGACCTGGGCACTGAGAGCTCCCGAGACACAGGGACAGTGATGAAGACGTGGAGGGACAGCTCTCTGCACTCAGCCAGGACAGCGAGCTGCAGGGGCTCCTCTCCATGGAGAAGGTCAGAGACACCCCGCAGCTCCCTCTTTCACCTCAGGACCCAGGACCCGCAGTGACAGTCTGAGGACGTGGTCCTCCCCCACCCCGTCCACAACATGGCCTTGAGTACGCCCTCCCCTGTCCACACAGACTGAGGATCTGATGCTCAGTTCTGCCCCTGAGACACGGGGAGGTCTGTGTTTCCCTATCCTAGACTCCAGACTTGAACACTGTCCTGTACCCTCCAGTTACCAGCCGCATGGCTCCTCAGGGTCGTCCTCAGTAGAGTTCTCTCAAGAGGACAAGGGTCAGGGCAGCTGACAGAGAAGGGAGATCCATCCTCTCCTCAGTGGGTGGGAAGGTGCTTGCCCCTCCAGCCCAAGCAGAGTACAACCTGAAAGAGAGACCTTGTCCCGACAGAACTTGGGGCTCCTGGGTACCCCCTCCAGCTGCTACAGGATCCCTGCTCACTCTCCTGCACCTCCCCTCCAGTGGACAGGCTCTGCAGCACCAGGCCTCCTGAGCCCAGGGCAGTGCAGAAGGTAGGCCTCGGGGTGGGCCACTCCCTCCAGCTGCTGAGGGCTCCCCCATCCCTGCATGTGCACAATTCTGCAGCTGCAGTAACGCCCACTTCCTGAGACCCCAGAACAGGCTCTGGCCCCTGCAACACCCTTCCTGCCTCTCATCTTAGACACAGACCAGCTGCCAGCAGTGAAGGGCAAGAAAGGCTGGTGCAGGATGGCAATCACATACAACCCAGGGGAGTGCACCCTGCCCCCTCTGCTTAGACAGCATCCCACACCCAGAGGCAACTGCTGCCTTGATGTTGACAGAGATGGGCGGGTTCCCTGAGAGCAGAGGAGTCAAGTTCTTCCTTCCACTCCAGGAAGAACACACAATCAGCTACCTGAGCATCTGAGCCCCCGCTAAGGTGCCACCACTGAGCCAGCAGCCACGTCCCTGCTGTGCATGGCCATCCTCAGGGAGCTTCCCTCGTTCCCAGCTGAAACAGCCCTGCAGGTCCTGGGAATCCCACACGCTTCCTATGAAATGCATTGGAAAATTGGACCAAATAGACTAAACACAGAGAGACTTCACCTCTGAGCTCCGCACAACCACAGCCAATACCAGGACCCACAACCACGAGTAGAACAGAGCACTCCAGCAGATGCCCAAGTCAATGCAGGGGCAGGAGAGCCAGGAAAGAGCCGTGCAGTAACTCTCTTCCAGTCAGTGCCTAACTCCCCACTAAGAGCTGTGGGGGAGGGAAACCACAGAGGTTTTCCATATAGAATTTAGAGTACTGTTCATAGTGAAACACAGTGACATACAAGAAAACACAAATTGTAGGAGATGACAAAAACAATGCACAGCATATATGAGAAATTTAATAGGCGGATCGGCATCTTACCTTGTAAAACCAAACAGGAATTATTGCAATAAAGATTTCAGTGCAAGAAATTAAAAATTCAGTACTAGTTATCAGTGACAAGGTAGATCACACAGAGAAATATCTCTCAACTTGAATACACAGTCTTTAAAGCAACCCACATAGTCAAAAAGATGCAAAAAGTATGAAGACTGAACACAGGATTTGGAAAGTGCTGGACAGTTTTAAGCACTGCAATCTCCAGATAATGGATCTTCAAGAAGGAAAAGAACCTGGGAAAGTCAGAGAAAATTTATTCTATGGATTATTAACGAGAACTTTCCAGGTCTAAGAAGGGATAGACATCTCACCCCAAGATTTCCTCTAAAGCTACAGGAATTGAGATGGTAGGGAACTGGTGAAAGGAAGATGCCCATAACAGGGTACAAAGTGGGGAGCTCAGAGACAGCCACAGGAATAAGTCTACTTATATTTTACACATTTGGAAGGAAAATCTTATGAAAACCACCAGTGGTTATTAATGGAGCTGGATCCACCAGCTCCCAGGGAAGGGGCTGGAGTGGATGGGAAACATAAAATATGCTGGTGGTATACCTTATAACCCATCCCTGAAGAGCCGCAACTCCATCTCCAGAGACACGTCCAAGAACCAGTTCCTGCAGCTGAGCTCTGTGACCCCCGAGGACACAGCCATCTATTACTGTGCAAGAGACACAGTGAGGGGACCTCAGTGTGAGCCCAGACACAAACCCTGCAGGGCTCAGGGCCACCAGGGGGAGCTCAGGGCCCACCAGAACTCAGGCAGAAGTCAGGGACAGGTGCAGAGAGGGGTGGGGAGCAGCTTTCTGGTGGGAGGAGAGATGTCCTCTTTTCTCCCAGCTCCCTCTAGTCCACAGGGACCTCGGTTTCTTGCTCTTGGTGGCTCTGGGTCTCTCATTCTCGCTGCACACAGGGAGGGGAGTGACTCTGTCTTTGCAGATGTGATGTGATAGGTCTCTGGCTCCCATTCCTTCATTAATTTCTTGTATGACTTTTTTTGTTCCTGACAGACAGATCTTTCTGAAGATTCATCATCCTTGACTGGGATGGCTTCCCCCAACTCTCATTCAGTTCAACACTGCACTGAGCTTATGAGTTCCTCCCTCTGAGACGCACACACGTGTCCCCACTGCAGGGTAACCCACCTCCACCAACTCAGCTCCTCAGGCATTCACAGGGACTCCCTCCTTCCCCACACGTCACTGACTGTCCTCTAAGGCTCACGGTGAGGCCTCGTCCTTGAGCTGCCCAGTCCAGCTTTTGCTGAGGGTCCTTCTCACCAGGTCATCGACAAGTCCCCCACCCTCAGTATCTAGTAAGTTCCTGTTGTTCACCTCTGGATACCTGGTATGTTTGGGGGTTGGCTTATTCCCCAGAGGCTCATGTCTGGAGGCCTGGTCCCCAGTGCTATGGCATTGGGAGATGGCAAGACCTCTAAGATGTGGGGCCCCCTGGAAGAGCTCCATCCCACCCGCTGGGATCATGGGGGGACAAGCTGAGAAAGTGGAGAAGCACCTCCTGCTCTCTCCACTGACTGCACATCTCTGCCTTCCCTCTGCTCGTCCTGGCCCTGTTATAACATAGGTTCTGACGGCCTCAGGCTTCTCAGTCAGCAGAATCCTGAGGCAAACCTCAATTTTTATACTTTCTATAACAGTGAATTGTACATTTCTATGTTACTTGAAAGCAAGTATGTGGTACATAATAATCAAATCAAGGATAGTATCATACTCATTGTTTTGTTCTGTTTTAATAATTATTTTATGTTATTTATTATTGTTATTTTTTTAATTTTTGGCTAAAGAGAGAGAAAATAAGAAAGAAAGCTTCCAGGGACAGGACTCAAACCATGGTCAGCTCTGTGTGAGTCTAGCATCTTAACTACCATGCCACCTGCTGGCCTACACACAATGTTTTCAACAAAGAACTTTACAATCTCGTGTCTGTTCAGTGCTTTTTGCTGAGCCTCTACCCCGGGGCTGGGTGACATGAGCCAGACTGTGAAAAACAGACGTGCCCTGTCCCACTCAGTGCAGACCATCTGCCTCTGCAGCAGGGCCTGAAGATCCAACGACATAGCGGAGGCGGGACAGACGAGGGGCCAACCTCGATTCTGTGTGATCATGTCCCAGGCATTTTCGTCTTGGAGGGCAATGATGCACTGACCCAACAACAACCAAGACCCTCAGTGATGTACAGACCCACCCCTAATCTTGCCCACGTGGTGTAAATTTATCCTTGTCCTACAGCATTCAGAGGTGGCTCCGATCTCTCCTGTGCTGTACTGTTATTGGCTGAGTCTCCCTTGCCATGCTTAGTCAGTATAGGAGTTTTTCTTCTTTGGAGCCCGTAGGTTGGCCCAGTGCTTGGGGTGATGGATTCCCCCATGACCAACTGTAGTTTGAGGGTCAGACCTGGTGACTTGTTTTTGCACTTTCTCTCTCTTTCGTCTGTCTCTTGTAAGCATCTGCACCCTATAGCAAATTAAAATAATAATAATAGATAAAATGTATCAATTTAAAAAACATATTCTTCTACATAAGTTGGTGGCTTGCTTTCGCACTTTCTCTCTCTTTCGTCTGTCTCTTGTGAGCATCTGTGCCCTATAGCAAATTAAAATAATAATAATAATAATAATAGATAAAATGAACCAATTTAAAAAACATATTCCTTTACATAAAGAATTGTTCTTGTCTATGATTCTGGTGCTGTGACCTGGACAGGATCCGATCCATCACTGGACCCTGCACCTCACCCAGGAGCCCAGGTAGACCTCTGCAGCCTTCATCTTCACTCCTGGCTCATTGATCAGGACCCAGGGTCACCAGACTCCTTGTTCAGAGTCAGGACAGGCTTTGATTCTCAGGGACTGCAGGGTACTCTTGATCCTGAGCCAGAGCCTGGTCTTTGGTGTTATAAAGGTACCATTAGTTTAGAACTTGAAATTCTCGTTGAGCCCTCATTTGGTTAAACTTCCATCTTTTGCCATTTAGAGTATTCTTTCTTTGTCCAGCTTTTTTGTTTGCTTTTTGTTTTGTTTTGTAGGCTTTATTTTATTTTATTTTATTTTATTAACTGACATTTGCATGTTACTTGTAAGAGAAATGGTGTGCCAAATCTTATAAGAAAAGGCCCCTCCTCCTCCCTCACATCTTATTTAGATAATGGGTCTTATTTATTCACCACAGCACAATCACTTAATAGTAAATTACATTTTTAAAAAATTTTCTTTTTAATTTTTATTTATTTTTATTTCATTTTCCTTTGTACATTTAATCACATTATTATTTGGCTTACAAAATGGACATTTCAACAGGTGAACACTTCTCCCTAGTCCAGTTGATAAAACTATAATATATCTTCAACAGATAATGCCACATTTATCTGTCCCATTAATGCTTTGCCTATTTTTCTTCTAAATGTCCTTCCTCAGACCCTACTCTCTCTCACACACTATATCTGGTATTACATCCATTTACTGTGTTTCTGTATCCTTTAGTCAATCAGTTTGAGTCATACAGTGCAAACACTCGGTATACATTATACATTAAGTGGGGATATACAATGCTTCTCCTTCAAAGCCTGGCTTAATTCACTCAGCAGTAACATTGATTTCCCCCTTTATTCCTCTCCCTCCCCATTTCCCTCTCTGGTCCCAAGCTCACTTGGTGTCCATGGTTGCTGTCCACACTTTCATCCTGTCCAATCTTTCCATTTCTACCAGACATTCTGAGAGTACAGACATTCTGTGTGTAAAGTTGGGACATACGATGTCTCTCTTTCATAGTTCAGCTTGCTTTGCTTAGTATTAAACCTTCCATATCCATACACTTTCTATCATAAGCAAGTGTCTCTGCAAGTGTTTTCTGGAAGGGAACCCTTGGAAGGGAGAATATATTTATATACCAGGTCTCCTTCAGATAAGAGACCACTAACCAAAATATATAGAGAATCCAAGCAGCTTACCCAAAGTAATAATAAAAATCATCAATCCAATTAAAACTGGGCAAATGAGCTGAACAGACAACTCTCCAAGAAAAACATATGAGCAGTATCTAGTTTCTTTGTTTTGGTTTCTTGCTTTTTTTTTTTTCTTTCTTTCTTTTCCTGCACTTATATATCTCACATGAGAAATTAAATCTCATCACACATAGCCAGGGTAGTCTTTGAAGGAATTAGCATCCACATGTGGATGCACTTACTGGGTGTTATCCCTGTCCCATTCCAGTGGTGAATTTTCTGTGTATGTATCTGGGATATCAGGAGGAAAATAACCTTCTTGTTGCCAAGAGTCAGATATTGTGGACAGAAGTCTGACTACTTTTCCTATTTTTCCAAAATCTTTTCAAAAGTGGACTGGGGAAGTCATGCCCACAAACATTAACAGACCATTTACTTTCTATTAACAGGATTCTTCCTACCTCCTGTCCCTGGCATAGAATCACTGAGATGTATATTTCAACCAATTACAGTATATTATTTGCTTATCTCTTTCCAGAGACACAGAACTTCCCTTTTCCTTGAGATGTAGATTAAGCCTTTCTTTAACTAAGACAGGGATCTTCCCTTCTAATCACCCACCTAAGAATTTGTGGAACCCACCTATAACCTACAAGCCCCCCTCCCCCCCTTCTACATGTCCTGCCTTTTTGGGCCAGACCAATGGGAAATCTTCTAATTAAATGTTGTCTGTCAATCTCAAAAGCAAATAAAAGGAACCTCTGTACATGATCACCCTGAGAAAAGGCATGTGTGCCTCTTCTCCAGTGTAGGTCACACAGTTGGCTTGGAAATAAACCGCATTAATTATTAATTTTACAGTTGGTTCTTTTTTCCGTCGACAATATAAAGAGTGAATTTAACACAGAGATACTTTTTAACTCTTTTATGTGTTCGTTTGTGTTGTACTTATATGTCGTATGTTATGTTTATGTGGCCAAGTTCTTAAGGAATTCCATTATATTTAACACATAAATAAAGAGCCGCTCTTAGCATTTAATCTAAATGCTTTCAAGTTCACGTGACTTAAGTAAATAAATCTACTACAAATTTAAAAATAAAGCTTAAAGATGACTTCATAATTGTTGACCTAGGTTTTACCAATCAAACTACAAAATTGTTTTGGTATTGATTTAGTAAAAATAAATTTCAGTCTTATCAACAACTTAAGATAAATATCTAATATCCATTATGTTCTACATATTTAACATGTTATAATAAGTTACATAGAAAAATAAGTAACTGACTTTCCGGTATCTTTTGGTATTTAGATAGCCCAGGCATAGGTTTTTAAGATCTGGTTATTGTACGTATAATGTCATAAAGTTTTTATTTAGTAAAAATAAATTTCAGTCTTATCAACAACTTAAGATAAATATCTAATATCCATTATGTTCTACATATTTAACATGTTATAATAAGTTACATAGAAAAATAAGTAACTGACTTTCCGGTATCTTTTGGTATTTAGATAGCCCAGGCATAGGTTTTTAAGATCTGGTTATTGTACGTATAATGTCATAAAGTTTTTAGGTAATTTTAGATCTTAAAAGAAATTAATGCTATGTTAAGTTACTATCGGTTAATATAAACTGTAAAGGTTTTCACTTTGTTTCTGACTCTTAGCGTTATTTT
>NW_006205135.1:2629-3330 GCF_000334495.1 Tupaia belangeri chinensis | reverse complement strand
TGGCAGGTGATATAATGGTTAAGATACTGGGCTCCCACATGGATAAAAGTAGTTCAAATCCCAGCCCCGACAGTCTCTTTTCCTGCTCTCTCTCTGGTAGAATTTTATGTAGTTCTTAAAAATATATATATTAAGGTTACAAAAGGGTAAAAATTAAGGTTAATATATGTTATTCTACATACAGAGTTACAAAACATTGAAATCTCATTTGAGTAAATATCCACAAGTTAGACATACAAATATGTTTCTTTTTAACATTTTTATGGGGACAGTCTAACTAAAAATTTATTAAAGTTATATTTAAATGTATTATGTAAAACCCTTAGAGAGGGATCTAAAAGCCAAAAACTGTTAAAGCCCATCTTACCTAAAAGGCTGTCATAGTATGGGATGGGGTAGGGTCACACAAATGGCTGATGCCTTGATTAAATAACATGCCATTGTGACCTAAGCCCATCTGTGGTAATAGGATGAAACAGTTCTGTGGACTTGCTTGACAGTAAATACGAGGCTCTGGTCAGAGTTTGCTAAAAGCATCTCATTTTTTTCTTTCAAAAGTCTTCAGAGGGAAATCTAATTCAAAGTAACAGCAAAAAATAATAATAATAATTTTCTTGTTGTTGTTGGGACCAACAGTTAGCATAATGACTATGTTGTTGACGGAAAAAATATAACCAACTGTAAAATTAATAATTAATGCA
>NW_006205135.1:0-423 GCF_000334495.1 Tupaia belangeri chinensis | reverse complement strand
CAACCTAAGAATTGTGGAATCCACGTATACCCTACAAGCCCCTGCTCCCACATGTTCTGCCTTCTTAGGCCAGACCAATGGAAAAATCTCTTCACTGAATGTTGCCTGTCAAACTCAAAAACAAATAAAAGGAATTCCTGTACATGATCACCCTGAGAAAAGGCATGTATGCCTCTTCTCCGGCCTAGGTCACTCACAGTTGGCTTGGAAATAAACTGCATTAATTATTAATTATTAATTTTACAGGTGATATTCTACTGAATGTTAATAATGACACACATCTTCACATAGTCACATGTACCACGGTCATGTCCTAGTGCTTATGCATACACACAGTGACACACACCATGTGTGTTCCCTGAGTAGGTCCCTTTAGGAAGAGGCCAACCACCATGTTGTAAGGAGGCCCAGCTGCCCCGTGTG
>NW_006205134.1:70676-74789 GCF_000334495.1 Tupaia belangeri chinensis | reverse complement strand
GAGAGACTGAGTAAGACAGAAAGACAAAAAGAGAAGGGTGGGTGGATGACCACACTGCAATTTCTTTCTCTCCAGTCTCCTCCTGGGATCTTGGGACTGCACCTGATGTGAGTTTTAAGCCACCAAATCTGAGATGGGAAACACGGTCAACTATGTGAGAGTCCAATGACATAATCAATATACTATCTGCCGGTCCCTGTAATTATTTTTTTAATTGACAATAGTTGTACACATTTTTGCAGTAAAATGTGTTTGTTTTTTAGTTTGAAATAAAATTTATCATGACCAGTTCAGGATAATTTTCATATATATCACCTCAAACATTCATCATTATTTTGTGTTGGGAGCACTCTTCCATCTATCTTTAAAAAGAAAAAAATTGTAAGTTTGTTTTTATTCAGTGACCTCTTTTGGTCAATTCAAATTCTTACCATTCTAAACTCTGAATTACAACCAAACTGTTATTCACAAACTTGTTCAAATGCAAAAAACTTTGTGTTTTTCTGAATCTAAACAACTCAAAAACTAAAAGATCCCATTCCTAGACTTATGTATTTGATTTTCTTATAAAAATAGCTTCAGTTATTATGCCAATATTTATTGAAGAAGGCAGCCTCTGACAGTTATTAATTTCCTGAATAACTACAGTATCATTATGCACTACAGTGAAATAAAGCTGTAAAATTATTATTTTTCCTATATGAATAATGAACAGATTGGGCAGAAGTAAAAAACCCAGAACTATATAAACAAAGAATCCCAATGTAAATAAAAGACACAAATAAAAACAATGTCCAGAAAGCAAATGCATAAATATCAGAAAAATGTCTCAAAAACATCAACTGTGAGAAAATTTTTATAAAAGCAATTCCAGAAAAAGGACACATGTATCTTTAAATATATAGAACTCTAAATGCTTTATATATTTGGGGTACTTTACAATGTTCAGTTGATGGCTATAAATTATTTTCCTCAGGTTTTTCTGGGTGATATAGCAATCTACAGAATTTATAAACTTAGGTTCCAGCCTCCCAAATTTCTCAATTTGAAAAATCAAGAGCATTTCTTCAATCTTTAAAATGAAGACTCTTTTCAGTATAATACAAAAACAGGGTGTATCTGTTTATTTTGCTACATTGGACTATTTTAAAAATGAAATACATGGCCAGGGATGCAATTTTTAGAATAGGAGACTAAAGACCAAGTCACCTCTTTTCAGGCCAGCCATAAAACTTTAAGCAAAAAAGTCCACTTTGTACATTTTACACACGTATGTAATAAATACAGAGGGCTCATGTTAGAGCCACCCGCCCAAAACATTTCTGGGGCCAGTAGTATGTGGCTCATGGACTGAACTGGCCTGTGGCCTATTTATTTGTGGCCCTGAGCTCAGAATGGTTTCTGTAATTTTTTTAAGGAGCTGCTTTGAAAAAAATGAGGAATATGCAACAAAGAACCATGTATGGTCTGCAAAGCCTAAAATATTTATCATCTGGCCCTTTATAGGAAATCTTTACAGGCCCTTCATTTACTCCAATGTTGTAGAGAATTCAGGCAGCGCAAGTACAGTCCAAGATAACGTTCATTTATTCCCACCACAAATGTAACATCTAAAATGGTGTCTTCTGTTGTCACTGGTCAGAACTCCTTTTCATTTTTTTTGTCTTCAACATTATCAAAGTTCATCCTATAAAAATGTAATGATTATTAAAAGAGAAAGAACATGAGTTTTTAATGTTAAAAATCAGAAAAAAATAATACAAATGAACCAATTTTCCTCTTCAAAAATGTCCAATATTCTTATTTAATGGATTACTACATGAAACACACCTTGTCTAACGTTAACAATGGAAAAGAAAGAAGTATTTTCTAGTTCTTACCTGCCTACAATTCATACTACCTACTATAGTTTTAATCGTTTTCAAAGTTCTATTTGGTAAGCTCTAACTTGATTTTAGTTATGATATTCTGATTTTTCACTAATAATGTTTTTTATTTCAAATATTTACCTTGAGATAAAAGTCATGAATTTTAAAATAAAGTATCTTGCAAAAACTAATATACCCAAGATATCAGAAAAACAGGTTTGTTTAATGAAATCAAGATAATACAGATTCATAATAAACTCTTTCCTGTCTTTTAGATATGGATAAAACACTTCTGAAGCAAGCTGTAAGCCTTCCTCTGTTGGGGTCTGTAGTTTGAAACTGGATTACAGCAGAGCCTGTATTCTAACATCATTTTATAAAGCCAGACTTCTCCAGCTCTCTCCAGAGCCTGTGCTGTTCATTCGTCCTTTTTTCGTCTTATAGGGCAAGACTCCAAAGCACTTAAATTCCACTCAAAAACACCCAACATTCATGGACTCTTTTGTCTCTTTCTAAGTATGCCTTGGAAAAACACTGATTTAAAAAAGGAAAAAATTGAACTGCCTTCTGAAGAATAACAGTGTGAAAGAAGCTGTACTACTACTACTTTTTTTTAATTCATAAATTTCTCTTTATTTGGAGCAGAGAAAGTCTTTTCTATTTCTCCCTTGAAGAACGCAGACTGTCCTGCCACTGTCTTAAAAAATTTTTTTTGTTAAATTTACATTTAATCACTATATATTTTTATAATGTACAATATTGCTTTTTCCAGCACAAATATGGTGCATATCAGTCAAGACAAAGACGTTACCATATACATTATCATCAGAAATAACTTCTCATTTTTGTGTCAATTAAGATGTATTTTTTTAATCCCCTCTGTGTACTTCTTGATAGATGAGAAATTCAAGGAGAGGCCAAGATGAATATGGGCTTTAATACCTTCTGATTATTTGTACTAGGAGTAACAGAAAACTTAGTATTCAAAATGTGTTATGAGATTTCAGTTTTTTTAATCCAAAGAGTTCAATGCTTTATTTACATTCAAACAAAACTTAAAAACAATATGGCCATAGTCACTATTTGTATGTTTTATAGCTTTGAGATATAGTTTACATACTATAAAATTTCCACATTTAAAGGAGTCCAGTTGTTTTTAGTATATTCAGAGTCTTATGAACATCATCAATCTAATTTCAGAATATTTTCTACACTCCAAAAAAGAAACTCATCCCTCATTAGCAGTTAACCCAATCTCCTTTCTCTTCCCAGATCACCGCACCCTAACACAAGGCACCACTCGTCTACTTAAAGTGTCTGCGGACTAGTCTGCTCTCAACTTCACATAAACAGAATCATACAATACATGGCCTTTGTGACTGGCTCTATTCACTAAGCATATATTTTCATCTATGTTGCAGCATAGATCATTACTTCGTTTCTGCTTATGGCTAAAAAATAATCCATTCATAAGATATATCACATTTTGTTTATTCATTCATCAATTGGTAGACACTGTAGTTTTCATTTTTGCTATTGCAAATAATGCAGCTATGAATATTTGTAGTCAAGTTTTGCTCATAATCATAGTCATTATTTTTATTAAAGAGTTTTGTCCAAAAATTTAAGCATTTAAGTATTTATCAATAAAAGCTACATTCCAATTGTCATATTTCTCATAGGAGAAATTTTCAACTATCTTAGCACTTTTTAAGCTTTATCTATCTATTCATATAGGTAATGTGTACAAAGAATACATTTTGATAACTTTTGCCAAAGTCACTTCTAGGCTTAGTCCTTACCTTATTTCTCTTTCCTTGATTTTGGAGTGCTTCCAATTTGTCATGTATTAAGGTAGCAATGGCTTTTGCATCTCTGGCATGTATTTGCTCTTCCCAAATATTTCTCTAAAATTAAAAATATACTTTTTTTTAAAGGCAGGCTCTTGCTATGCTCTGATGCTCCTGCCTCAGCCTCCCGAGTTGCAGCAGCTATAAGTACAGGCTTCACACTGAGCTCTGTATTCAGACAGGGTCTTGCCATGCTGCCTGTGTTGGCTATGAGCTTGCCTCAGCATGCAGCGTATCTGGGACTATAGGTGCATGTTACTGCACTAGTTTTGTTGTTGTTAAGAATTATTTATTTATATTATTTTTAAATTTGACGAGAGAGAGAGAGAGAGAGAGAGAGAGAGAGAGGGAGGGACGGAGGGAGGGAGGGAGAGAGGGAGGGAGGGAGAGAGGGA
>NW_006205134.1:36225-69976 GCF_000334495.1 Tupaia belangeri chinensis | reverse complement strand
GAAGGGAAGAGAGGGAGGGAGGAAGAGAGGGAAAGCAAACTGCCAGGTCTGGGACTTGAACCACAGTTGGCCATGTGGGGATCCAGCACCTTTAACCACCATGCCATCTGCTGGCCCCTCAGCACCTGGTTTTTAGACTAAGCTGGAACTGAACATGTGGCCTCAGCCCACTGAGTAGCAGCATCTACACACAGCTGCATGCTACAGTGTCTGGGTTGCTCATTATTTTTTGGTATCTAACAAAAGATGAAACGTGATTAAATGTATTTTAAAATTCTTTTTTCTGAAACGTTAAAAATTATAATCTAAGTTTCTTTCATAGTTAATCCATGATGTACCTGAAATAGAAACTAATAGTATTATGAGAACATAAAATAATTCCTTGGGAAAAATTGCAGTGCTGACTCCAAAAGCTTCAAAACATCTGAATTATGTAAGAAAATCTGTCCCCCAGAGGACTGAAATCATTCTAATTACAATCATTAGCACGGACAAAACCTGGACCAACCACAATCATGGAAAGCAGTGTGTATCCCCTAGTTTTCATCCGCCCACAGCAGGAGATGGCTGGAAGTGGGTGAAAGAGCAGATCTACATACCTAGGTCTGTGCATCTTGGGCCTGGAGCCACCTATTTTCTTATTCTGGGTGTGGAATCCAACACCAAACTGCATGTTGGGATTTTGTTTTTGTGAGTAACTGCCAACCTGGTTTCTATTTCTGTTACCTCAATTATTATTCTCCTTGGGCTTTCCTGTCTGGCCTGGAGTTCTGGATCTACTCTTGGTTCCCAAGTGCCCGCTGGACTCATCTGGCGACATGGTAACATCTTTTCAAACGACTCCACCTAGGGCCTGATTAATTCTGGATAGCTCATTATACTCATACTTCCCTAATATCTGAGCTAAACAAGATTCCTATTTGTGTCACTCCTTTCTCAGTTGTTCTGAAAACTGGGAAACAGACCTGCTGAATCTAAAGGAACAAGGATTCAGGCTCTGGTCTGAGCTCCTTTAACCTCCATCAAGGCTGCATGCCCCAGGCTGTTCTTAAGAAAGAGAACTTGTTGGTAAATCAAAAACCTTCGATGAAGAACCCAGATGTATGATAGTATGAGATTTCTGAAACTCAACCCCTAATTTCTTCATTTAGCTCCATATAAAAACATTTTACAGATGAGGAGAGGAGAAAAAAAGCGTAACTGTCAATAAATAACACCAGATCTTAACTTGGTATTCTCCCTCAAGAACTACCATAATATTTGAAATTGAGTGTTTTACTAGAAAATATGAGTACACAGCAAATACTTGTTTAGTGTATCACAGTTCTTCCTCCAGTCTCCAAGCAAGCAAGCTTATTACTTAGGCACTTGCTCAGTAGTATAAAGCACCGTGATAGAATACATACAGTAAATATTACTCTAGGCAACAGTGCACAAACACCGTGCTCTCAGTGACCTCGGGAACCACCATCACCTTTGAGGCACTACTGCTCCTACTAGTTTTGCTTTCTTGCTCAGCTGGCCAGACTGCCATACTAACCCGAGATTATATTAGTAATTGTGTCATCAGTTGCATTCCAGGCACAGTGCGGCCATTAACGCCACAAGACCAATCAAGTCTTCCCTCATCATTTTGGGTTTTACTGGTCATCATTACTGTTTGTTTAGCTCTTCCGGATTTATGGTACCCTTTTCAGCTTTTACCTATTATAATTAGAATTATTTTTCTGAAATCTACTTTTGAGTAGAAAATGACTTTGCTTCTCTTGGTTAAGTTACACTGAAAGGTAGAAAATTTTCCCAGTTTTTCTAGAATCCTATAGGAAGGAATACATTCTATCTTTCACCACAATGTGTCCTCTACAGTAATCCCTGCTTTTTATTTTTTCGTTTAATTAAAAACAAAAACAAAACTTGGTGTTTTTCTGTCTTTTGAACTCATTTGTCACTTTCCACATTTATTTTCTTACAAACCAATCAAACATAAGTTGAATCTTCAAAAAAAAAAAGTCTTAAAAAAAAAAGTCTTCTATTCTGAGAAAACATTACAGTTCTTGATGAAATCTATTCTTAAACATTCTTTAAAATATTAAGAGTTCTATTGTTAAAAAGTCTTCTGCTTTTTACTTGGGAAGACAGCAAAGGTCATGACTACTTTCAGTTAGCAAATACACTGGCTGAAAGACATGATTGTAGATAAAAGTTTTCACTTGGATTTTGTTAGGACCTATTGTGGGACCAACAGACGGTGTAATGGTTATGTTCTGGACACTCACATGGCTGGTCGCAGTTTGAGTTCCAGTCACAGAAGCTTGAAACATGTGTGAGTGTGCTCAAAGTCCCGAGAGGAAAATGGAGGAGAATGGCGATGATTTCTTACTTTCTATGTCTCCACAGAGTCACATGCCCTATAGCAAAAATCTTTCGCTCTCTCAAAATAAAAGACCTACCCTTCTTACAGAAAAAAAAAACCAAAACAAACATATTAGCTAAACTGCAGTGGCATACACTAGAAGGCACCAGTACTACAGTGCAGAGGCTTAGGCCTAGCTAATTGGGAGGCTGAGGTGGGAGGACTGTGACCTTGTCAAAATACAGCCCCTGGGAACCAGCAGTTAGCGTAATGTCTATGTCGCTGGACTCCTACGTAGTCGACCGCGGTTCGTGTCCCGGACCCGGTGGCTTAAAAACTCACGCCGGGCGTGTGTGCGTGCGTGCCCAAGATCCTGAGAGGAGAATGGAGGAGAAGGGATTGCGGCGTGACCATCCCCCCTGGGGGGTGATTTCTCGCTTTCTGTCTCTATGTCTCTCTCTGTCTGTCTGGCGAGCGCACACGCCCTACAGTGAAAATCTCTCAAAAAAAAAAAAAAATACAGCCCCCACCCCGAGGTCTCTCTTATAAGAAAAGAAAAAAGAAGAAGAAAAAAACTGTACTGTCAATGGCCTAGAAAAATAAAAATGACTGAGCCAAGAAGCCCTAACTTTATTTTATAATCCAATATACTAACAAACTTTCTTTAAGATAAATGCTGAGGTACTAAGGTTACTTCATTTAGAAGTATTCTCTCAAATTATTTTCTCAGGGCCAGCAGGTGGTATGGTGGTTAAGGCACTGGATCCCACATGGCTAACTGTGGTTTGACTCCAAGACCTGGCAGCTTGAAAATCACACTAGGCACATGTGCATTCATGCCCAAGATCTAGAGAGGAGAGTGGAGAAGGGATTGTGGTGTGGCCATTCTACCCATGGGGTACTTTCCCACTTTCCAACTCTCTCTCTCTCCACTGAGCATGTGCTATGTCAATCCCACCCCCATTTTTTCGCTGCATGGAAAGAATTAACTTCAAAAGTAATAATGTTTATTATATAAAGAGTAGAAAGTACAAAACTTCACAGAAAAGAAATAATTAGCTTGAATCCCACCATTCAAAGATAATCACTATATATACATATTTTTTTTTTTTTTTTTGGGGGGGTTCTTTTTTTTTTTTGTTTTTTTTTTTTTTTTTTTTTTTTGCTATAGGGTGCGTGTGCTCACCAGAAAGACAGAGACGGACAGAAAGCAAGAAGTCACCCCCCAGGAGATGGCCACACCGCAATCCCTTCTCCTCCATTCTCCTCTCGGGATCTTGGGCACACACGCACAAGTGCCCGGCGTGAATTTAAGCCACCAGGTCCGGGGCTCGAACCGTGGTCCACTACATGGAGTACAACAACACAGCCCTTACGCTAACTGCTGGTCCCGATGAGCACTATTTTGATATTTGTTTCTAGTAGTTTTCCTATTCATGAGAATAAAAATTTTAAGGCAATTGAGATCGATATATATAGCAACTATGAGACAGAAAAACCTGTTAATATCACTTGGTACATATGTAGATAATAAAGCTTGTTTCAGTAATACGCAATAATACAAAAAAAGACCAAAAGAGAAGACAATGGAGGGAAAAAAACCACTGTTCAGACTATAAACAAATCTCCTTTTGAGCCTGGCTTGCTAAATGAAGAAAAAGTGCATACATACCTTTGCTTTTTCATACCGATAAAATTTAACAGTTGGATAGGCTGTGATACCAGCTTTCTGGCATGTTTGAGCATAGGCCTGACAGTCTACTTTTCCAGCTTTCACTTTTCCTTTAATCATCTGAAAAAAGAAAAATATGGTTTGCTATTTTTCTTTGGCATAAGTTATTTTGCAACCACAAAGCAATATGACACAAAACATTTCAAATCTTTATATACTTAAGAATTTGCTGGGAACCAGCAGTTAGCCTAATAGCTATGTCGCTGGACTCCCACGTAGTCGACCACGGTTCGCGTCCCCGACCCGGTGGCTTAAAACTCATGCTGGGCGCGGGTGTGTTCGTGCCCAAGATCCCGAGCGGAGAATGGAGGAGAAGGGATTGCGGCATGACCATCCCCTCTGGGGGGTGATTTCTCGCTTTCTAGCTCTATGTCTCTCTCTATCTGGCGAGCGCACGCACACTATAGCGAAAACCTCTCCAAAAAAAAAAAAAAAAAAAGAATTTGCTAAAAAACTTAAGTTTTGGGCCAGCTCATGACCTGTTGGTTAAGGGAGCTAGATCCTACATATCCAGCTGTGTAGTCTGAGTCCTAGAGCCCTGGCTTGAAAAACATGCCAAGTGCATGTGTGTGTCTGTGCCCAATATCCCAAAAGGAGGGAGAAATGGAGACAGGACTGTGGTGTAAACATTCCCCATGGGGGTTACTTTCTCACTTTCTTTCTCTGTCTCTCTTCAGTTGGTGCACATGTCTCTTGCAAATTAAAAAAGCAAAACCAAAAGCTTCAGTTTCTGTCCTTCCTCTATTCAAACAAGATTATTTCTAAATTATTCCTGGCCCTTAAAGCTCCATTCACCCAGCACTGTCTTTACAATGGCAAATAAACTCTTTTTGCTCATATCAAGAAAGCTGAGCTTTACCCTGAATTACCTCACCTTCTTCCTGCTACCCACACCCTGCCCATCACACCACAAATGTCTGTGTCTTTCATCCATTTTTCTCCAGTCTCATGTCATGTGCTGAGGTAGCAGACTTTGGCATGTGGAAGGCTGACTACACCCATATCCTTGGCCCTGTCAGATCTACCAACTCTCCTTTCAGGGAGACATCTACTCACAAAAAAAGATTCCTTCCTGGACTACAGTGGCTCATTCCCACCCTGCTTTTCCCACTCTCATTTTTTCTGAGCAGCTGTCTACTCTTCTGCCATTTCCTCCTCATCTACTTATTTGTTAACATTTTATTCTGGCTTCTTCTTCTTTCTGCTCCCTCCACTGAAACTGGTCTCAATGCACTACTTGACCAAACTGAGAGGACAGTTTTTGCTCTTATTAATGGGTACACCTGATATTGCTGCCCACTCCCTTTTCTGTTCTCTTTTCTGGCATTTGTCACTACTCTCTTTTGGCATTCTTCTCTGGCTATTCTTCCTGGTCATCAGGTTATAATACCTAATCAGAGTTCCGTCTTTGGTCACCAATCTTTTCAGTGACGTCTCTTAGGGTGATATTTTTGTACCTATCTGCTAATAAACCCTAACTGTCCTCTTTCTTTCATATTTAACTAAGTGCTGGCCTGCTTTAGGTGAATGACCCATCTGTACCTTAAACAACACACCTAAAATGAAACCTTTCCCCTTAGCCAACTATTCCTCTTGTCCTACTATTCATTTGGCTCAAATCAGAAACTAGGCTTATCTTGACTCCTCTCCCTCCCTCATTTATTATAATCAAGCACTGAATCCTAATTTATTCTTACGTTTCTTTTGTGTTTAGTCTCCTTCTATCACCTGGTTCAAATTATCATCTCTCATTTCAGGACAATTAAAACATCTCTGGTCCCTAAAACTGGAGTAAACCAATAGGAGACTAACTTGTGTTAGGGCACAAGCTAAGTTCCATGCATAAGTCTATGTGAAGACAGGTAGAAACACACACACACTCTCTCTCTGAAGGCCAGAGAAATGTTATTTTAATAAGTTTTTATGTCATTTTCAAAAGGCCATTTATATATTAGTTTACTTATATTTTCAATTACTCATGGGAGGGCACCACATGTTTTTAGTCCCAGTATCTTTTCTGTTCTTTTTGGCCTTTATTCAGTTCAGCAATGTGCGCTTACTGTTTTTTCTTTTTTCTTTTTTTGGAGAGGTTTCTGTTATAGGGCGCGTGCACTTGCCAGAAAGACAGGGAGAGACAGAGACAGACAGAAAGCAAGAAATCACCCCCCAGGAAGGATGACCACACCACAGTCCCTTCTCCATTCTTCTCTCGGGATCTTGGGCACGCACACACATGCGCCCGGTCTGAGTTTAAGCCACTGGGTCCGGGACTCGAACCGTGGTCGACTATATGGGAGTCCAGCAACATAGCCATTACGTTCACTGCTGGTCCCAGCAATGTGAGCTTTCTGAAATGCAAAATCAATCTTGCCACACTCAACAGTCCTCTAATGCTTAGTAGAATATATTCTGAATAGTACAAAATCACAGAGGCAGACTGCTTAGCATGACAGTGTGGAGGCAAAGGACTAAACCTTTCTTGCCTATTTTTTGAGCTTCAGTTTTTTCCACCCCCCTTCCATATTTCTATCTGGTATTACTGGAGTTAACAATGGAGATCCCTGAACAGGTCTGGTTCCCTCATTTCTCTGTACCATAGCAAATACTGTCCTCTGCTTGCAGTGCTCTCCAGTTAAACCTTTTACAGATCAAACTATTCATGCAGTAATTCTCAGATATTAACTGCTGCAGCCCATACTCCCCTTTAAAAAAATGATGATTAGTGGGTATGTGTGTGTATGCGCATATGACATAGAGGAGACACAGAAAACCCTCTGCAAGGGTTGGTCATGCCCCTTCCTTTAGCTCTCCAGTGTGGTAGCATCCCGGCTGCTTACACTGAGCCTAGTGTGTTTTCGGCTGACCTGGCTGGGGATCTGAACTGTGGTCGCCATGTAGGATCTAGTGTTTCTAGAACAGCACATTAGAACTATACCACAACTATACAGAGGAGGTCCCTGCTGGAGTCTTCTGCATTCCAGATAGGATTCTGACATTTTTGTGTTCTGATTTCACTTTAATTTTTACTATAGCAATTCTATCATTGTATTATATATGCTTATTTGCATTTTGCCTTTCTACTAGAATAAACTCTCCATAAATGCATGAAGTTTTTGTCTTTTTATCTTTGTAGTCCTAGAACCTAGCAAAATGCTTTTCATTTTGTGCTTAGGATTTGTTGAATGAACAATATTCCCCATGTTCATTAATATTCTGCCACATTCAAGACATCATTGTATTTCAAAGTTTATATATAGCTAAGTTAAGGATGAGTAAGTAAAATATTTTGTTAGAATTACTGGCAAAAAGAATGTGCAAGAAGAAAAGATCAAAATAAGTAGAAAGCATAAATAATCTTTTATTTGAAGCACCAGTCAATAACTAAAGTAATCTTTTATAAGGTTATAGGAGCCTTGAAATCTCTGTTTAAAAATTCCCATGGCTTGGGATTTTATTTTGGACAACTGAAACTGGTGCTGACTTTCATATTTTAATAAAAATTTTACCAACAGCAAGAGCCCCTTGAATTAGGTAGGATTGAAACTATCAATGTGGATTAGTCATTCATAGGACTGTATGAAAGAAAGAAGCTCCAAATGCAAACTCTGCATTGAGGGAGGTAGATTCAGTTCACCTGCAAAGGCACTTAATAAGTAGGCACTGGGGATATAAAGATAGAGGAGACATGGACCTTGTCCTTAAGAATTAAGGGACCAGCAGTTGGCATAATGGCTATGTCACTGGACTCCCATGTAGTTGACCGTGGTTTGAGTCTCAGACTCAGTGGCTTAAACTCATGTTAGGCACATGTGCGTGTGTGCTCAAGATCCTAAGAGGAGAATGGAGAAGGGATTGTGGCGTGGCCATCCCCCCCGGGGGGGGGGGGGAGGCTCCACTTTTTCCCCTCTGTCTCTCTTTTCTGGAGAGCACACACTCATAGCAAAACCCTCTCAAAAAAAAAAAAAATAAGAAACTCATGGTCTATGGAAGAAATAATGATGTAAAAAAAAAATGGTATAATGTGCACTATATGTATACTGAGAGAGGATAAGATATCAAGATGATGCTGATTAACTGAGAAGGGCAGAGAATAGAGAACTGCTGTTGCAGCTGAGCTTTTCAAGATAAGAAGAAAAATAATCCAGATAAGGCACCGGTACAGCACTGTGGAGAGAGCAAGCACACATAAGGACATACGTTCAGACGACATGGAGTTCTCTGTTGTGCCTGGAGTGTAAGCAGCACTGAAGAAACTGGACTGGCAGTGTGAGACTAACTAGAAGGCAAATATAAGTCCAGATGAAAGATGATGAAGACTTGAACAAAGAGGCTTGCAGTAGAGATGAACAAGAGATGACAGACCTTAAAGACATCTCGGAGACAGAACTGATGGGATCTAGTCATCGCCCAGGGGTAGCAGTATTGGTGCGGTGGAAGAAGTAAAAGACAAGCAGAAGAGTGGTTTCTGGCTTTCATGGCTAAGTAAATGATGGCGATGTCAACCAACACAGAAAAGACATCAGCTAAAAGCTTTAAGAGGAAGAAATCTACTGCAAAGTTTACACTCATAGAAAAGTTACCTTTTTTTTTAAATTCAGAAGAACAAATTTAGAATTAAAATGATAAATTTGTATCTATTTAAAACATGCATGTGACTACAACTTAATTAAGTACATAAGACTTACCCTAGCCAAGAGCTCAAACTCTGGAGCAAAATTTTGGCAAGGTCCACACCAAGGAGCATAGAAATCAACCACCCAATGATTTTTCCCTTGTAAAACTTTTTCATTAAAAGTCTGAGGTGTTAGATCTATGGACACTTGAGGTAAAAATCTGCAGCAACAAATTAAAATAATTTTTCATTATAGAAAAACCAAAGACACATCTAAAATATAGTAATATTACAAGATTTTCTAAATTGAAAATGACTTCAAAGAATGGCAATGTAGCAGAACACAGCCCTATCCTGGTGAACATAAACCTTTACCAAGAAGTTTAAAATGCTAGAACCTTGAACAACTCACAGTAAATTTATTGATATAAGAAGAAAGTTGACAGCATTGATTCTAGTTTATATAATATGTATTTTAATGACTTACCCCAGACCCCAGATTCGTAGGGAGTAAGCATCTCTATTCCAACCATTGTAACTACTGAAAGAAGAAAACATTATATTAGCTGTAAACAGTGTTTTCTATTATTGGATATATTCAGAAAACAATCTTATTGTGGCAATTAAAAAAAGAAGTAGCTGAATGACTTCATCTAGCATCCCTCTTCTTTGATATATCTAGTTACAAATTCTGGTTATGTATTTCCACTTTTTGAGCACAAAAAGAGTGATCCAGTTGGCAGTCTACAGAGCCCACATTGATCAGTTCAATGTGGGCTATATGGCTTTTCCAGTACATTTTTCTCTAGTCTTGATATATCTATTTGGGTTCGAGAGAGAAATGTCTAGCTACCTATGCAAGGCTTTAGTTTCTGAACTTTTATTCAAGTTGTCATTGTCTATCAAATTCCCACCCATATTTAAAGACTCATGTCAAAAGCTACCTCAAAAACACAGCTCTATATCATTTCTTCACAGTTGTGATCACTCTCATTTAAAATCCCAGGCTTGTATTCTTTAATAACATTTATCATATTCCACTCTATATTTGAGTTTTCTACCTGAAATACCACATGGTACTGTGGAAATACTACAGGCACTGAGACAGAGTTGGGTATAAATTCCAGCTTCAAACCGTAGTAGCAGCACAACTTGGAAAAGTTATCGAAGCCCCGAAAATCACAGTTTACAACTCTGTAACGTAGGAAGGGTATTTACTCCTATCTCACAGAGAGCATACATGAGGTAGAAATAATGTGAGTCAAGTATCTAGTACAGTACCTGAAACCAAATAAGGACTTAAGAAATGCTAGCTCTTCTTTTCCTTATCTTCTTCTTTTTTTTTTGGAGAAGTTTTCGCTATAGGGCAAGTGCGCTCGCCAGACAGACAGAGAGAGACAGAGAGACAGAAAGCGAGAAATCATCCCCCAAAGGGGATGGTCACACCACAATCCCTTCTCCTCCATTCTCCTCTCAGGATCTTGGGCATGCACACACACATGCCCGGCGTGAGTTTTAAGCCACCCGGTCCAGGACGTGAACTGCGGTCGATTACGTGGGAGTCCAGCGACATAGCCATTACGCTAACTGATGGTCACCCCCCCCCTTTTTTTTTGCGAGGGTGTTTGCTATAGGGCGCGTGCGCTCGCCAGACAGACAGAGAGACAGAAAGTGAGAAATCACCCCCCAGGCCACACCGCAATCCCTTCTCCTCCATTCTCCTCTCAGAATCTTGGGCACGCACACACATGCGCCTGGCGTGAATTTAAGCCACCGGGTCCGGGTTGCGAACCGCGGTCAACTACATGGGAGTCCAGTGACATAGCCATTATGCTAACTGCTGGTCCCATCCTTATCTTCTTGATTAGATGAAGCTTCATGAAGAGTAGGATTGTTAGATCCTCTCTTTTCTGAAGTGCTCATTAACACACTATCTTAAATATGTGGGCTCCCAATAACTAGTTGTTGGGTTAACTTTCTAGATAGGATAACATAAATGCTTACTATATTATTAAATTATATTATTAAGTATTTAATACTATGTTATTAAATTATAGTAAGTGACTTCAAATGTAAGAGAATACTTACTGATACTGATAAGCTTTATTTGATTTCAGAGGAAAAAATCTTATCTCAGGGTATCTCTGAACATTTTCTTGAGCACAAAAAGAATGATACTGTTGGCAGTCAATACTGCCCACATTGATCAGCCCAGCTAATGTCTATAAAAGAAAAAAGATATAAATAATATCAAAGTGATAAGAATAAAATTATCTCTATAACTTTTTACTATGTTTATAATAGTTACTGTGAAATGTTCATATAACTTACTAGTGATTTTCACTAAATAAAAAGGCAAAATGGTTTAATACATAATTTTACAATTAAGAACTTACTACAATTGGTGCAGAGTAAACTGACATTATCAAACTATTTTATGGGAAAAATTATGTATTTCTAAAATGTAAGTGTTAGAAACCAAGAACTAATAAAATTCTTTGCAATGATATTCCAAAGAATGACTTTTTCTATCAGGAGCAAGCATTGCAGGTATCCTATTGATTCACATCTAAATTTAAAAATTTTATTGAAAAGAGTACAAAATATTAGGGAACTAGAAATTACTTAAACTCAGATTTATTTTTTATTCTAGAAATGAATATAATCTATAAGTTGCATTTTCCTTCTTGTATTTAAATAATTTGCTTTCAATGTATCATGATTTATAATGCTATGTCTATATGCTAGGTATTTTCTAACATTTTACTGCTCAAGGCTGTATTTTTTTTTTCCTTCCAAGTCCACAATATTGTCAAAAAATAATCTTTGGGCTCTAAAAATAAAGTGATAGGAAAAATTCAGATAGAAAATAAAGGGGATCTTTGGGTTGACATTAGCAACAATTTGGTCAAAAGTGGCACACAGCTCATCTAATAGGCAGACACAGAGATGGAATCTAAATATGATCTGTACTACTATTCAATAACCTACTAGGTTCATTCATCTCAGTTTCAGAATAATTCTGTTAAATAAACAATTTTACTATACCCGGGCCATTCTTTTCCATTCAGGCATTAAGACTTGACATGGATGACACCATGGGGAGTAGAAATCAACCATCCAGACTTCGTCATGTTTTCTTTGTTTAACTAGTTCATTGAAAGTGGTGGGTGTAAGGGAGACCACTGAAGGATTCATAAGATCCTAAAGAGAATATAGCTTCTATTATAATAGGTATAAAAAAAGAATTATTCATACAGTCTTGGCAAATTGTTGGTATACGTCATTTAGAAAGTTCCAGCTTTTGAGAAATTAAAAAATGTTTAAGGATATTACCTTTTTATTTTAGTAAAGGTTTTCACCTTAGGGCTTGTGCGCTTGCCAGAGAGAGAGAGAGAAAGAGAGAGAGAGAGAGAGAGAGAGAAAGAAAGAAACAGTGACAGGGAAAGTGAGAAAACATTCCTGAGGGGGATGGCCATGCTGCAATCCCTTCTCCTCCATTCTCCTCCTAGGATCTTAGGCATGCACACAAATGTACCCAGAAGTGAGTTGCAAGCCACCAGGTCCAGAACTTGAACCACAGTTGGCCATGTGGGAGTCCAGCAACAACATATAGCTAAGCCACCTGCTGGCCCCATGCTTAAAGATATCTAAAGAAAATATAACACTAAATGGACACAAGGAGGGTGGAGAGCACAGGGCTCAGTGATGCTGTGAAGCCCTTCCTCAGTCCTCTAGCCTACCAGAATCCTGGAAGGGGAAAGAACAAGAGAGAGAGCAAGGGAGGGAGAGAGAGAGGCGGGTGTGTGAGATACACATAGAGAGACAGACAGGGTGGATGGTAACTTGGTCACACCATGAACCACTTCTTCAGTCCTGCGAACTGCCAGGATTGGACGTATGAACACACACACAGTGTGTTTTCAGGTCTACCTGGCCAGGACTCAAACTGTAGCTTCTAGCACCCAACTGTGTTACAGAAGCTGGGCCCATAGAAAAAAAATTTTTTTTCTTTGAGAGGTTTTTGCTATAGGGTGTGTGCACTTGCCAGAAAGACAGAGAGAGACAGAAAGCGAGAAATCACCCCCCAGGGGTAATGGCCACACTGCAATCCCTTCTCCTATATTCTCCTCTCAGGATCTTGGGCATGCATGCACATGTGCCCAGGTTGAATTTAAGCCACCAGGTCCAGGACTCGAACTGCAGTTGACTAAATGGGAGTCCAGCGACATAGCCACCATGCCAACTACTGGTCCCATAGTAAATTATTTTTTAAAAATGAAAATGATCCCTAATTTATATTGAGTTTTTATTTTCTCTATTAGTTTTTTTAAAATGAAGGTATATTTTTCTCTTATCACTAAAATCACTGGAGGAGGGGAAAGAAGCAACTTTACTTAATACTAAATGTACATAATTTAAGAGTTCCAAGAACTGCCAGATTTCTACACAGGCCACATAATTCTGTTCTGAAATGAATGACTGATTTGGAAAGGACCCTTTAATTACTAATAGAAAGCCTGTCTCATTGTTCTGATATTCTTATTGGAGATACTGCACAACTTCTATATAGTATGTTACAAATGCTGTTTTAACAAAGTTCCAGGCTGTTACCATCAGGCAGTACTAAGGAAGAAGTTAGCTTTACAGGGAAAACAATCCAAAACAACACAAAACACTACTTTGGAGAAGAGATGGCATGAAAGAATAGGATGGTCATTAAAGAACAATAAGCTAGAATTTTTTCTTTCTTGGGAAGCCTCTATTTTAGTTAGTCAAGACTATTGGTGGGAAAAATGTTGTGGATACAGGGCACTTCTGTTTTCAGAGAAAAAAGGCAAGGTTATGTGAAAGTATAATTGCATTTATTTAATAAATGGTGGTATCCATTATGTATAAAGAACTATACAAGGTTAACAAAACACAGACTTATTATTCTGAGTTAAAAGACAAGTATAGGGACCAGCAGTTAGTGTAATGGCTATGTCGCTGGACTCCCACGTAGTCAACCGAGGTTTGCGTCCCGGACCTGGTGGCTTAAAACTCACACCGGGTGCGTGTGCGTGCATGCCCAAGATCCCGAGAGGAGAACGGAGGAGAAGGGGTTGCGGTGTGGCCATCCCCCCTGGTGGGGTGATTTCTTGCTTTCTGTCTCTCTCTGTCTGGTGAGCGCATGCACCCTACAGCAAAAATTTCTCCAAAAAAAATAAAAAAAACAAGTATATACAGAAGAGTAAAATATTAGAAACATTTAAAAAAGCCTATTTCTTATCAGAAAATGTTTGGCATGAAAATAATAAATCTCATTAGTAAACATTATTAAATATTCATATAAATTATATAAATTAAGAGAAAAGATTCTAGCAACAGGCTGCAACTTGAAATACCTCTATAAACTCCAAGATCTGTTCAGCAGAGTGATGTCCTTCATACTCATGAACGTTGGACTGGTTGAATACAACTGTTGTTGGATAAGCCTGAATGTTATACTGTTAGGAGGGAGAATATAAATTAAAAAAGGATTTTTACATATTTCACCTGTTTGTTTCAAATGTATACGCAGCCTGCCTTAAGTAACAATAAGATTTTAAAAACCAACTGCTTAATTGCCGGTGAGTAATTTGAACCTAGCCAAATTTGGCAAAAGAAATGGGTTTGCCATAAATACCATAGGCATCACATTGCTGAGAAGCAAGTAGGAATAATTGTGTGCTTGTTTCATTTTTACTCTACTCAACCAAGGTCAGAAGACACCGTCAAGAGCAGCTTTGCTCTTTAGTTTAAGTCTTTTTTTTGAAACCATAATACATACGTCACTTTTGCTAGAAGTAGATGATAAAAGAAATAAAATAGCAATAATAAAGAAATGAATAATTAATATGCACATGACTATATTTTAAATTAGTAATTGTGCCCTAAGAATGTGGTCACTTTTTATTCCTGTTCAAGATAGCCCATATAGCAAAATACTCAAAAAGTTTAATTTCTTCCTCAGAGTGAACATGGACACCAGTCCAGGAAGTATCTTGCTAACTGTTTTTTTTTTAAAGTTACAAAGAGATTCCTATCTCTGGATTTGTCATAGCTGAACTTTACATCCTTAATGTTGGGATAAGCACTCATTTGCAAACCAAAATCTCTGATGAGGATTCAGAAATAACTTTAGAAACAATAGCAACATATATCAAAGTTTTGGGGAAATGTGTGTAAATTCAAGTAACTCATTAGATCAATAAAACAATTATATTCAATAGTTAAAAGTAAACAAATGATTACTATGTATCCAGCATTACTTTAGGAGTTAACATGTAGCCTCTCATTTATTCCTCTCAACAATTTTATTCAGTAGCTAAAATTACATAACTCATTAGAAAAAACTGAGTTGAGAGGCTAAGTGACTTGGTCCAGGTCAATCAATCAGTGAATGGCAACTAATTAGTAGGAAGTGAGTCCTGGCTTCCATTTCAGGTGAATCTGACACCATGGTTTTTTTAGTAAACCATTATGCTTTTACTAGATAAAAAGTAGAAAAACTAAAGGAATATAAATGAAGACAACTATTGTTTATTACATTTATTTGGTATCTTTGGTTGTCATTTCTCTTGAAAGTCACATACGTGACATTCAAAACAGAAGGCCCTGTTCGTTCCCTTTATTTTTTAAAAGCTTAATACAATTTCAAATACGCTTTCTGTGCAGATAGCAGGCCCGCAAGCATGGTGAACGTCCCTAAAAGCCGCCAGACCTTCTGTAAGAAGTGTGGCAAGCACCAACTTCATAAAGTGACACAGTACAGAAAGGGCAAGGACTCTACATGCTCAAGGAAAGCGGCATTATGACAGGAGGTAGAGTGGCTATGGTAGACAGATTAAGGCTATTTTCCAGAAAAAGGCAAAAACTACAAAGAAGATTGCGCTGAGGCTACAATGTGTTGAACTCAACTACAGATCTAAGAGAATGCTGGCTATTAAGAGATATAAGCATTTTGAACTGGGAGGAGATAAGAGAACGGGTCAAGTGATCCAGTTCTAAGCCTCATCTTTTCTATTATGAAGGCAACAAAATCTTGAGGTAAATGTTCACCTCATTTAATTATAGTTGGTCTATTTGTGAGAGAATAAAGTAATCAATAAAATTCTCCTTTTGAGGAAATTTGATTCATGGTGAAAAAAAAAATTCAAGTACACTGAAAAGAAGAAAGAATAATCTAATCAACACCTGTAAATCTTTGTGTTATATTTTACGAGGATTAACTTTTGGCCATACTGTCCAATAGTTAACATTCTTTTCCTTGATCTCATTTGCTTCCTTATGCTAGGGTCATAACCTGAAATCAGTGTATATACAATTCACTGATGTTTTTGTAACTTTTGTAACATGCATATACATCCATAAGCAGTGTGCTGTAATACTGTAAATAGTACTGTTCTGAGTGAACATTTAAAAAACTTTTCGTGATTTTGTAAGAATCTGTATATAATTTACAACCTTTTTTTTTTTCATTTCTCAGTGGATTTTTGAGACTTACCTAGACTGATTAAAGACATAAATAGTTTTAAGTGTCCTATACGCTATTGTATTCCTCTGTGACTAGATAACTTATTTGTCCATATACACACTATTATCAGATTTATACATTTTGGTTAATGTGATGGGTGGGGAGAGCATATGAGTTTTGTTATATTGGTTTGTAAGAAGTCATGACACATTATTTTTCTTTTTTTGGGAGAGATTTTTGCTAAAGGGCACGTGTGCTCACCAGAAAGACAGAGACAGAGAGACAGAAAGTGAGAAACCACCCCCCAGGGGGGATGGCCACGCCGCAAACCCTTCTCCATTCTCTCAGGATCTTGGGCACGTCTGCACATGTGGCTGGCGTGAGTTTAAGCCACCGGGTCTGGGCCTCAAGCCCCGGTCAACTACATGGGAGTCCAGCAACGTAGCCATTACGCTAACTGCTGGTCTCCATGACATATTTTTTACATAGAAAAACATGTCATGACTTTTCTGATGACCCAAAAATTTGCCTTTTTTTTAAAAAAAAAAAGATGAGGTCTCACTGTGTTGTGATCCTCCTACCTTAGCCTCCCAGTTAACACCTGTTACATACAGAGGCATGCTACCATAACTAGCTCATTTTTTCTAGACAAAGTCTTACTCTTATTGTCCAGGTCAGCCTTGAGCTCACAAACTCCTGTCTCAGCCTCACTGAGCTGCTAGGATCACAGGTACACGCCACTGCACTTGGCTTTTAAGTTGGACCAGGAATGACATCTGGGCCTCCTGTATGGTTTCAGTCTGTGGAGCACAGCATCTTAGCAAGTACCACCAACGTTGGTCCTCCATTTTCTTGATGACCAGAAATGTAAAATATTTTCAGATTTTTATTAAATTTCTATGATGTAAATCTCTAAAGCCTTTCTCATTTTTTTCTATTGAGTTTTTAACAGTTTGACTTAACATAATGTCTTTGAAAATAGTTTCACCACTTAAAGTAGTCAAATTCATTAATATTTGATAATTTTTTTTTTGTTTTTATTTTTATTTTTCTCTGTAAAAGACATGTGTTGGCCATAGAGAGGCAGAAAAAAAGAGAGAGTGAGCGAGAGACAAAGTGAGCTATCTTGTTCCCCCCAAGACTGTGGCCATGCCATAATCCCTTCTCCTCCGGGCTCCTCTTGGGATTTTAGGCACACATGCACCTTGGCATGATTTTCAAACCACTAGGCCTAAAACTCAAATAGCACAGTTGGCAATGTGGGATCTAGTGCATTAGCCTCTAAGTCACCAGATGGCCCCAAATTAAGTAATTTTTATTCTTATAGTATTTTTGTTTGTGTGGGGTAAAAAATTATTCCCCACAAAGATGCCATGAAGACTTTCCTCTATATTTACTTCTGTTAGGTTTTAATGACATCTTTATTTCACTTCTTTTTCTTCCTCTTTTTCCTTTTTATATCGCCCTCATGAATCATTTTTAAAAAGTTTTTATTTTCATGAGTTATTTAAAACATTCACAAAAATGGGGCCAGTAGCTGGCATGGTGAAGGCACTGGACTCCTACATGGCCAACTGCGGTTCAAGTCTTAACCTGGAAGCTTGAAATTCACACCAGGTGCGTGTGTGCATGCATGTGTGTGAATGCTTTAAGTCCCAAGAGGAGAATGGAGGAGAAAGGAATCCAGCATGGCCATGCCCACTCCAAGGAGTGATCTGTTTTCTGTCTCTTTCTCTCCAGTGAGCACACACGCCTTGTAGCAAAAACAAAACAAACAAAAAAAAACAACAACAAAAAAAAACTTTCTCCAAAAAAAAAAAAAAAAAAAAGTAAAGAGCAATAAGCTCTCATGTACCTGAAAGGATCATCCATTCATGGAGACTCTTGTCATACCAATTCCTAGCCCCTCCTCTTACTCCTATCCCAAGATTATTTAAATACCACCATAAATATTTCAGTAAGTTCATTTAAAATATATAGACTTGGGACCAGCAGATGGCATAATGATTCCTTTGTTGAACTCCTACGTAGTCTTCCATGGTTTGACCCCCAGACCTGGTGACTTAGAACTCACGACTGGTGAGTATGTGTGCATGCCCAAAATCCTGAGAGAAGAATGAAGGAGAAGGGATTGTAGTGAGGCCATTCCCCTGGGGGGGGGCGATTTTTCTCTTTCTCTCTGTCTCTCTGGCGAGCACATGCGCCGTATCAAAAACCTCTTTAAAAAAAAAACAAAAAACTAAATATAAAAGTATAGACTCTTCTGCCAAAAATAACACAGCACCATTTTCATATTTAAAAATTAACACTCAATTTCTGAAAATCATCAGATATCGTATCAGTAGATTTCCTCAAATTTTTTTTTTTTTTTGCAGTTGGTTGGTTTGAACTGCATCCAAACAAAGTCTAAACACTGCATTTGATTGAAATGTCCTTTAAGTCTCTATACTGTCATTAGATTCTCTAAAGTATTAGATGTGAAGGCTCTGATCTACTTTTTATTTATTTTTTGTAAAGAATATTTCATAAGTGATTTATATACTTTCATCATGAAATTTATAATTTCTAGTTCTCTCTGGAACCAAGTAGTGAATATTTATTTACCTAAGAAAATATTTTCATGTAACAAAGCTTTCATAAAGTTCATTTATTGTTTTAACTTACTTCTATTAAATACATTTAAGACAAATATGAGGAAATATAAAGAATAAAAATTATAAGATTTCCAAGTGGTAATAACAAATTAAAGAAACACAAAGGTCTTTAATAAATAGGAAATCATTTAAACATTCATCAAATCAACTATATTTACTTATTTGGAGAGATTTTTGCTATAGGGTGCATATGCTCGCCAAAGAGACAGAGACAGAAAGTGAGAAATCATCCCATGGGGGCTGGCCACATTGCAATCCCTTCTCTTCCATTCTCCTCTTGGATTTTGGGCATGCATGCACGAGCCCCCAGAGTAAATTTTAAGCCACCAGGTCCGGGACTCGAGCTGCAATTGACCACGTGAGAATCCAGAGATGTACCATTATGCCAACTGCTGGTCCCCAAATCAAATATATTTGTATGAGTTTGATAAATCAGAGCTTATTGACATTTTACAAAATAAACTACCCACTCAAGCTTTAATCCAATCATAACTTAATATTATTTTGTTGAATATTTATTTAAATAATTTGTTAACAACTCTAAATGGAAGATGTACATTTGAAAAGGTTATTTTATTGTTTCAATATTAAACTGCCAAATGGTCTCTATTTTATAAAAACATTAACTAGAAATAATTTTTGTGCTTTGCCTTACCATGTTACAGAGCCCTTCGTGAATTGTACAATCTAGTGTACCAAACTTAAGCTGACCATAAAGAAGATTTGATGCTCTTCTTAACTCTGGCAGTAAAGCTCGACATGGTGGACACCACTAGGAAAAAGTAAAAATTCTTGAGCACTGAGACAAATGAAACAAAGGAACATGTCAATTTTGCAACAAGCAATGTACTAAGATACACAAACTATACTTAGTGACAAATCTTACAGGTATATACTTAACCCTCAGAAAGGTAACTACGTCAGTGTTCACACAGAAGCAAAATGCGATAGAGACCAAAGTAAATGGCAGTCTAGTACGGATGATTTAAGGTTATCGAGATTTTTTTTTGTCATGACAAAAGAAAATCTGACAATATCAAAATTTGATAGGTAAAAATAACTTACAGGGGCAAAAAAATCAACAAGCCATGGTTCTTTGTCATTGGCAGGAAAATTTTGAGGTCCAAGTGTGGTGACATGAGAATTAACACTCTCTTTGGCAAAGGCAAGTATATCATACAGAATCTTCTTTCCTTTGAAATTAAATAAGAAAAAAATTAAAATTCACATTCTGCCTTTTGTAACCACACTAACATTTCAAAGTTTTGATACCCACATATTATAGGTAGACAAACATGAACACATTGATTTGGATGAGGTTTTGGTGTTCTGTATGTTACACATGAGTTTATTCTGCCAAGAGTCTCCTTTCCTTGCACACTCTTGTTTGCTGGACTAGTTAAAATGTCAAAACCTCTGAACTATTCCTTTAACCTCCAATAAAGATAAAGCATTACCTTAGTTCTTTAAATTCTTTATGGTCACCTCAGCTATTACTCGTTGTCTAACTCCTAAATCTGTTTTTTTTTTTTTTTCCCTAACCAAGACCTGTCTTATGAATTCAAAACCTATATTGTCAACTACCCAGTGGAAAAATTTACTCGGAGATCTCATAAAATGTTCAAACACAGTTTGTCTAAAGTGAAGTTGAGTTATTTTACTTCAAACTTGCTCCTTTTCTCATCTTTCCTATCTTTGCAATGACAGAGTCATCTACTAAGTCCATGATCAAGACTCCTAAGAGTGAACTTTGCCTTCTTTCTTTGCCTTTATTTCCTAACTCCATTCATTCTGTCTTACCATCTCCATCCCCGCTGTCACTGCTAGAATTCAGTCTGGCCTATAACTAAGCTGGTGTTTCTGTCCTCAGCCTTCCTTAATGAATCCATTTTTCACATTGCTATCACAGTGAACTCATCAAAACATCAATTTGATCATACTGTCCCTACTTAAATGCCTCTGATGATTTGTCACTGCCTAAAGAATATACTCCTTGGGGTCAGCTGGTGGCAATAATGCTTGGGGCACCAGATCCCACATGCCAAGTAGGTTTGAGTCCAGAACAGGTGGCTTGAAAAACACACCGGGTGCATGTGTAAGTATATCCAAAATTCCGAGAGGAGAATGGAGAAGGCACTGCAGAGTGGTAAATCAGAGCTTATTGACATTTTACAAAATAAACTACCCACTCAAGCTTTAATCCAATCATAACTTAATATTATTTTGTTGAATATTTATTTAAATAATTTGTTAACAACTCTAAATGGAAGATGTACATTTGAAAAGGTTATTTTATTGTTTCAATATTAAACTGCCAAATGGTCTCTATTTTATAAAAACATTAACTAGAAATAATTTTTGTGCTTTGCCTTACCATGTTACAGAGCCCTTCGTGAATTGTACAATCTAGTGTACCAAACTTAAGCTGACCATAAAGAAGATTTGATGCTCTTCTTAACTCTGGCAGTAAAGCTCGACATGGTGGACACCACTAGGAAAAAGTAAAAATTCTTGAGCACTGAGACAAATGAAACAAAGGAACATGTCAATTTTGCAACAAGCAATGTACTAAGATACACAAACTATACTTAGTGACAAATCTTACAGGTATATACTTAACCCTCAGAAAGGTAACTACGTCAGTGTTCACACAGAAGCAAAATGCGATAGAGACCAAAGTAAATGGCAGTCTAGTACGGATGATTTAAGGTTATCGAGATTTTTTTTTGTCATGACAAAAGAAAATCTGACAATATCAAAATTTGATAGGTAAAAATAACTTACAGGGGCAAAAAAATCAACAAGCCATGGTTCTTTGTCATTGGCAGGAAAATTTTGAGGTCCAAGTGTGGTGACATGAGAATTAACACTCTCTTTGGCAAAGGCAAGTATATCATACAGAATCTTCTTTCCTTTGAAATTAAATAAGAAAAAAATTAAAATTCACATTCTGCCTTTTGTAACCACACTAACATTTCAAAGTTTTGATACCCACATATTATAGGTAGACAAACATGAACACATTGATTTGGATGAGGTTTTGGTGTTCTGTATGTTACACATGAGTTTATTCTGCCAAGAGTCTCCTTTCCTTGCACACTCTTGTTTGCTGGACTAGTTAAAATGTCAAAACCTCTGAACTATTCCTTTAACCTCCAATAAAGATAAAGCATTACCTTAGTTCTTTAAATTCTTTATGGTCACCTCAGCTATTACTCGTTGTCTAACTCCTAAATCTGTTTTTTTTTTTTTTCCCTAACCAAGCCCTGGCTTTTTAATTCATGAATTCAAAACCTATATTGTCAACTACCCAGTGGAAAAATTTACTCGGAGATCTCATAAAATGTTCAAACACAGTTTGTCTAAAGTGAAGTTGAGTTATTTTACTTCAAACTTGCTCCTTTTCTCATCTTTCCTATCTTTGCAATGACAGAGTCATCTACTAAGTCCATGATCAAGACTCCTAAGAGTGAACTTTGCCTTCTTTCTTTGCCTTTATTTCCTAACTCCATTCATTCTGTCTTACCATCTCCATCCCCGCTGTCACTGCTAGAATTCAGTCTGGCCTATAACTAAGCTGGTGTTTCTGTCCTCAGCCTTCCTTAATGAATCCATTTTTCACATTGCTATCACAGTGAACTCATCAAAACATCAATTTGATCATACTGTCCCTACTTAAATGCCTCTGATGATTTGTCACTGCCTAAAGAATATACTCCTTGGGGTCAGCTGGTGGCAATAATGCTTGGGGCACCAGATCCCACATGCCAAGTAGGTTTGAGTCCAGAACAGGTGGCTTGAAAAACACACCGGGTGCATGTGTAAGTATATCCAAAATTCCGAGAGGAGAATGGAGAAGGCACTGCAGAGTGGCCATTCCCCCACCCCGAGGGAGTGATTTCTCACTTTCCTGCCTCTCCCGGGCGAGTGTATGTTCTCTATGGCAAAAACCTAAAGAGAGGGACTAGGAGATGGTATAATGGTTAGGTTGCTCAACTCCCACATAGTGGATGGCGGTTGGAGTCCCAGACCTCGCAGCTTAAACTCATGCTGAGCTTGTGTGTGTGCATGCCTAAAGTCCCAAGAGGAGAATGGAGGAGAAGGGACTGAGGTGTTGCCATCCCACCTAGGGGGTGATTTCTAACTTTCTGTCTCTCTGGGGAGTACATGCACCCTATAGCAAAAACTTTTCTCTAAAAATCTAAAAAGAGAAAAAAAGAATATACTCGTTGGCTTGGTACATAATTTCTTTTTCAACCAAATCCTAATTCATTTACCCAAGCGACTTCGCATAGTCAAAATTAAGTCAAGTATCTATTATGTTTCAGATCCTATTTTAAATTGTGTAGGGCATGTAAAAATAACAGAAGATCGTAATTCTTCTCCTTAAAGAGTTTGTAACCCAGAGGATGAAAGAAAAACATTCAAAGAAATATTTATCTATTTATTTATGTAGCAGAGGTTTTTGCCATAGGGTGTGTGTGCTTGCTGGAGAGACTGACAGAAATGGTGAAAGGGAAAGTGAGAAATGGCCACACAGCAATCCCTTCTCCTGGGGTCTTGGGCATGCATGCATATGGGCCTGGTGTGATTTTCAAGCTACTGGGTCTGGGACTCAAACTGCAGTCAGCTCTGTGGGAGTCCAGCGACATAACCACTATGCTATCTGTTGGCTCCTCAAAGAAATATTTAAACATAGAATGATAACATCACATTTTTATGCCTTTTTCTTCTATTTTAGCTGCCATTCTGTGAATTCATTCATGGATTTTGCTATTTCTGGCCATCCCTTCAAGGGGATTTTGTTCATGCTGATTCTGATTATTTACTTTTCTCTCTACTCACTCTTAAGACAATCACATCTTCATTTGAGGCTTCAATTATCATCACATGATGACCATTCACATCTACAGTTTTAGCCCAAACTCTTCTCCTCAGGCCCAGGTCTATATTCAACTATGAATTAGGTATATTTAGTGCAGATCAACTCCCCACTCAATGGTCTCATCCTCAATGAATGGTCCCACTACTCAACTGTCGATTTACCAATTCAGAAAAGTAGGTGTGTTATCCTTGACTCCTCTCTCCTGTCCTCCTGCACCACAACCATCACCAAGTTATACTGATTTATATTCTTGGTATTTAAAAAATTTGCCTACTTGGGGCCAGCAGGTGGCGTGGGGGTTAAGGTGCCAGACACTCACATGGCTGACCATGGTTTGAGTACTGGACTTGGTGACTTTTCTTTCTCACTTTCCCTCTCTTTCTCTCTGGTCAAATGAAAGAATAATAATGATAATAAATAAATAAATAAAATAAATCTTAAAAAAAATTTGTCTACTTCTCTTCACCATTCTCTTCACTACCATCATTTTGTGAGGCAGCCATTCTTCTAACTGCCTCTGGCTTCTGCCTGTTCTCCCCATTCCTCCCATCTGGCTTCTACCCATTTTAGGAAGTCAGTCACCATTCTCAAACGTAGAACTAGTTAAATCATCTCTCTTCCTGAATGTATGCATGTCTCCACTTTGCCTTCAAGTGCAAGCTCCTTTACCCGACAAATCAGACACATACATTTTCGACATATAAATCTTTTCTGTCTCTCTACCCTCAAATTTCATTCTTACCATACAACATTCTAGCTCTGCTAAAATGCTTGCTAAGATCAATGTGGCTCTCTCCTATCTTAGAGTCCATAAATAAATTTGATGATTCCTGGAATCAGCACAATTTGGAATATCTTTACCACTGTTTCATCTAGATAACCATTACATACTTAAGGTCTCAACCAGCTTTTGCTTTCTTTAAGGCCTTCTCTAACCCCAGAAGGTTGTTCCTCCTAAATTTCTTCCTAAGTGCAATCAATTTATCTCTTGAGGTAACCAATTTCCAAGATAGCCCCAACGATCCCCTTTTTTGTGTACACATACTGTATTGTACCAGGTTTGGTTTATGCAACTGATAGATATGGGGAACAGAGAGTCTGTCTTATCTGAGATCAGATATAAAAGACAGTGTTACTTTTGTCTCACTCTCACTCATTCATTCTCAGATTATTCGAATAAAGAGAAGTCAGCTACCATACTGTGAGCAGTTCTATAGAAAGGCCTCTGCTAACAGCCAGAAAAGAACCCTGCTTCCTGCTATTTGAGGCCTCCTGACAATCTCATGAGTCAGCTTGAAGACAGATTCCATAGCCTAACCTTCAGGTGACCACAGCCTCTGCCTACCCATTTGCAACCTTGAGAGAAAACCCAAGTACAAAATGACCCAGCTAGGTTGTTCTCAGATTCCTGACCACCAAAACTGTCCTTATCTAATATATACCAAATGTCTGTACTCTATAGCATCAATGGGAAGTTTCAAAAATACAGAGAGGACACCTGTAGATACCAGAGAGTACACAGGTGATGAGAGGCAGGGGGAAGAGAGTCAGAAACAAATATGTTGCAGACCCAAGAATGCATATAAACAAAGCAAACAGAATACAGAATATGCCATAACAGGGTAAAAATAAGAGTATCACCTATGTATAAAAAACCCCCACAAAACATCTAGTAGAAGGAACACTGAAGGTGTACATACTGTTTTTTGCTGAAGATAAATATGGTTATCATACACTGCATGCATACTTTGAAAAGCTATATCATAACCTTCAATGATGTACAACAAATATAAATAAGAAATTATAAAATTATAAAATAAAAAAGGTTGGTTACTTAAAGCTGCTAAATTTTGGAATAACTTACTATGCAACACTAGGTAACTCATACTCCTTGTTTCAGACATATCAAAACAATTTGTCCATTTACTTTTCTGTTTTCCCTCCTAATCCATAATGTCCTTTGAGGTAGAGATTAAGCAGAGTTCACACTTCCCCTATTCCCCAGCACTGTCCCTGTTATGCACAGATGCTCAGCATCTACTTAAATGCAAGGAAACAAGTTACATTATGAAAGAAAGTGCTTGGAGATTAGTCTATTTCCCAGAGGAGAAACTGCTTTAAGTTTTGGAGGGTGACTTGGGATTTATTAAATATTTTGAGGAGCAAAAGAAAATAATTACAATACAGGAGGAAACATCATGTGTTGAAGGCACAGAGGAGGGAAAGAACACAGCATTTTCAGGGATCCTAAAGTAGCTAGTGAGAATCATTTGGAAGTATGAAGGTGAAAGATGAAGGTAGAAACACTGATGGAGGTAGATCATGACTGCACCCATTTAACACCTCCTACTGAGTTCCTACTATGTGCCAAGCACCATTCTAACTGCTGAAGGTATGGCAGTTAGCAAAACAGACAAAAGTGTTGCTTCTGTGCTAAGGACTCTGAAGTGGATTCTACCAGAACTCAGGAGAGTCAAGGAAGAAAAAGTGACATGAGAATGGTGTTCTGATGAATAAGGAATCAACTATACAGAAGAAAGGCTAGGATTGAGTGGTCTTATGGCAGGATGATATTGCAAACAGATGAGGGTGACAGTGAACTGAAGGAAGGCAACAAGTACAATGAGAAGAATCTGATAAACATTCCACAGGTATAAAAAACATAACTCCACTGGTAAGATTCAGTTATTTCTAACACTTTTAGGTCAAGGCATGGTTAAAATATTTTTCATATTTTCATATAGATCTTCTACCCTTACTAGCTTGTATTTAACTCCTTGGAAGAAGAGTTCAGGTCTTCTAATTTTTTTTTTTTTTCTTAAAGAAAGAGATTTTTGGGGAACCAGCAGTTAGCGTAATGGCTATGTCGCTGGACTCCCACATAGTCGACCACGGTTCACGTCCCGGACCTGGTGGCTTAAAACTCACACCGGGTGCGTGTGCGTGCGTGCCCAAGATCCCAAGAGGAGAATGGAGAAGGGATTGTGGCGTGGCCATTCCCCCTGGGGGGTGATTTCTCGCTTTCTGTCTCTCTGTCTCTCTCTGTCTGGTGAGTGCACGCGCCCTATAGTGAAAACCTTTCCAAAAAAAAAAAAAAAAGATTTTTTTGCTATAAGGTGCATGCACTTGCCAGAAGACAGACACAGAGAGAGAAAGTGCAAAATCACCACCGAGTGAGAATGGCCACACTATAATCCCTTCTCCATTCTGCTCTTGGGATTTTGGGCACACATACACATACGCCAGGCATAAGTTTCAAGCTTATGGGTCCAGGACTCAAACTGCAGTCAACTATGTGGGAGTCCAGTGATGTAACCATTACACCATCTGTCGGTCCCCTAACTTTGTATTACTAACACCTGAAGCAGTGCTTTACAGCTAACTGACATGACATTAATTTCTGCTATTCACTTAACTGTGTCATAGTTGGTAGTTTGTGTATCTCTTTTCTATGCATCACCTTGTTCAGAACAGGAACTCTGATATCCCAAATGCTAAGAACTGGAACTATACTTACATGAAGGCAGAGGAAACAGTCCCATATAAGATGAACTGTAGTACTTTAATTATAAATGCAAAACATATCCTAGGTCACCAGTTAATGGAGAAGCAAACCAAAAAGAATGGCTAGAAACTGCCTGTAACAGCAAAGATGGTATCATGGGACACGGACCTATAGATGTTCCTTATTTGCCAATAAGGAGGACTTAGATTTATTTTAAGAGAAGAGTAAAGAGAATAAAATAATCATATAAAAGTCAAAATATCTTTCTCCATGTTTTCTAGTAAATGAGAACAAAGTTATTTACAACAAACATGCTTATACAAAACAAGGCAAAAAGCATAATTAGAATATTTCTATTTGAAAAAGAAGCTTAATTTTATCATTTTTTCCATTCTTACCATGATGGATTTCATATTCTTTGGTTCCTTGTCCTTTAAATACTGCTAAACATGGCTGAAATACATAGAGATTACTACAGATGTCTGGTGCAGAGGAACAGTCAAACTTGCCAACCTAACGAAGAAAAAGGGTGAATAACTTGAAGTCTTAAAATATTATCCATTCTGTTCTTAAAGATTCATAAAGATGATCTAAAATTGACGTGGCTCTATTGACAGTTTCTTTTTTTAAAAGAATTATTTAATTTTATTTATTATTATTATTTTTAAAATTTGCTATAGGGCACATACACTCATGAGTGAGAGAGAGGGAGAGAGATAAAAAGTTAGAAACTGAGAAAGCAAGCCACTGGTTCAGCATGCAAACTGCAGTCAGTCATGTGGAAGTCCAGTGCCCTAACCACCACACCTGTCAGCCCCTTGACAACTTTCTAAAAAGTTGTTTAGACTATGAAAATTAGAGAAAAAATTCACTTATGTTCAATACTGAAATGCTAGTTTAACTCCCAGACTGCAGCTTGGCTATTCCCCCAGAGGATGATTTCTCTCTGGTGAGTGCACACACCTTATAGCAAAAATGCTTTCTCTCTCTCCCAAAAAAAAAAAAAAAAAACCAAAAACCCAAAAAACAAAAAATCAAAACTGAAACAAAACTAACCCAAGAGGAAATTTCTAACAAGTTACTGGTCTAGCAGGTGGTGTGGAAGTTAAGGTAGCTGGATCCCACATGGCCAACTGTGTGGTTTGATTCCTGGACTCAGCAGCTTGAGAAATATCATGGGTACATGTGGTCGAATCCCAGGAGAGGAATGGAGGATTATGACACAGTCATCACCTCGGGGAATGACTTTACTTTCTCTCACATGCTCTCTCATTCTTCCCCTCCCCCTCAGGGGGTACACAAACCCTACAGCAAAGATCTATCTATCTATCTATCTGGGCATACCATACACAAGCCAGAGAGAGACAGACAGACAGTGAGAGGGAAAGTGATAAATCACCTCCCAGGAGGGGATGGCCATCCCACAATCCCTTCTTCTTCATTTTCCTCCTGGAATTTTGGGCACACATGCACAAAATCCTGTGGGTGTGATTTCAAGATGCCAGATCTAGGATTCAAACTGTGGCCGGCCATGTGGGAGTCCAGCACCTTATCCACCATACCAAAAACTGGCCCCTAAAGTAATGTTAAAAAGCTACTCATTTTAAATCCAGAGCATGTTCATATAATTTCAGGGCAGAGTAAAGATAAATTTCCTAAGATATCAGCAGCAGAAATAATGTAAAGTAATAAAAGGTCGATGTTTTTGAACAGTGTGAAAGAAAACAGCATAATTAAACAGGCAAATGATAAACCAAGAAAAAAATATCAGCATTGGGTTATGTGTAGGCCAGGGCCATGTAGAAGGTATGGGTTCAATTCCCAGCTAAACTTAAAAGCTAGGCTTAGTGGTATAGGTCTGTCATCACAGCACCTTGAGAGGCGGAGTCAGGAAGACTGCAAGCTCAGGGCTGATTTGGGCAACACAGCTGACCATCTAGAGAAGAGCTGGGTATGGGGGTGAACACCTGCAGTCACAGGTAGGAGGCTGAGGTAGGAGGATGTGAATTGGAAACAGTCTGCCTCCCCCCTTTTTTTTTATCAAAAACAAAATAAGATGGGGGACCAGCAGACGACATAATGGTTACATCACTGGACTCCCACGTAGTTGATCGCGGTTCGACTCCTGGATTTGGTGGCTTAAAACTCACATTGGGCACATGTGTGTGTGTGCCCAAAATCCTGAGAGGAGAATGGAGGGGAAGGGACTGTGGCATGGCCATTCTCCTTGAGGGGTGATTTCTTGCTTTCTGTCTCTCTTTCTCTGACGAGCATACATGGCTGATAACGAAAATCTCTATAAAAAAGAAAACAAGATGGACAAATGTCACATCAGGAAAAAGAAAACAGACCAGTTATAAAGTGAAAATAAACTAGAGAAAAATGATATTCTGCTAATAATCATAAAATATTTTTTTTTCCAACCACACTAGAAAGCAAACAAAAGCAAGCACATATTAATATATTACTTTTGGCCTACTAGAATAGTGAAGATTATAAAGAAAAATAATGTCATGGTTGGCATAAGGACAGCAATATGGCAAAGTACATGCAGTGAGATTATAATCTGATGTAAACTTTCTGGAGAACTTTTGTAAAAAGGATAAAAAAAAAAATCTTAAAAAAATAGAATAACCTGTAGTCAAAAATTCACCATGAAAGCCCATCCTGCAGTGCAGAGTTAACTGCTGTGTACAGAGATCCAGATCTCACATGACTGACTCATGCCAATTCCAACCCCGGTCTTCAAGAAATATGCCAGATGCATGTGTGTGTGCACACCCAGAATCCTGGTGGGATAGTGAAATGGAGGAAAAAGGACTGCAGTGTGTCTACGCGTGACTGAGAGGTCTGTGTGCTCATGCACTCGTCCTCCCTCTGGTGAGTGCACACACCCTCTGGCAATAAAAAGAAATAAGTAAATTCTCTGTGACAGGAGTAACTAGACAGGGGTTAGCAGGTGCTATGGTGATTAAGGCACTGGACTCGACCTGACTGACCTTGATTTGAGTCCCAGACCTGGGAGCTTGCTTTCTCGCTGCCCCACTCACTCTGGTCAAATTAAAATAATACATTAAAATAGTAAATAATTATTAATTTTTTAAAAAAGGAATAACTGGACACATTCTGTATCAGTTGATATAAAAAAATGGGAACAAAGTAAAAGTTAGTAAAAGATACATTAAACAATAATAGTGTAACCATAGAGTCAAATACTGTTTAGTCTTTAGAGAATGGTAAAGAGATGTGTGTGTATATTTGTTTATAATATATAATAAAATAATTTGTTATAATTATTTTTTAATTTGATGAGAGAAGGAGAGAGAGAAAGAAAGCGAGAGAGCAAGCCGTCAGGTTGAGACTTGAACTGTAGTTGGCCATGGGGGAGTCCAGTACCCTAACCACCATGCCACCAGCCAGCCCCTGGACTTTTTTTTTTTCTTTTTCTTTTTTTGGAGAGGTTTTTGCTATAGGGCGCATGCGCTTGCCAGACAGAGACAGAGAGACAGAAAGCGAGAAATCACCCCCCACCCCGGGGGAATGGCCACGCCGCAATCCCTTCTCCTCAATTCTCCTCTTGGGATCTTGGGTACGCGCGCACACACGCCTGGAGTGAGTTTTAAGCCATCGGGTCCAGGACTCGAACCGTGGTCAACTATGTGGGAGTCCAGCGACATAGCCATTACTCTAACTGCTGGTCCCCCTGGACTTCTTAACCTAAACTTTCAAATCAGTATTTCTGTTATTTAAAATTCAATGATATGTATCAAACTGACAAGAAAGCTTATTAGAAGGCTAGGCAGAATACATTTTTCTTACTTGAATATGGTCATTTTTTAGCAGAGTTTTTAGCTTTTTCAACTCAGGATCCTTTGAATTTTCATTTTTTCCAAAATGAAAAAATAAAAGCCACCGATGATGAGCCAAACGGTCCTTAAAAATGATAAAGAAAAAGAAAATGTCACAAATAGGAAATTATAAGATTTCTAATCTTTGACTTGAAGTTTATTTTAGCTACCACTCTTATCATTTCAAAATACCTAAAATTCAGATCCATTCTTCCTTTTATTTTGTTGTTCACTTGGAGTAATGCTATGTAAATCATCAATATATTACAGGAAGGTAAGTCACTAAAATATACAAAGTACATGACCCGTGTGGGGAGGTGCGGATAGCTGAAAAGTTGGGTGGCAGGGAGTCAGACTTTTCAGGTTTAACAAAACATCTGGTAGGGATACACATTTAGTCCGAGAATAAATAAGTAGGGAAAAAAAACATGATTCTACCATGAATTAAATATTTCTTGATTCTCAGTGAACACCACAAATGGTCCTGTAAGCAGGAAGATAAAAGTTTCAGATCAGACCAAAGGTTGACTTGTGATCAAAACTGCCTTTTGGAACCTCCTTTTGAAACTTATTTGCAGATTTGGGTAGATTTTCCCAAAGTACACATTCATCCTGAATTAGCAACATCAAAACTGCAGCAATTAGAATCTAACTGAAAACTGACTAGTAACTATATACGATCCTTTGAAACTGCTATTTTTAGTTCTCTCTAGTGATAAGTAAAACAAATGCTGATTTTAAAACATTAACATCTATTGCTATTTATTATCAATAAAAAAATTACCTCTAGTGTGTTTGCTGAAAGTAGTTCAAAATCTGGAAGGTTATGTATTATTTCCAAATATATTTCTTTAGCATCCAGTGAATTAAGAAACTAGAATAAAAGAATCATATTGTAATTTTTTGAAATGACCATTCATCTTACCAGTATCTTTTTTGGTGTTTGTTTGTTTGTTTCCAAAGTAGAACTTTTAATAAAACAATGGGAGAAGTTAAACTGTTTTTCAAATTATTTATTTCAAGTGTCTTTTTTCCAAAAAACTGTATGTATGGCAGCTGTTAAAAATATTTTATAACTGGGCTATTTTTGAAAAACAGTGACGTAAAATAATACCCAAAAGCAATGTACATTGTTAGGTCTTTAACTAAAGGAAAAATTCTATCAACTGTGCTATATATTCTATAGCAGTCCTCACAAAAATCTGGAGTAATTTATTTATTTTTTAATTGCCAAATGTGCTTGCCAGCACCAGAGAGCCAGAGATTTAGAGACAGAGACAGGCAGAGAGAAGGAGGATGCAATCCTGGGGCCTGATCAACCACAATTCCTTCTCCTCCATTTCTCTATCTTGTTGGGATTTTGGGCATACATGCATATGTGTCCAGCATGTTTTGCAAGTGCTGAGCTGAGACTTAAACTGTGGTTGGTCATGTGGGATCTAGTTTCCTTAACCACTAGGCTACTTGGTCATTCTACAGTGTGACTTCAAAATCATCACCAGAAACTTTATTATGCCTAGTTTACTTTCACAATGTTTTTTAGAGTGCCACTGTGTCATCCATTCTTTAAGAGCTTTTATGACCCTAGAATATGTGATGATCTAAGACACTACATACCCTAAATAATAAATTAACAGTATTTAAATTAAGAATTGAAAAATTAGACATATCGAGCAGGCAGTAATATGTGTATGTGCATGATATACCTGGAGTGGAGGGCAGTTTATCAGTTATGTGCACACATGTGCATTATATGAGTGGAAAGCAAAGATCTAAGTCATAGATATAAACTGAATTGTCAGCACAAAGATTTGAAAGGGGATTTACCAAGATTAGGCGGTGATTGTCTATGAGTAATTTGGTTTTAAGGAATTTTGCATCCTTCTCTATACCTTTCTGTACTGTATTTGAATTTCTACAATTACTATGCTATCTTTATCAGCATCTAGAAAAGAATAAAAATACATAAAAGCAAACTAAAGGAAGTTTGTTTTTATCAGTCTTTTCTTTTGCAATTCCAAAGGGACACATCTGATAGTCCATTACTTATCTCAACTTGACAACCAACTTGAGAGCCTCAGTTTTTTTATTCATAAACTAAGGGAGGTTTAACACATATATAATTTCCAAAGTATTTCTATCGGAATACAATGGGGTGCTTTAAAAATATATATATATACCTAGGCCTCAATCAAATCTAGCAATAATTGATATTTTCAGCAGTAGACAATAAACAATTAAATGGTATAAATGTTTTCATTTGACCTAAGAATGTGCTCTGTACCTCTGTATAATGGTTTCAGGTACCAGCATAATGGTGATAATGGTGTAATGGTTACGTTGCTGGACTCCCTTGTGGTCAAACATGGTTCGAGTCCAAGATCCGGCAGCTTAAAACTCAAGCCAGGTATGTATATGGGCAGCTCAAAATCCTAAGAATGGAGAAGGGATTGCTGCATGGCCTTGTTCCTTGGGGGGTGATTTCTTGTTTTGTTTCTCTGTTGTGTGCATGCACCCTATAGCAAAAATCTCTCTTAAAAAAAGAGTTTAACAGTTTCAAATGCAGTATTAATTTGGTGCTAGGAGGTAGCATGGTGGTTGTATTGCTGGACTCACACATAGCTGACTATGATTTGAGTCATGGACCTGGTGGCTTGCTTTCTT